>NC_058383.1:1764069-2064069 GCF_018350175.1 Felis catus | reverse complement strand
TCCGACTTCAGCCAGGTCACGATCTCGCGGTCCGTGGGTTCCAGCCCCGCGTCAGGCTCTGGGCTGATGGCTCGGAGCCTGGAGCCTGTTTCCGATTCTGTGTCTCCCTCTCTCTCTGCCCCTCCCCCGTTCATGCTCTGTCTCTCTCTGTCCCAAAAATAAATAAACGTTGAAAAAAAAAATTAAAAAAAAAAAATAATAAGTCCAAGAATGGGGGCACCTGGCTGGCTCAGGCAGTTAAGCGTCTGACTCCAGTTCAGGTCATGATCTCACAGTTCATGAGTTCGAGCCCCACGCTGGGCCCTCTCCTGTCAGCGGAGAGCCTGCCTTAGATCCTCTATCCTCCTCCCTCTCTGCCCCTCCCTCCCTCGCTCTCAAAAATAAACAAACATCAAAAAAAAAGAATGTGTTCAGTTTTACTTATTATGCTACTGGCAAAAATACCAGAAACTACCCACTCCTTTTCCAGCTTTACAAATACTACATAAAAAGCAAAGAAATCACTACGGTACCCATCGCTGTAGCCTATAGAAATATGGAAAGCTTCCGTGAGCAGTCTCCACATTTATTCTCTGAGCTGCATCATCTAGCATTGGAAGTGATGCTCGTGCTGGATTAAAGCCCCCGGTGCAAAACAGATGTGCATCCGATGCCACCAGCATCAGGGATTATTATTATTAGTTTATTTACTTATTTTGAGAGAGCGAGCCAGAGTGGGGGAGGGGCAAAGAGAGAGAATCCCAAGCAGGCTGCACAATGTCAGTGCGGTGCTGACACAGGCCTCGATCCCACAAACCGCGAGGTCATGACCTGAGCCGAAATCAAGTCACCCAACTGACCACGCCACCCAGGCACCCCTAGGGGTTATTTGCTTATAGAATCACTTCGCTGGTGTTCAGTTCACCCTGAGAACTACTTCTGACAGCGGCTCAGATAAAATTAGGAAGAAACGGTCACAGTGATGGACTGGAAGGCTGGTGTGCGTCCCAGAAGACCTGGATGAAAATCGAGCCTGAGCTGCCCCCCCCCCGCCCCACCCCGGACCTGAGCCCAGGACACAGAGGGCCATGGGTGCACACTGGTCTCCCGGCCCCTGGTCTCTGAGCCCCACCGGTAACTACCTCCAAGAAGACGGGGTATCAGGGCACGCGTACTACACTCCCACGCTAGATTTCAAGTTCTGAGAGGACAGGAGTCATCTCTTGTACCTGCTGTATTCCTCACAAGACCCCAAATTTTGCTGCATGGCACCTGACTCTGGAATCCAAATGATCGCTCTCATTTCTCAGAGTTCATTCGAATAAACTATTTCAAGGGAAAATACTGATGGTAAGTTCCACCACAATCAGTTTAAGAACCTGCCTGGAGGGGGGCCTGGGTGGCGCAGTCGGTTAAGCGTCCGACTTCAGCCAGGTCACGATCTCACGGTCCGTGAGTTCAAGCCCCGCATCAGGCTCTGGGCTGATGGCTCGGGGCCTGGAGCCTGCTTCTGATTCTGTGTCTCCCTCTCTCTCTGCCCCTCCCCCATTCATGCTCTGTCTCTCTCTGTCCCAAAAATAAATAAAAAACGTTGAAAAAAAAAAAAAAAAAAAAAAAAGAACCTGCCTGGAGCTTTACGTCCGAAACCCATCCAGACTCTAACCTCTTCCAGGCTGTCCACCGCCCGTCCCCGCCCCCCACCCCGGCGCAGCCAGCATCAGCTCTCACCCGCAGCACTCCAACCGTCTCCATCCAACCTGCTCTCCGCTCTTGAGCCACACAACCACTTCCAAGGTGGCAGTCAGGCTCATCCTGTCCCAAGTCAGACCACACCACATCTCTGCTCAAACCCCTCCGGTCACTGGAGTCCGATGGCTTCCCACTGCAGTCCTTACAGGCCCTACCTGATGGGATCCCACACCCTCAGCCCTTCCATCACCCCCCTCACGGCCCTGCCTAGATGCACCCAGGGGCTCCACCCCGCACGTGCTTCAGGTTCCTGCTCAAAGCTCACCTCACCAGGGAGGCCTCCCGGGTCACTCCCACCCTCCAGACCTGCCTCCTCTCTGTGGCTCGTGTCATCCCCTCCAATATCGCACGTTCTCCGCTTTATGTGTGCATTGCATCATCTGTCTACACTACAATGTAAACTCGAGGAGGCACGTATACAGTAGGTACTCAATAGAGTCATCACGCTAATGAAGACAACAGATGAACACAATGACCCTGATTTTATAATTCCTGAAACTGGCTGACAGGTAACGAAATAACGGTGCTCCTTCTGCTTTTGAATATGCTTTAAAACCCCTTATAAAAAGTTAAAAAGAAAAACAAAATAGCTAAAAAAAAAGCGCCAACACTGCTATGTGACCACAGCCAGGAGACAGGATGCAGAGAACAATGACAATGATGACAAGGAAATCAGAACAAGTAAACTCCTCCCAAATCAGGAAAAGGGCACAAAACACAGGCAGGACCAGGGCCCCTTCTTCCATTAGAGCCGGAAGCTTAGTGCAACCGTCTCTATGTTTATCGATGTTACTTGCACTCGTTTATGTTAAATGATGAAACCGTCCTAGGGAGCTGATTACAGAAGAGGGCAGCCCCCTGGCCCTTCCGCGTGACCCACCCCCACCATGCTCCCTCATTCTTTTTAGCTGAATCTTTGGTGTTAGCTCCGCCTCCAGATAACAGCCTCCTGGGCCGTAAGGGGATCAGCTTTACCTACTGGCTTCCTACTCGGGCAGGTGGGAGGGTAGTTTCCCCAGCCTCCCCCCACCACCTCTGCCCCCCCCCCTCCCCCGCCAGGCCCTGCTCATCCCCACACGTTCCCCAGACGGGCACATCGGCATTTCAATTAGAGCAATATTCCACGTTTACACAAATTATCATCCTTGAGCAAAGGCTATTCACAGCTGAGCCTTGCAGTTCACCGTAATTATTCTTCTTTCCCTGCACAATGGTTTATTTTCCCTGGAACTCGTAAGAGTCTTGTGCTCTCATTTGCTTGTACTCATCCAGCCCCAGCCCTGCCAGCTGTGTTCATCCCCTCTCCAGATGTTGTAGAGGATCAGGCGCCCTGTGGATTTCACCTGCTCCCCCCCCCCCCCAAACTCTCTCCCGGGAGCCGTCTGATGGGGTCGGGCCTGCTCTGCACACCTGCCGCCTCTCTACCTCCTCCGGGAAAGACCCTCTCCTCAGGCTCTGTCTAGACTCACCACCTCATCATGGGAGAGCATGCCTGTCCGTCACTCCCTTAAAGTACGGACGCCAACTTCGGGGGCGTGTCTGAAAACATCTTTATTCCGCTCTCCTTTGCCTGAGTACAGAGTTCCAGGTGGAAAATGTTTTCCTTTGCAATTCCGAAAGCCATGCTCACCTGCTTTCCACCTTCTGGGGTTGCTGCGGACGGGTCCCCCAAGCACCCTGCTCCGTTTGTGATGCCCTCTTGGTGGCCTGTGTTTACTCTTTTTTCTAGAAGCCAGCACACTCCTCTGCCCCAGAGCCCTGAAATTTCACAACAGCGGGCCTCGGGGTGGGTGTGCACATCTCTCTCTCCACCCACGCTCTCACTACCCAAATTCTGAAACCCACAGCCTCGGAGGCGTTTCCAAATAAATCCCTTCCTTGTTTCCCAAACTCTCACTCGTTACTGTGGAAACGCGGCAACCCTCACTATGCAAACCCGATCCCTGTGATGCAAGGACCCACCCCGGGAAGGGAAGGGAAGGAAGAGACAAGAGAGTGAAGGATACCTGCCTCCCCCCCCCACACCGCCCACCCCTAGGGCTGGCCACCTGGATGCCCCTTCCACACAAAGTTTTGGTTCTAGGACATTCTCCTGCATCGTGCTGTGGACGGCCCCGTCCTATTTTCTGTTCTTTCTCACTGACGGGGATCATTCAGCTGTCAGCCTCCTGATCGGATCCCTTACCTTCTTCCTTGCTCCCGCTTCCCACCTCTGCCTTTCTGTTCACCTGCCTCAGTTCCTCAACTTCATCTTGCACACACTCACCGAGCTTTCATTTCTCGCATTGTCTTCTATATCCAAGACTTCGCATCTTGGTTCTCAGAGCGCTTCCCCCGCCTGTTTTTATGGGGCAGCCTGTTCCTGTCTCTTATCTGCATGTGCACGTCGGTGACAGGCGGCTTTCCCGGTCCCCTTCCCGCACACTCTCCGTGGCCTGCAAGCGTGTTCCTATGCCAGAGGTAGGGCACCAAGAGACCTTGGAAGCTTTGAACCATGGTGGGGGACGTGATCAATTATGAACTTCATTAGGGAAGAACCTCTGACGTCACTACTGTTAGGTCCTTTCTCTGGAGCTACTCACACTCCCCAGAGACCCTTCCACCGTCCTGCCCGAAGGCAGCAGTGCCAGCCGGCAGTATTCTGGGAGCCACCGACCCCCTTCGCTGCATCCTCTTGTGCTGTGTATAGCAGGGCACACCCCCGCCCCCCGCCCCCCAACTCTGCTGGGCATTTCCCGTTCCTCTCTGAAATATCCACAAAGTTCTCTAAACAGTTACAGAAACCGCCACCCCGGTTAGCGGCGGGAAGCACCGAGTTGCTGTGTCAGCCGGCGCTGGGCACATCTACCGGCAAGGGGCTGGAGAAGCGGCCGCCCCGGCTGCAGCCACAGACACGCCGAGCAGGTGTGAAACCAACTGCTGGTTTCTGATGAGAAAGAGACAATTAAAGAATCGAAAATAAGAGGTAAGCTGTGGTTTCTTAAAACGATAAACCAGCAGCATCTGCTTCAGCAGTATCTTTCGGCAGATTCTCCTCCACAAGTGGCACTTGAGCCTCCAGATCTTTCTAGAACAGAATCACCCATCAGCCGTGGTGACACGCCTTTTTTGCACCACCTCTCCCTTCCTGGCGAGTGCTCCCCACTCTCTCTCCAACAGCATGTCTCATCAGGAGGGCCCACAAACACCACGAATCCTGCGAGCCTAAAGGTCACACGTGCCCTGACGCCCCCTCCACACCCGCTCCAGCTCTGTCCTTCAAGCATCCACGTGAGAACTCTTGGCTGCTGGGGCATTTTTCCTTTCCCCTTCCCCACACCCCGCGCAGGCCATCACACACACGGTGGGCTCTCCCGTGTCAGTCTCGTGACCACCCCCCACTCTGGCGACCTCTGTCCTCAAGTCATTCCCCCTACACCTGTACCCAGCCAGTCTCCCCCCTCCCCGCACCCCGAGACTGCCTTCCACGGTATCGCTGGTGCTGCCTTTCTGAAACACGGATCTATCACCCAAAACCCCGACTGCCCCGCCCCCCTCACCGAAGGTCAGGGTAACAGCCCAAACTCTAGAACGGCATTCAAGCCTCCTCGGTAAGAAACCTCTTTTCAGCCCTAGCTTCCACCCCATTCCTCAATCCCCCTCTCACAATGAATGCAGGGACTTCCTGCCCCCCAAGCACCCCATTCACTTCCCTGTCTCCACACACCCTCCTGCCTCCACCTGGAATGTTCTCTCCAACCTTCACTCGTCCTTCAAGGCCCCCGAAGCCGTTATGTCGTCTCCACCATGGAAGACTCCAACGCCAGAAAATAAACCTCACCGACCCCCTTTCTTCACGCTCTGAGAATAATTGCCTAGATTCTCTACTGTGAGGCCACGCTGTACGATAATCAGTGTCACCATAACTGCCAGCAGCCAGCCCAACGTGGCATCTTGCAAATGATCAGGGGCTGCAAGTCTGCTGAAATGATGAGGCGGGCCCAGGGCGGGTAACGGGATCGGGACCGCGATCAGTGCCATGGGCCTGGAAATACCAACCCAAAGTCAGACCAGCTACTTTGCCAGAAACGACACACCTTTGCAATTCCATGCAGACGCTCTCCGGATTCACAGCAGAGGCACGTTCCGGGGTCGGGTCCTAGGCCTGGCTATCACTACTGCAGGGGGCAGGTGCACCTAAGTGTATCAAACCAACTCTCCGTCACCCCGATCTTCCACAACGTGCAATTGTACCTCGATTTTTACAAAATGCCCTAACATCCCCGCGTCCCCCCTCCTTTTTCACCAGACACCAGCCCTGACTCACACTCCCCACGCCAGATGTTCACGGAGAAGGGCGGCAGGGCGGCCGCGGGTGGGGGCAGGCGAGGACCCGCGGAGCCGCTTCCCAGGCGGCCCTCAGCCCGGACCCACACTTCAGGGGGCACTACCCTTAAAGATGCGTGTGCAGCGCACACCCCCATTCATGCCGGGCCTCCTGAGTCTCTCCCGAGTCCAAGTAGAAAGTAAATAATTTAATAAATCGCGGACACACTGTGGCTTGTTGTGCTCCGCGCCAGACGGAACCTCGGCTGGAGCCAACCGCCTGCCAGCGATGTCCCGGCGGCCAGGAGCCTGAGCTTTAGATACAAGTCCCTCTGTTAGCGGCCAGTGCGTGGCTTCCTTTCGCTGGAGAGGCACAACTGCTGTTTCCGAGCAGGGGATCACTGGAGTGGTCCGCCTCCAAGCCCCCCCCCACCTCCCAGCGGTCGGCCTGGGGTCCCCGGGGTGGGGGCGCCCAGCGCAGGCCGAGCTGGGGTCCCCGGGGTGGGGAGGGGAGCGCCCAGCGCAGGCCGAGCTGGGGTCCCCGGGAGAGGAGGGCGCCCGGCGCAGGCCTGCCTGGGGTTCCTGGAGTAGGGGGGAGCGTCCGGCGCAGGCCGAGCTGGGGTCCCCGGGGTGGGGGAGGGCGCCCAGCGCAGGCCGAGCTGGGGTCCCCGGGAGAGGAGGGCGCCCGGCGCAGCCCGGTCTGGGGTCCCTGGCGGGGCTGCCCAACGCAGACCGGCGGGAGGAGCCCCCGGTCCCCGGTAGGCGCGGCGGTGCGGGGGCTCCGGCTGGCCCGGGGTCCGCGCGCAGGGAGCCTGCGAGGGCCCTCGGAGCACTGCGGCGTGAGGCCCGGCTGCGAGCACCGCCGAGGGCGCGGACCGGGAGCGCGCCTGCGGAGCACCCCACCCGCCGCCGCCCTGCGGCGCGGGGCAACCTGGGGCTCAGAGAGGCTGCGAGCCGGGCCAAGGTCACACAGTGGCCGGCGCGGGGACTCGGCCCGGGGCCGCGGACCCACCAGGTGGGCTGAAGGAGGGAACCAGAACCCGCCCGCCGCCCGCGCCCAGCACGCCGCCTCGCGCCTCGAGCGCCTCAGCTCACCTCACTTCACCTCACCTCGCGTCGCCGCCGCCGCCTCACCACCAGCCGACCCTCCCGAGGCTGTCCCTCCGCCGGCCCCGCCCCCCGGAGCCCGGAGCCCCGCCTTCCGCTCCACGTCTCGCGAGAAGTCGAGGCCCACGGAGGGGCCACGGAGGCCGAGGGGCGCACGCCTTCAACGCGCCTGCGCTCTCCGCACCCCGCCCCCGCCCTCCTCAACCAGTGCCGTGTGGCGCCGTATTTACAACCCGCGATCGGCCCCGCCCCCCGGCGCCGGGAGCCCGCCCCCCTCCCCAGCAGCCAATCCCGTTCTGCGGGCGGCGGCGTTGGCCCCGCCTCCAGCGGGTGGGCGCGCGGCGTGCGCAGGGGGCGGTGGGAGGGCCCCGCGCGGCGCCACTAACCTGTGCTTACGGAACGCCTGCTGTCTATCGGCTCCTTCGCGACCTCCTCCGCCTGCAGAGCATCTCCGGCCGGGGCCTTGGGCGAGTGACCGAGCCTCTCCTGGGTTGTCCCCAGGTTTGTCGGAGAGGGTGGTGACTTCACCTTGCAGGCAGGTGCGAAGCGCCCCGTGAGATGCCCACTGCATAGCGAGCGCTCGCGATCCTTGCTCTTTGTATCCATGGCTTTTCCTTAACGGAGGTAATATGTACGTAACAGGGTTGACCATCTTAGCCGTTTTTAAGTGTACAGATCAGCGGCGGGAAGTACGTTCACGCTATTCCGCAGCCTCCGCCACCATCCACAGGACGTTTCCACCAGTGATGGTTTCACAGCGGACTGCCTTCCAAGGGGAGGCTCTGTCTTCACTCTCTTCTTGCCCAGCAGTCAGTCACTACGGAGTCTCCACCTGCTGAGTCCTGAGACACAGAAGGGCCCTGCCCTCCCCGAGCTTTTAGCAGGAGGGACGGCAAGCAAACAAGGACCCCAACCGCTCCTTTGCATCAGATTAACCGCGGTCAGGCCTCTCCCGGCATAGACACAAAAATAAAATCAGTATCCTTTGCCCATTCCAGCTATCGATTCCTCAGCTAACACCTCAAAGCAGTGGGTGGTCTCTCTCCACAGTCTCCTTTTCCCTAAGTCCCCTTCACTCCACTCCCTGGGAAAGAGGTCCCCTTCAGCAGGCAGGCCGTGCTGGCACAGGGAAGGATGGCAGAGGGCAAGTGCACACAGGGTGGGATGGCACGGGGCAGGTGCACCCAGGGAGGGATGGCCGGGGCAGGTGCACACAGGGTGGAATGGCCGGGGCAGGTGCACACGGGGAGGGATGGCCAGGACAGGTGCACACGGGGAGGGATGGCCAGGGCAGGTGCACACGGGGAGGGATGGCCGGGGCAGGTGCACACAGGGTGGAATGGCTGGGGCAGGTGCACATGGGGCAGGGGCACACAGGGAGCTGGGAAGACAGTGGTGACATTCCAGTTCTTAAGCTGGTGACAGGTGATGGATAGGTCATTTTACGAACAGGATTCAAGACTTAAGATACGTGTTTCGCCTGTGTTGTTTTGTGTGCGCATCATTTTGCTCAGCCTGTCATAACAGAGTACCACAGGCCACGAGGCATAAACGACAGAAATGCAATCTCTCTCAGTTCTGGAGGCTGGGAGGCCAAGGGGCTGCTTCCTTCAAGGCTGGGAGGCGACTCTGTCTGGGGCCTCGCTTGTGGGCTTGCTGGCCGTCTTCTGTGTGTGTGTTCACATTACTTCCTTCTATCTCTGTGTCCACATTTCCTCTTTTGTAAGGGCGGAGCCACACTGCACGAGGGCCACCCTCAAGACCTCCTTTTAACTTGATTTCCTTTGCAAAGATCCTGTCTTCAAATAAGGTCATATCTGAGGTCCTGGGGTTTAGTACTCCCACATGTCCTTTTAAAGCCCATAACAGTATTTCTGAAAAATTATAGAATGAACTGTTTTAAAACGTTATTTCCCTTGAAACATTTATAAGAATGGTTACAGTAAATGTTTAAAAACTGGCGAAACCTAGTGCCGATGAAGAGTGCGCGCGGCTGGAGCCCTCCTACATTGCTGGTAGGAATGCAAAATGGCATAGCCCCTTGGAAAACAGTTTGGCGGGTTTGTAAAAAGTTAACTGTAACTTTACCAAGCAAACCAACACACACACTCCCGGGTATTCGCCTAAGAGAGATGGAGGCTGACATTTGCACAGAAGCCTGAATGCAAGTATTTTTAGTGGCTTATCCATAATTGCCAAAAACTGGAAAGCACCCAAGACTCCTTCAACTGGCAAACGAACAGACAGACTGTAGGACGTCTGTACATCGGGACACTAACTCAGCAGTGAACACCAACTGGCGTAGCAACACAGGTGAACCTGAGGTGCGCTCCGCGTTGAGCCAGCCTCAAGACTGTATCCTGCGTGATTCCATTTAGAGGACATTCTGGACAAGGCAAAACGAGAATGACAGGTCCTTCCTGGGGGAGCGGTTGTAGGAAGGGCTGAGTACGGAGGGGCAGAGGGAGGTTTCAGGGCTGATGAAACCACTCTTTATCTTGATGGTGGTGCTGGTGGTTCCTGGACTGTGTTGGTCAAAATTCATAAAACTCTGCATTCAACAGGATAAATGTTGTCCTATATACGCTGTGGCTTCATTTTGAAAATCTTTTCAAATGTAGTTTTCTCCCCAGCCAAGATTTTCCTCCTTAGGAAGAAGGGGTACATAATGAAGATTTAAATGAAAGCATTCAGAGGTGCTCAATTAATGTTTCCTCTGGGCCAGCAATTCCCAAACGACGTCCTGAAATGGTGGCCTGCAGAGAGGGCTGTAGGGTACCCCCCTGGATGAGATAAAAGTGTTCCCCGGCCAGATAGGAGCAGGAGACAGGAAATAAAATTTCAAAGGTTTAATTACAGCCAGACTTCTCAGACCTTTCACCAGGATAAGGTGTGGTGCAATTTTAAAGAGTGTTCCTGTGAGTTGCCTGCATCTGGGGGGCTTGGAAAAGGTTCGTCTGAATTACCTAGACATTTAGGTGCCCAGGAACCACAATCTCACGCTACCAAAGCCTTCCTGGGAACTTGAACAACTCCAAGACCACGCAGGGAGTGCCAGGACTCAGGCTGAGATGAGACCACCCATTCCCTTGATGGGGAGGAGAGAGGGGGAGCAAGACCATAATGTCGCCAAGTCCCCTTTTGAGGTGAAATGTGCCACATCGAGCGAGAGGTCATGGTCGCAAAACACCGTGAATGTGCTAAATACCACTGAGGTGTTCCCTTTAAATTGGTTGATTTTTATCTCATGTCAGTTTCACCTCAATTTAAAAAAAAAAAAAAAACATAAAAAACCAACCCTCCGCCCAGTTCTCCCCTTAGCTGTGCACCTGCCCTCGCTGAGATAGCCACACATTCTCTCCTTGTTCCCAGACGAGATGGCAGAGGCCCAGAGAAGTGAACCAACTATCCAAAGACACACAGCGGTGTAAGAGGCAGAGTCAGGACCAGAAGCAAAGGCGGGGCTCCAGAACCAGCAACGGCCTCCGCTCCAGCCCCCCCAGCCCAGGGGGATCTGTGAGCAGGCCGGCTCCGCCCTGGAGAGGACCTTCATCTCCCCCTCTTCTAGGCCCTGGCTGCCTTCAGGCTGCTGGACCCCAGCTGTCTGTCTCCACAGCAACTTGACCGGCCATGGCCCACCTTCGTGGACCCCGGACCCCCGTGCACAGGCAGCAGCCTCCCCAGGCTGACAGCCAGGCTCGGTGTCCGTGTTTTCGTCTTAGCTATCCCGGCGTCCCATGCTGCCTGCAACTCTTTCTGGTTTCATAACCAGCGTGGCTACAGAGAAAAGAGAAAAGTAACTGTGGCTTGGCCAGGAAATGTCAACTGCCTGTGATAGATAGAGGCATCAGGGAGATTCTGAGTGCTCCAGGGTGCTGGATGGGTGTGAGCACCAGGGAGGAGAAATAAAACAAAGCAGAGGCATGAGTCACAGATTCAACCTGTATCTTTGCAGGCCACAAGATCTGAGAGCGGCCCCAGGAGTCCTGGTTCATCCTGCGTGCAAGCGCCCTCAGCCCCACCCCAGTCTCGTCGCACTGTTTTGTTCCCGTGTCTTACTGGGTGGTGTGGGCCAATCCCGGGATGGTAGGGGCCCGGCTCTGGATGCTGGGGCCGTTTCCTAGCACCTGTGTGACCACGGTGGGTCTTCCAACCTCCCTGACTCCGTGGCCTTACCTGTATGACGCTGGAAGCAAGAACCCTCACCTCCTGCAGTGGCTATGCATATGAGAGAGAGGGTGTGTGCAGGGAGACCAGCTGGGAGGCTCTGCGGGGTCCTGACTGCAGGGTGGTGTGGGAGAGAGGCTGGGGGAAGAGGGTAGGCTTGGGACTGGCTGATGGAGGGAGGGGGCAGAGGAGTCAAGGGTACGCTGCACCAGAGGTAGGAGATGCTGAGGAACATCTGGGGGCACAAATGCTGTGAACTTGGCTTTGAGCGTGCACAGCCAGAAACACCTGCCGCACAGCATAGCTGTTGGGGAGACAGGAGGATGCCTGCGTCTTGAACTTGGAGAAAGAGGTGCTGGCTGGAGACGGGACCATGGAAAGTGATGTCAGAGGCTGCCAGCACCCTAGGGGTCTGCCAAGCCCGATGCACCTCACCCCAGACCGGGTCCTGGCAAACCCTCTCTTTCACCTTCAGCTTCACCCTCCTGGTCGCTGCGATCACCAATACGGGACAGATGCCACAGAGGCTACATTTCATTCAAGAGGCAGCAGAGAAGGAAAGGGGACCCTGGAGGGCCGAGGCTAGGGGTTCCTGGTTCTAGCTCACAGAGTCTGAGGAGCGCTGGAAGGGTGAAACCCAGCCCCCAACTCCACCTGCTAAGGGCTACCCTGGGGTGTGGACAGGAAGGCTGGGGACCCCTGGAGGGAGGGAAGTCCCCGTCTGAGTTGTACCCGAGCCCTCATGGTCTCCACACAGGCTAATGTGTGCAAAATCAGAAAGGGCAAGCCAGCTCAGGGAGTGGGTGCCCACCGGCTCTCAGGAGGAAGCCAGAGGGATGTCAAACGCCCTGCCACCCCGTGGCTTCCGTCACCCGTATGAGGTGCCGGTCCCTGCTTGCACACCTCCCAGCTCGCTCCTCTGGGCCACCCAGACTGTGTGCCCCTCTTCTGCAGGACGCTCCCCAACGGGCTCTCCTTCCCTGCCCATCTGTCTCCGGGTCGGAGACGTGCTCCCCCACATCCCTCTCCTCTCGCAACAAAGCCTCGGAACAACACAGTAGTGAGCACGGGCTGTTTCCAGCCAGGCCCCATCGTTGGCAGATCCAGCCTCTGCCCCGTACAAGACGCCAGGACCCCGGGCGAGTCACTGGGCAGCGTCCACGCTGCAGGCAGGCGGGGCCATTCAGAAGTCTTCATGTGCCCTCTGTCAGGCTCCAGGCCTCGACAGGACCTGCTGGTTCTCTTAGAGTTGCCGGAACGCTCACGTCTCTGCCCGGGGCCCTCTTTGCTGCTTTCCTAGCTTAGTCCATTCGGGCTCCTATAACACGATCCCGCAGACCAGGGCGCTTATAAACAACAGACGTGTGTTACGCACAGTCCTCCAGGCTGGGCGTCCAAGATCAAGGTGCCGCGTGGCCACATTCTGGGGAAGGCCCTCTTCCCAGTTCGCGGCCAGCGCCCTCTCGTCGTGTCCCCACATGGCGGAGAGGACCGGGGAGCTCCCTGGAGCCTCTTCTGTAAAGGCACTGGTCCCAACCATTGAGGGCTCCTCCCTCGTGACCTAAGCACCTCCCAGAGGCCCCACCTCCCAATACCATCATCGCTGGGGGTCAGGATTTCAAAATATGAATTTTAGGGGGACACCAGCATTGAGGCCATAGCACCTCCCAAGTCCAGCTCGGGGTTCTGATGTTTACGGAATTACCTTATCAGAGCCAACACCACCAGTCTGCTCCAGGGCCTTTGCCCGGTGCTCCGCTCTCCACCTAGGCTGCACCTCCTCCAGGAGGCCTTCCTTGACCAGCCTCTCCCCCAGCACTCTGCCCCTGCGGCTCGTTTTCATCAGAGCGCTTGCCATTCATTCTCCGCCCCACCTTCTTTAGAACGTGGGCTCCATGAGGGTCGGCTCGGCCCGTGTCTGCCCAGTGGCAGCTGCGTCCTGTGCATCTAGTGCCTGCCACGTGGTCGGTGCTGGATAAATCCACAAGTGTCCAAAGAGTAAGCAGGGGGACCGGCGGGGCTGGAGAGAGAGGAGTCACTAAGGGCTTAGGCAGGGGGTAAACTACTTCCTGAATGACTTAATTCCTTCATCTATTTGATCCATGGGGCGGGGGGGTCTGTCTGCACCGGACCTCGGGGCATCCGTGCCTGCCCGGGGCTCCGTCCTGCCCCTCTTTATGCCCCCCCCTCACCGGATTCCAGGTTTCCTCCCTTCCCCACCTGGTACCCGGCACGATCTGGACCTCCAGCTGCAGGCAGAGGAGAAAGCTGACCCTCTGGGCCTCAGAGCCGACCTTCCAGGGAGGGCGGCTTAGTCGCGGGCAGCCCCAAGCTCCCTCCCTTCCCGGGAGGGGGCCCCGTGGAACAGACCCCGGCCGGCCTGCTCCTCACGCAGCGCACGCTCACGCAGGTGCACACGTGGCCCTGACAGGGGCTCTGAGGACTTACCAGCCCCAGAAACTTGGGGCGGATCTGTCTGTGGAACAAAGAGTCCTTTGCGAGGGGTAAGTCCCGGCACTTCCTCCCAGCCCCGTGACGCCTCTGACCAGCGGCTCTGGCTTTGCAAACACAGCTCCAGGTTTTGTCTTTGTGGCTTGGGAATTCTGCAAGGAATCATTCCCATCTACCACATTTGCATACGTTATATAATTGTCGCCAAATAGACATAAATGCATATTATACTTACTGTTCTGAACCTTTTTCTCTCAGTTGGTATATTTCAGAGAGCTGCCCACACCAGGGTATAATGGAACTACCACTGGTTTTAAAATAATTCCTTTTTTTTTTTTTTTCCACATTAAGTCATGCAGGAACAGGGTAAAAATCCAAATAGGTAGAAAACGTTTACAATGGACAGGGGTGTCCTGCCTACTTGCCCCCTCAAGTCCCTCACTGTGACCTGTTTCCAGGATTTCCTTCCGAGGCTGTTCCATGAAACACGTACGGGCGAGTGTGGACACGTAAGCATGCAGATACACACATATACATCGACCAGAGTCTCACAAGGTTTTGTAACATTGAAGGACTCTTTCTCCAACATTCTCATCCCTCACCCATCAGCTTTCAGCCCACCTTCGCCGAGCAGATGCGAGGCACCAGGCACGAGGCAATGGTGAGACACAGTCGGGTTTGTCCCCTGCTCACGAACATGCTGTGACTCCCTGTTGCCCGGCATATCCCGCCTGGCTTCCGGGGGCGACAAGGGAGGAGGCCGCACACCCTGGGCTCAAATCCCAGCTCAGCCACCGAAGGTGAGTAATCAAGCCGGTGCTACACCTCCCTGGGCCGCAGGCCGGTGACAGAGGCTTGCAATGAGGCTAGGTGCTGGGCAAAGCTTCCCGCACCCTTGTTGGACATCCTGTTAGTTTCAGCGCCCGCGTCCCCTCGGCTGGCCACAGTATGCGTGTGCACACCGGCACGGCTCACGGTGCACCCCGCGGGCTCCCACTGCACACGGATGCCGCAGGCCAGGGCCCGGGCTCCGCGCCTCCGGCCGTCAGTGCAGCGCCCGCACCCGCCCATCACTCATCCGCTCATTCCGCAGCCATCCCCAGGCACCTGCTCTGGGCCAGGCAGGACACAGACCCGTCCGGCAGGGCCTGGTCCCAGGTGCCGAAGGGGCAGCAGTGCGGACACGTGCAGAAAGGCAGTCGTCACCTGGTGGGTTGGTGCGGGGACAGAGGACGCTCTGAGTACCTGGCCCTTCAGGGAAGGAAAGGAGGCTCTTGGGTGAGGACCAGAAGCAGAAAGGTTCCAAGCACCGAGGCCAGCGTGGGCGACAGCAGGGAGGTGAGCGAGCGGTGTGCAGGTGTGTGTGGGTGTGTGCACAAGTGGGTATGTGTGCACACACATGTGCATACCTGAGTGTGTGTGAAGGATGGCTTTGTCCCAGATGCCTGTGGCCCCCAGGCCCGGCTCAGCCGCAGCCTGTGGACAGATCCAAGGGGGCTGAAATGCACTTTGGTCTGAGTTCCGCACCAGAATTTCCATTCCCTTCCCTGGGGCTCCTCCCCTGCTGGGGATAGGCCAGGAGGGTTGGCCTGCTTGCAAACACAGCCTAACGCAGGGCCGGTGCCCCCAGGAACCCCCCACGGGCCCTGGGGGGTTGATTCCGGGGTCCCAGCAGACTCTTCTTCCCGCTGCCTGAGCTGCGCCACGGTGGTGCTCTCCCATGGTGGCCCGTCCTCCCCACCCCGTGGTGTCACCTCCCAAGGAAGCCGCCCGTGCCGTCGTCTTGTGAGTAAGCCAAGTAAGCCAAGACGCTTTTTAATTTGGGTTATTTTGCGGGGAAACCGGGAAGAGCACGCACCCAATCATTAAAGAGGACTTACCTCCGAGGTGGCACGAGGTTGGGGAGGATGTTTCTATCGCTCGTTTTACACAGGTTTCTCTTTTTTAAGCGGTGAGATCCCAGTGTGGTCTTCAGGTCACAGGTGCCAATTCCACAGTCGCGTGACCTCCGACGCGCCCAAAGAGGACCCTTGTGTACTACTCAGATGCCTGTGTAATTTTCCTCAGTCATTCTGGGTTCAAACTGGGTCAAATTCAAGGTCCTCCCCCAGTTCCAGCCACCTGGGTCGATCCCGAGCTCGGTGTCATGGTGGCTGGCACAGAGGGGGCATGAACCTCTCCACCCTGGGTCTTCCTGGTCCTGTGTTGGGCTCTCCGGCCCTTGGGTATGCCCCCCGGGATTACCGATGCTATGTGTCTACCTGGCTGGGCCACGGCACCCAGATATGCAGTCACACATTATTCTGGATGTTTCTGTGGCGGTGTTTTGGGGTGAGATTAACATTTAAATCAGTAGACAGTGAGTCAAGAGATGACCCTTCATAATGTGGGGCAGCTTCATCCAATCCTCTGAAGGCCCGAATAAAACAAAAGGCTGACCTTCCCTGAGCAAGAGGGATTTCTGCACCCAGGCCCCTCGCTGGGTCTCCTGCCTGCTGGCCCAGCCCACAGATTCTGGACTTGCCAGCCTTCCTGATCGGATGAGCCAGTTCCCTAAATATCCACACACACACACACACACACACACACACACACACACACACACACACACATCCCAGTAGTTCTGTTTTGCTGGAGACCCCTAATATACCCCCCATGGGGCTGGGACCGCCCCCCTCCCAGATGTAAGTGTGTCCTCAGCCCTCTCTCAGGTGCATGGGTCAGTCCAGAGCCTCCTTGCAAAGCACCCCACCCCCGAGATCCACCAGAGATCCTTGTGGCCAACTTTTTCACCCAGCTCAAGACGGGGTATAAAAAGATTGGGAGTTTCTCCTGTACTCTCCCACCAGCCAAGGATCAGTTTGCGGGCCATACCTGACCCCCACGGCTTGTCCCATCATACTGCCATTTCTTTTTTTTTAATTTTTTTTTTCAACTTTTTTTTATTTATTTTTGGGACAGAGAGAGAGCGAGAGCATGAACGGGGGAGGGGCAGAGAGAGAGAGAGACACAGAATCGGAAGCAGGCTCCAGGCTCTGAGCCATCAGCCCAGAGCCTGACGCGGGGCTCGAACTCACAGACCGCGAGATCGTGACCTGGCTGAAGTCGGACACTTAACCGACTGCGCCACCCAGGCGCCCCCATACTGCCATTTCTAATTTCCTGCTGTCGCTCCACAAAAGTACCAGAGACTTCTCCAGCCACTACTTGCCAACTGCCTGGGCTCCGCCCCCCATCTATCAGTTAAGATGAGGGGTACCAAACCGCAGAGGCTTCAGATAGGCATTCATTTCTCTCTCAAATTAAAATCTGGGGATAGGATGTAACAAGGCTGAGAAGCATCCCTGCGCCTTGTACACCAAGGCTCCTTCCAGCTTCCCACTCCATCCTCCTCAAGGCATGGCCTTTGTCCTCGTGGCCTCAAAATGGTGGCCGGGGTTCCAGCCATCACATTCAGATTTCAGGTAGTAGGATTCCAGGAAGTGAAGAAAAGAGGCATGAGGAGCATGCTAATTATCCTTTGTGCTAGAGACTCCTGGAAGCAGCTGCTTCTGGCTTATATGCCATTGGTCAGAACTTAGTCACATGGCCACAGGCAGCTGCAAAGCAGGCTGGGAGATACGGTCCTTTATTTTGGGAGCCGTGTGACTAGCTAAAAATTGGGGGTTCTATTATCATGGCGGAAAGCGAGCAGATACAGGGGACAACCAGTAATTCCTGCCCTACCCAGGATCTGGGACCAAGGCAGGAGAACAGAAGTCTCCTTGCCCCCCAGGCTCAGCCTCTCCCCCGGTGAGGGACACGGGCATCAGACAGTGCCCGCGGCAGGTCTGCACAGAGCAGGCAGCACGGCTCCTCAAGACAAATGGGACCGACCTCCCCACCGTCCTCCAGAAGGCCCAGAAAGGACAGCACGGCTTCAACAAAGCCCCTAGCACGTCCTCCCCGACAGCGGTCTTACGCCAAGAGGGGGCCCGGCCGTGGCGTCCAGCCGGCACATTGACGGGGTGTTCGGCATGTGCCGGACACATGTGAGTCCGAGGCACCCGGCTGCCCACCCGGGCCACGAGGCCACACCACCACCCACACCTCCCGCCCCTGATGTGCGACAGGCCGACTCCCTGGCTCCACCTGCTGCTTCACCCGGGGGTGGCTCCCGCCGTGGGGGAGGGGGCTTTGGTCCCCACGTCCTGCAGGGGTGCCCCCGAGAGCCTGAGATGCGGGCACGGGCCCGGGAACCACAGCAGGTGCCAAAAGCACAGCCAGGGAAGGTGGCGACGCAGCTCACGGACGGCGCTCAGGCTCCCTGTGACCTTGTCTTTCTGTCTTGATGAAAAGTTAGGACCTTGGTTTCTGCGTCCCCAGTTTACGCGGCTGCTTCCACGTACCCTGCAAAGCTGCCTCATCCCAGCCGTCCTCCACAGTGTCCTCCACACAATGGGGTGTGGACAGGGACGTCAGAACACAGTGAGGGGACGGGTGGGTCACGGGAATGCAGGATGTTCTCGTGCTTCCCCGACGCTGGTTTATTCCGGAGCCTACATATACGTGGGCAGTGTCACCCTGCCCGCCGGCCAAGGCTCGTGAGGTGTGAGGGTTAATTCTGTGCGTCAAGTTGCCCGGGCCACAGTACCTAGGTGATGGGTCAAACACCAGCACGCACAGTGCTATGAAGGTGTTTTTCAGGTGAGATTAGCATTTACATCAATAAGGAGTTCGGCAGAAGGTCCACCACGGCGTGGGTGGGCCTCACCCAATCAGGTGAAGAGCGAAAGCATTCTCCCAGGGCAGAAACTCTGGGGTGGAGCGATCCTGGGAAAAGCACCCACAACTGGGAATGACCCAAAAGATGCCTGAGGCTCCCCACGCGGTGTCCTCGAGAAGGGTTCTGAAGTTCCGTCAGTGGCCCTTCCTCCGAAGGTGGCTGGTGAGGCACCCGCCGATTGCAAAGGGCCGGGGGACGCTGGGGCTGGCTGGTCCCTGCCGGGGCCTCGTCTCTCGAATCCACCTCTGAGGCAGAGAGAGCCCTGGGTCTGGGGCCAGCCTCTCTGGCCTTCCCCCGTGTGCCGGGCCTGCCCGCTGACCTCCTCACTGTGGCCTCCTTGGCCTCTTGGTGCTGCCCCGGTGCTTGCAGGGGGTGCTGGGGGGCACCGGACTGTGGCGTCGGCTTCCGCTCTCTGTAGACCCTGGAGGGGTGGGGAGACTTTAGCCCGTGGTCAAGGCCGACTCCAGCGAAGCCAGAGTCCCGATGGCTGGGTCCCTGCCCGGTACGGATGCCCCGCCCACTGGCCACCCTCGGTCAGGGACCCACGCGGGCACTCCCCCTCCTTCAGCTCCGCCCATGCCCGGCCCCTTCTGGGCCCCGTGGGACTGTGCCTCCCTAACCTGGGGCTCCACCTCCCCACACGCTCTGGTAACGCAGGCCCGTCGCCAGGACCTCCCTGAGCTACCTGCTCGCCGCCAGGGACACGTGCAGTTAGGATGGGACAGCCCTCGGGGAACGCCTCCCACCCCTCCCGTTTAAAGACTGCCGTTTAAACTGGCCTGTACCACCGGCCATTACTCAGCCTGCTCTGGTCTGGGAGCTTCTGGCCCCAAGGACACAGCCAGCAAACACAGGCCCCGAGAGCCCTCGAAAAGAAGGGCATAATGATGGGAAGGTCTTAACCTGCTCGGACACAGTAGCAGCAGGGAGCAGGTGAAAGGTCCAGGTAGGGGGACTAAAGTTGGGCCCGAGGAAGCCCTTCTCTCCCTGGTGGCTTTCGGCCTATTGTTGACGGAGAGCCATCCTTCCCGACGACTTGGCTGTGCGTTGGCTCGGGGGGGGGGGGGGGTGAGAAAATGGTGCCAACGCGGCCAGAGAGACTTTCCTGTTCCCAGAAAGGGTTCAGGCAACACAAGCCATTCGCGGGTTGGGCTGAGGATTACGTGAACGCGGAGGCTGACGCGGCTCAACTCGCCTCCGAGATTCAGCATCCGTGGCTTCAAGACCCAGGAACAGAGGAAGTGGGGGTGGGGGGACGGGCAGGCTGGCAAAACCGTGTCTCGTGTTTTGCGATTAATGTCCAGGCCCAGCCACGTTACGATAAAACGCACTCGCGATACCGGGGGCGAGTGTGCAAAATGAGCACAACTTTCCTGGAAGGTTGTCTTGCTTAACTATCAGTTAAACGAAACAGCACTGCAGTTTTGGGATGAAAACACCAGGGTGGTGTGGTTTCGCTCACGATCTAGGCCTGTGCCGGCTGTCCCACTAAGTAGCCACCGGGCAAGCCTGGCTGCTGAGCGTGTGGCAGGGGCCTGTGGCGAGCGGCCACAGGGTGCGCGTGCGCAGGGACAGGGCGATCCGCAGGTGGGGGCGGGGCAGGCACTGACCTCGGATGTCCCGGGGCGCGAGCGGGGTCCTGCGGGGGCCCGGGCTGCTCTGCCACGTGGCGCTGGGGAGGGTGAAGGTGACCTCAGGCATCCGCAGCACCTTCTCATCTAAACGGTGAGTGAGAGAGGAGAGGACGTGATTTCAGGGGCCGCCCCGTGAATCCCGGTCCATGAAAATAAAGGCCGAGTGATGGACGCAGCGGACTGAGTACTGAGGGTACCTCGTTTGTTTCTCATCAATACCCAAGCTCCGTCCTTTCCAGAATGTTCTTTCTTCCGGCTCTGATTCCTTTCCTTCCCCAGCAACCATGCTCTCCTCTCCTTTTCCTCCCCGTCTGCTCTGAGCCAGCCGTGACCCCGCAATGCGGAGGGTCTCCCGGGTTGGCCGAGCAGAGCCTCCTCAGACAGGCGAGGAAGCAGGCAGGCAGGGGGTGTCCCCCCCGGATGTGGTGGGGTGCCCACGTGCAGAGCCCCCACCACAGCCTGAGCTCACATCACCGCGCTGTGCTCTGCCCTGTTCACCAGCTTTACTCTCTTCCCGTCTCTGCCTCCACCCGACCCGTCTTACACCGACGTGTCCACTGTGTATTCTCCGGCTGTCGTCCCCCCCCATGGCCCCCAGTGCTCCTGACACGGTGCTCAGCCTGCTGGGGAAGGGACAGGGCGTCAAGAAGTCTTTCACAGCAGAGGTCACTGGACTGAGCCCACGGGAGCGGACAGAGACTGACGGTGGCCACCTGGAACGGTGCGGCCGTGAGGGAAGATGGGACGATGATTTCCCAGGAAGTTAGACACAGGATTGCCTTGTTTTCCGCAGATCCGCTCCTAGGTTTTACGACCCCAGAGAACCGCAAACAGAGGCTTAAACGAACACCTGCACACAGATGTTCACAGCAGCACCACTCGCGGTGGCCACACACGTGCCCGTTCACCAGCGAGTGAGCCACAGAAGGTGGCCTGAGAGTGGTGCACTGTACCCAGCATAATAGAGCATGCTGTCCTGTCCCAAGCCACGGCGGGGACAGACCCACAGGCACACGCCCTGAGTCCGTCTGTAAAAAAGGGCAGAGACCCGCTGGAGGACCAAGCCCGGGGCTCAGCACCTCCTTTAGGGGAAATGACATGTTCTGGAACCACACAGCAGTGTGGATGCACAACATCAGTGTACCCAATGCCACAGTGTTGCACACTTGAAAATGCTGAGTTTTGTCGCGTGAATTTGACTGCAATTTTAAAAGAACGTGGGTTGGACTTGAAGAACGCTCCAGGATCGGCACGGTGGGGTGGGCACGGCTCGTCAGGGAACCCAGCGAGAGCAGGAGGCCGGAGACCCAGCAAGCCCGGCAGTCGACGGCGACTGAACCCTTGGCCTCAGGGAGGCCGTCTGTCCATCTGTTCCCTACTGCGCACCTGCTATGTTTACTGGGCACATAGAGACTAGCATCCCTGCACTGAGGGAACCTATGGACCGCGGGGGGCAGGAAGACGATAGACAAGATCATTCAAGATTGTTCAATACACAGCCACTCGGGCGGGGACGTGGACTGGGGTCGCGGTCTGAAATGGCACAGGCAGGGAGGACCTCGCTGAGAAAAGTCAACAGCCACCGAGTCAGGCTCTGCAGGAGGGGTGGGGGGGAGCCCTCTGTCTCCAGCCCTTCCTCTCCTGGAGAAGCTGCACTTGTGCGATGGTGTGGTCTACCAGGCAACTCCAGGCGCAGGGCTCCGCGTGGCCTGGGACCTGCCAGGCGTCCCCGCCCGTAGGTGGGGACGCCCGGAGCTGCTCCAGATGTGAGTCAAGTGGATCCTAGTAAGGGGGAAGAGCTCCTCATTTACAGGAGCCCAGCCACTATTTAGGAAGGTTGTAGGGCAGGTCTCACGCTCCCTGGACAGGCTGGCACACAGCACCAGGGAAGAGCTCCCTTGCTTCCGGCCCAGGATGGGGATGGGAACAGGCTCGGGCCCGGGCCACCAGCCGCAGGCATGACACGGCCGGGATGAGCTCTGCCCCTGCGTTATCACTCTGTGGCGAGGAACCTATTTGACAGGGTTGCCGGGAGTGAGAAATGAGGCAACACATCCACTCCTTCCTGGCTTCCATCCGCTGTCTGCTCAGTGTTCTCTGTTCTTCCCTCCCTCAGACGCCCACAGGGTGTGGCTCATGACTGCACATCCAGACGCGATACACCCAGACATCAGCCATGGGTACAGGGCCAGCAGCCCCAGTGCCCTAAACTGTGAGCCAGCAATAACATTAAGTGTGGGGGTCTGGGGCGCCTGGGCGGCTCTGTCGGTTGGGCGTCCGACTTCAGCTCGGGTCATGATCTCGTGGTCTGTGGGTTCGAGCCCCGCGTCGGGCTCTGTGCGGACAGCTCTGAGCCTGGAGCCCGCTTCGGATTCTGTGTCTCCCTCTCTCTCTCTGCCCCTCCCTCACTCATGCTGTCTGTCAAAAATAAACATTAAAAACAAACAAACAAATAAATAAATAGTGTGGGGGTCTCTGGGCCCAAGGAAGGTGCCCAGGGGAGCCTGGGCCTGTGCAAACACCACAGGTGGTGATCCTCAGGCTCTGTACCCAGCCCTGCACAGCCCCCACCGGAGAAATGGGACACCTAGTCTACCCCAGCTACCTGCGGGGCCTCCGTGTACCCCTGCCAAGGACAAGTGTGTTCCTTCTCCGGGCAGAGGCAGCTGGGCACAGCGGGAGGGCCATGGGGGTGCCGGCCCCGGCCGCATGGCCCTGGAGATGTCACTTCCACTCAATTTACCCATCTGAAGGTCTGGAAGGACCACTGATGCTAACGGGCTCTAACTTGCCCACAACAGAGACACATGATGGAGACAGGAGACCGTCTGTGCCCCACGGGGCTCCTATAAACACAGCTGAGAGGAGAGGTTCCAGCCTTTGGCTGGGGGCCCACAAAACAGGGCTCAGCACCTCCCCGTGACGTGGAGGCTTGGGCTGTGCCCCCTTCTCACCAACCAAGAGGGCCAGGTACAGTGCACTCACTTCTGTTTGAAAAAGGCTGCTTTCTTTTGTACACAGCCTGGGCATTAGATGGTTCTAGGGAACCGCACTGAACCTCTCTAGCTGTGATGTGCATAAACACTCTGTCATCACAGAGAGAAAGCTCTTGAAAGTGTCATGGGTGAAAGGACATGATTGGAGACTTTATCGAACCCTCTCCAGGAAAGCAGATAACAAACGGAAGGATGGAAACGTGTAGACAGAGCTCAGAGACAGAATCGGCAGAGGGCAGAGCGCTGCCCGGGCCATGCCGTTAACGTGCTCCTGTCCCTACCTCTGCCTGCGTTAGCAAGGTCATGACAAAGCGGTATGGAAGCAAACTCCTTTTTAAGTCATCTGGACAGACACATTCCGAGGGGCTTATTTCCAGGGGACGGGTGGCCATCACAGGAGCTGTGACACTCCTGGCTAAGCCGTGACGGCGAGGCCTCCCCCGAGCCACCCGGCGCCCCCACGCCTGTTACTCCCCAGACAGGTGCCATCACGGCGCCTCCCCCGAGTGAGGACCTGGGGACCGGCGTCCAGGGCGCCTGCCGCCCGCTGGGAGGACAGCGGAGGGCGCGTGCCCAGCCCTGCATTTCAAGGTTCCCGTGCCTGATGCTGCTGCATTCTCTGGGATTGTGGTCTTCTTTGACGAGCGTGTAGACAGGAAGATAACGGAGTAAAAGCTTTTGAAAGCGGCAAATCCCATATGGGTAAAGAACACTTTTTTAAGTGTTTTTTAAAAGTGTTATCGCAGGCCCACGTGGTTGCCAGCACATGCAGGAGCCCAAGCGAGGAATCACAGGGGAAGGTGAACTGTGTCCTCCAGATCGGAGATTTCTGAAAAGCTGGAGAGCGTTGCTACGAATCGGGTGGGGCCAAGGTGCACACCCACCAGCCAGCCAGAACGTAGCTGTGCACACTGCTTCTACTGCAAAGGCCCTGGAACACACTCGGGCTTTGCCCCGCAAAGAATACTCAGCTAGAAGGCCTAGGGTGTGGTTAGGAGCTGGGGTCCGGCCCACCACTCCCAGCCCTGTGACCTCGGGCAAGTTCCTGCACCTCTGTGCCTCAGTTTCCTCATCTGTAAGGTGGGGACGGTCGTCGTTTCTTACGCGCTCACAGCTGTAGCTGCGCACACACCAGTAGCATAGGGGCACGGGGCCACACCACTGGGCGACCGCCTCTGGACGGGGCCCGTGCCACCCGGCTCCTCTCTCACTGGCAATCGTATCTGTATCCCAAACTTCTCACCGCGAGCGTGTCTCACCCGTGTGGCGACCACAGCCACGGGAGCTGCAATTCAAACCCGTACAGAGACAGACTGAGCGGCGGCAGCAGGACGTAGTTTTAATCATCGTTTTAAACTCTGCTGGAGCATCAGATGGGCAGAAGCAAAACGGAATGCCTACTGAATGCCTCTGCGAGTGTTTCTTTCCACGAAGCCAGCGGCCCTGGCCCACCCGCTCACCACCCTGAAAACCTGAAACTTGCACCCAGGAGCACACAACTGACGACAGCCCAGACCGTCATGCTTTCTAAAGACGCACCCTTGACGGGAGGGGCAGAGTCTTGAGATGCACACAAAACCCCAGGGTGTTAGTTTCCGTTTCGGATTCTGTACCTGCATGGAGACTGGGGCTGGGCTTTATCTTGGAGGCCGTGGAGACGGCAGGGAGGAAGCTCTTTCCGGACGACTTCGTAAGCGGCAGGGGTGCAGGCGGTGGCTGGCTCTTGGCCACGTGCTCCACGGAGGGGGGTTGAGGGTTCTCCGTCACCTGCAGGGACAGTCGCACAGCAGGGCAGGGTGTGGGGTGCGGGTGGGGAGGGAATGACACCTCAAGGTCACTTGGAGCTGAAGCCATGGACAGATGAAACCCCTGCTGGGTGGCTCGCTGTAGGCACACGTCCACCTCAGTGAACGCGAGCAGAATCACTGCTAACACTCTCCTCCAGCCCCAAGGGGAATGAAGGAATGAAGGAATGAATGATGCTCTCCGGCTGCTGTTTGCCCCCACACACAACACTTTCTCCTCTCAGTGCCCCCCCCCACAAATGAAGGGGGTTAAATGGTCAGCATTTAAATAGACTGAGTGGGGCACCTGGGTGGCTCAGTCGGTTGAGCGTCCGACTTCAGCTCAGGTCATGATCTTGCAGTTTGTGGGTCCAAGCCCCTCATCAGGCTCTGTGCTGACAGCTCAGAGCCTGGAGCCTGCTTCGGATTCTGTGTCTCCCTCTCTCTCTGCCTCTCCCCTGTTCACGCTGTCTCTCTCTCACTCAAAAATAAATAAACATTGAAAAAACTAAAAAAAAAGTTTTTTAAAAAAATAGACCGAGTAAGCAGATTGTCCTCTGCGGTATGGGTAGGACTCATCCAATCAGTCAAAGTCCTGGTTAGAAGAGAAAGTCTGCCTTTCCTGTGAGTAAGAGAGACTCCTTATGCCTGATACCCTTGAACTGAGACTTTGGGTTTTTTCCTGCCTTTGGATGTAAGCTGGTCTCCAAATTGCCAACCATGGCTCTGGGATTTGTCAGCCTCCATAAATTATGTGAGCCAACTGTAATAAACCCGTGTGTGTGTGTGTGTGTGTGTGTGTGTGCGTGTGTGCGCGCGCATGCATACGAGTGTGCGTGTGTCCGCCTGTGTTGCACGCACACACACTCTATTGGTTCTGTTTGTCTGGAGGACCCTGACTGATACACTCACCTTCCGCCCCCTGCTGCTGTCCTGCCCTTAATCCTACTGAGCTATCGCCAGAGTGGTTTCAGTGCAATCAGCAAACGCCCACTGTGGCTGGCAGAGGCGGAAGGAGATCTGCCAGGCCCCCGGCTGCTCACTAGCCTGCCCAGAGAGAGGCCTGCTCACTTCCTCCAGTTTATGTGACCAAGTGTGGTGAGAAAGAAACCCCGTGAAGGGAACACCATTTCCATACGGACTGGAACCTGTGCCAAATACACCCTCTCCCCCCCTGCAAAAGAACTTCACGGCACTGTGGTCAGTGAGTGATCAGTGTGGTCAGTGAGCGGTCGGTGTGGTCCATGAGCGGTCAGTATGGTCAGTGAGCAACCAGTGTGGTCAGTGTGGTCGGTGTGGTCAGCGAGCGGTCAGTGTGGTCAGTGAGCGGCCGGTGTGGTAACTGATCAGTGTGGTCAGTGGGCGGTCAGTGTGGCTGGTGTGGTCAGCGAGTGGTCAGTGTGGTCAGTGAGCGGTCAGTGTGGTCAGTGAGTGATCAGCGTGGTCAGTGAGTGATCAGCGTGGTCAGTGAGCGGCTGGTGTGGTCAGTGGGCAGTCGGTGTGGTCGGTGTGGTCAGCAAGCGGTCAGTGTGGTCAGTGAGCGGTCGGTGTGGTCAGTGAGCGACCGGTGTGGTCAGTGTGGTTGGTGTGACCAGCGAGTGATCAGTTTGGTCAGTGGGCGGTCAGTGTGGTCAGTGGGCGGTCAGTGAGCGGTCGGTGTGGTCAGTGAGCGGCCGGTGTGGTCAGTGTGGTCAGCAAGTGGTCAGTGGGTGGTCAGCGTGGTCAGTGAGCGGCCAGTGTGGTCAGTGAGTGATCAGCGTGGTCAGTGAGCGGGCAGTGTGGTCAGTGAGTGATCAGTGTGGTCAGTGGGCAGTCGGTGTGGTCAGTGTGGTCAGTGAGCGGTCAGTGTGGTCAGTGAGTGATCAGTGTGGTCAGTGGGCAGTCGGTGTGGTCAGTGTGGTCAGCGGGCAGTCAGTGTGGTCAGTGTGGTCAGCAAGCGGTCAGTGTGGTCAGTGAGCAGCCAGTGTGGTCAGTGGGCAGTCGGTGTGGTCGGTGTGGTCAGCAAGCGGTCAGTGTGGTCAGTGAGCGGCCGGTGTGGTCAGTGAGCGACCGGTGTGGTCAGTGTGGTTGGTGTGACCAGCGAGTGATCAGTTTGGTCAGTGGGCGGTCAGTGTGGTCAGTGGGCAGTCAGTGAGCGGCCGGTGTGGTCAGTGTAGTCAGCAAGTGGTCAGTGTGGTCAGTGGGTGGTCAGTGTGGTCGGTGTGGTGTGGTCAGTGTGGTCAGTGAGTGGTCGGTGTGGTGAGTGGCCGGTGTGGTCAGTGTGGTTGGCGTGACCAGCGAGTGACCAGGGTGGTCAGTGGGTGGTCAGTGTGGTCAGCGAGCAGTCGGCGCATGGTCGGTGTGGCACTCTACTGAGTGCTGGATTTTGCCTACGTGAGGCTGAGGCTTTCCACAGGTCAACACTGCCCAGTACCCCGAGAAAGTAACTGGGAATGAACAGCACTACCCACAGAGGGACAGCAAAGCATCATGGGTAGTGGCCAGAAATGAAAGACAGCCACGTGGCCACGGAACAGGGAGCAGACAACCTAAGTGTCCACGAAACGGGGCTGCGTAAGGAGTTCATCCCCCCGCAGGTGTCGGAGGAGGGCCATGCTCCCGGGCCTGGTGCCGGGCTCTGGCAGGAGAGGGACGCCTCACGGTGGACAGTGCTTCGCGACCCTGTTACCGTTTAGTGGACATGTTAGAACCAAGCAAGGTACCCTCTTAAAGTGAAAATGCAAATACTGTGAAGGCACTTGAGAGTTCATGAAATGACGTTAAGGAAGGACCTGAGGTCAGAGGCGGTACCCAGGGAAGACACGCACGCGGCTTCTGATGAGGAAGGGTGGTGGGGGTGCGGGGGGTCTCCCTCTGCCTCCTCTGTACCTGGGGCCCTCCTGCGTCCACCATGACGCTCCTGCTCTGCTGTCCCAGCTGGACCCCGGGACCCAGCCAGCGTGCACCCACGGTCTGCACGCTCCAGGTGAGGGAGGGTGACAGCTTCCCCCTGGCCTTCTCCGCAGAACGGTCCCGGCCCGGGCTGGCGTGGGGCCACCTCCTGTCTGCTGGGCTCGGGTCCCTGGAGTCCAGGGCCATGTCCTCTGGAAGGTGGAGGGAGGAGCGGCCGCTGCCACCCTCGCGGTCCTGCGCCTTGGAGCGCCGGGTGGCCGCGATGAGAGCGATGCTCTTGGTGCTCATGGCCATCTCCTTGAGGGTCTGAGCGCTCAGGGCCGGGCCGCCGGCCTCCGCTGCCATCCGCGAGGCACCCAGGTCCAGGCCAGCAGGGGCGCCCAGCTTGGAGACCAAATTCTTCACGCTCAGGGGGCCTGCCTGCCGCAGGAAACCAGCATCAGCGACGGTCAGACATCACTGGGCCACCCTGTTGGCCCGTCCCACATTGGACCCCCAGAAGCAGACTCAGAGTCTGTGATTGGAGGCAAGTGGTATGGGGGGAAAGGTTTCTGGCCATGGGAGGAGGGCCCAGGAAGGTGGATGAAGCCAGTCCCTGGGCCCAGACACCCTGGGGGAGTGGGTCACCACACCCACGGGCCAAGGGGCCCCAGGTACTTACGTACCACCCACAGTCACGGGTGGGGCTTTTCCTGGGGACCTGAACTTCCCAGCACTCCAGCCAGGGCGGAGGGCTCCCCCTGGGGCAGGGGCATTCTCCCCCCCCCCCCGCCCCCAGCTGGGGACAGTGACCCAGAGTATGACCACTCACACTATTGCTAGTAATCATGATGAGACTAGCGGCCTCTTAAAGACAGTTCACACGAAAGACTCCAAACTACTAAGGTGTGAATACTCACAGCCTTTCCCTTTCCCCAAGCCCCCCCCCCGCCATCTGCCAAAGAGATTCCTGATAGCTGTGGCCCCCCCCACCCCCCAGCTCTGCGGGGGCAGGAGAGGCCTCCCGGGAGCCCGGGGCCCTGGTTAGGGCCGCACACCAACCTCATGAGCCGGAGGCGTTAGCAGGATGCGGAGGGATGGCAGAGGGAGAAGGGAATCCTGCTTTCCCAGCGTTTTCGATGGCGTGGCTTGCGACGACGTGTAGCCACCGCTGTGGGGGACACACAGAGGCAGCAGCTGAGCCAGCTGCCAGGGCCCCTCGGCCCTGCCTCCAGCCGAGGAGAGCGGAGACTGAACCCCAGGACGCCGCGGCCCACGTCAGGCCAGGGCAAGCGGCATCTGCACACTGCTGCGTTCCGGGGCCACGCCGGGAGTCTGAGCTCTGGGTCCTTGCGGAACCTGAGGGGGGCCACGGGACCCCCCGAAGTTGTGGTCAGCTGGACAGAAGCGCACGTGGCCCGGGGACTCCACTGCAGCTGGCTTCTGACACGGGGACAATCTCGTGGGGGACGGAGGCCCTAACTGGTGGGGTCTGACGCCAACTCGGCGTGATCGTGCCAGAACTGAACTGCGGCACACCCAGCTGGCGTTAGATCCGCTGCGGTAGAAATGGAACAGGAGGAAACATCTAAGCTCAGGCCCAAAGAACGGCAAGGAAAGAGCTGTGCCGAGCTCTGGCAGAAGACCTTGCCAGGTAGGAGGAACAGGGGGAACAGCATGGGCCAAGGCCCTGGGGCAGGGGCCAGCTCGGCACATCCGAGGCCCAGCAAGGAGAGGAGGGTGGGACAGAGACACAGGAGTTTGCCCACGACCTTGTGTGGAAGACTTGGGCTGTTGGAAGGGGAAGGGACCTCTGACAACTTCCAGCCAGAACTTTCCCCGGTCCTACCGTGTCTACTGTGAAAGAACAGGGTTTCCTCACCTTCCGTCAGGTCAGGTCACCCGTGACTGTAAGAACAGAGCATCACGCATCAAGCCCAGGCTCCCTGGCGAGTGGCCTTGGGCTCCTGACCTCTGCTGTCTCATCGGGGAAACCGGGACACTGATAACTCGAGCCACTGGGTAGACCTCTAGCTGGATGACAAGGTGTTTAAGCACCACGTGAGCCAGCGAAGCCTCTGGGTGCTGTCAGTAGGCCACAGGGCTGCCTAGCACCGCGGCCAGAGTCCAAACCAGAGACAAACGTTTGGCCTGCCCTCCGGCGCCCCCACTTCCTCACGGTGAACCTCGGGCAAGGCGCTGGGCCCTGCAAACCTGCTTCCACCTGTGGAATGAGACCCGGAGCAGCGGGGACCCTGTCGCCGAGGCCACACCTGACTTGGGCAGTAATGCTTCCTACGCCAGCTCCAGACTTGGCACGTGGCCATGAGAGGCCCCTTGGGTCAGGGAGCAGCCTGTACCCTCTCCCCACCTGTCCCTCGTAGGATAGAGACTACGTCCGTCTCGTTCTCTTCTTAGTGCCCTGCACAAGCGCTCAGTCAGTATGTGGTGAGGTTTGGCCGATACTCTGCTCCCCTCCCCAACAGCCACCCCTCTGCTTGTGCAACAAGCCCCCGTGTTACTCCGCGTGACAATGTGTCCAGCCTGGAGACATGGGTCGTGACCGGTCCATGCCGGTTACGGTCCTCCTTTCCCTTTTCTGTAGGGAACTAGTCCAGGAGAGAGCAGGTGATTGATGGACTTAGTGACATCTACTGGGGAAGGTTCTCAAAGGGACTTTTCTCCCAGATAAAAAAGCAAGCCCAGCCCTCTCTCCCTTCCGTGTTTAGGTGTGGTTATACGAAGGTGTGATCTATGGAGCTGTGGCAGCCTCTTTGACCACAAGGGGAGACATCATTTACGTGCCAGGGACGTGGGCATCATCGAGTCATTTAAACAATGGCCCCGAGTCCACTCATCCTCCAGACTCTCAGACAACAGACACCTGTTTACATTGGACCAATCTCACTGAGAATTCCGTTACTCACAGCCGAAAGCATTGAGTCCGGACCAGCGGCAACTGGAAAGTGTAAGAGCCCGGGGAGAAGCCCGGCTCCTGTACAGGAGCCCCACTGAGGTGAGAGGCCTCCTGCCCCCACCCCCTGGCATTCGGTCCTCCTTGTAATGGCAGCTCTATCTGCCGTGTCCCCGCCACGCCCGACACGTGCAGCCCTGCAGGGAGGTCACTGTTGGCCCCGTGTAGAGACGGGGCACCTGAGGCCCAGGGTGGCCAGTCACGTGCCCAGTACCATGGTGTGGGTGACCGGCACAGCCAGGAACCAAGCTCCGGTCGGTCTGGATTGGGGGGCCGGCTGCCAGCTGTCGACGGGCAGGGCCCCGGTGCCTCAACCCGAGGAGGGCACAGGTGCTGGGCCTCAGCCACTGCCATGGGAACCGGCTGGGGCGCCGTAGGAGAGGCCTCGGGTGGCACCAGCCCCACCCGTCTGCAGGGACACAGAGCTCCTTCGTGCCGTCTGCATGACGCCAGCGTTCCAGCTCACGGCCTGCAGGTGGCTCGGCCTGCTGTCTCGCCACGGTCCGGGCTGTGGCTGCAGGTACGGCCTGCATGAGGCGAGGCACGGCCCCCTCCTCTCTAGGCTGAGGATGGGAGGTGGGGGGCCCCAGGCTTCCTTTGCAACCCATCTACAGAGAACCCCGTCTCAAGGTGGGATCGACACCTGCCTTCCCTAATCAGGGGGCCGAGCAGCAGGTTCGGGCGGGTGTGGGCCCAGGGGCAGGTGGGAGAGGTGTCTAGTCTTGACCGAGGGATGGGGCACTTTGTTTTTATATGCACACACACATACGCGAACATACGTGCACACACATACGCGAACATACGTGCACACACGTGCACCCACATGAAACTCACACATACACACACGCACACACACACTTGCATGCTTAAAAATACACAAACGAGCACATCCATGTGTAGGTGCACACATGCATACACACATGTGCGTATAAATGCACCGTGTGCACACACACACAGATAGGCACGCACGCACCAAGGTTGGAGCCCTGGTGACTTCGCTATCCCAAAGGGCACAGCCTAAGCCTGGGCATTGCAGCCAAACAGGGCGTCTGGGCCTTCACTGCTCCTGATTTAGACAAACCAGCTGCAAAAGTATTTGGGGCAAAACTGGAGAGATGTAACTCTAGGTAGGAAGCAGCAGTAATTCGGGGATGGTGGTTATGGAGGGAGGTGTCCCAGATTTAAAGCATAGGACCTATGTCACAACGTCTGTGACACAGTGCATGTGCGCTCCCCAGGTTCCCACGTGGAAGCCTTGACCCCTGGTGCAACCGCCTGGAGTGCAGTCGTCGGGAGGTGATAGCGGCTAAATGGGCTCACCGAGTGGGACCCAGATGGCAGGGGACCGTGTCCTTGTGAGAGGGGGGCGAGGCCTCCACCACGTGAGCACGCAGCATGGGGGCGGCCACCTGCAGCCAGGAAGACGGTCCTCACCAGAACTCTACCCGCCGGCCCTGGCATTTTGGACACCCAGCCTCCAGGACTGTGGAAGCAAATGCCCGTGGCCTGCGCCCCCCCCCGTCCGTGACGTTGCGTGAAGCAGCCCGAGCTGGCTAAGGTCCGTGACCCACGCTGGCAAGACGCTAACCATTAACACGAGGGAAGTCTGGGAGTGCTCGGTCTACGAGTCTGTCTCGGGTGCTAGAAGATACCAAAGCAACGAGTCGACAGAGGAGAGGATAGAAGCATTGGCGGTAGCACCAGGAGGCTGATGTTGACCAAAAAGTGTGTGTCAAAACGGCACCAAACTCCCCAACCTAGGTGAGCACCTCCTAGGACGCGCTCACTTGTCCTAACCCTACAAGGAAGAGATATCGACACACTCCACGAGAGGTGACGCCGGGGCCACGATCCTGGGCCGGCCCCCAGCCCTCCCACCACACTCCACAGCCGGGCGCGAGGGCACAGTGATGCAGGGTCGCGAGAGGGAAGAACCGGGTACCTGTCCTCCTCCAGCAGCATCAGCGGCAGTTCAAACTGGGCACCCCACGGGAGGTCCTTCCTGTCGTCTGGCCAGTCCCAGCTAGCCTCCTCCTGCGGCGCGGGGGACTTATTCAGAACCAAGCCGTCCTGGGGACAGACGGGGAGCTGGGGGAGGCCGCATGGACCACAGACATAGGCAAGCCATGTCAGCAAGCAGAGATCCCCGAGGGGACGCAGAGAGGTCCCTTTCCCGCTGGCCACCATCACTGGAAGAAAACCAGCCAGCAGGGAGGCCCGCGAGCCAGCCTGCCAGCTCACTTCCGGCTGGCCCTCCCCAGCACAGACACAGAAAGGAGGCTCTGTGCGAGGGCGAGTGCCAGGGACCGCCAGGGTGCAGCCTTGACCCTGGAGCAAAAGTGGTGCACAAGCCAGACGCCTGTCGGAGAGCCCTCCAAAGCCTGCAGGCCCTTGAGAAGACACACAGAGGACTCAGGTGACCCAGAAATCCCACTTCTGGGCGTCCACCCCAAGGACGGAGAGCAGATTCATCTACACCCGTGTTCACGGTAGCATGTTCACAAGAGCCAAGGGGTCCAAGCACCCAAGTCCATCGGCGGGTGACTGGATAAACACAGTGTGGTCCGGCCGCACACAGCGCGACGGCACTCAGCCTCAGAGAGGAAGGACATTCGGACACCTGCTCCCCCATGGATGGACGAGGGCGTCGTGCTCAGTGAAGTAAGCCCGGCACAAAAGGACAAGCGCTATAAGGTCCCCGGAGTGGTCGAATCCACAGAGACAGAGAGTAGACAGTGGCTAGGGGCTAGGGCATGAAGGTTTAATGGGGACAGAGTTCCGGTTTGGTATAATGCTTTCTCTGAGCTCTGGGAGTCCCTCTGGGGAAGGGAACCCGATGGTGGTCTTGGGGACCCTGACATATACTATAGGACAGGCGGAAGGGTGGGGAGGAGGTCCCACAGCAGTAGCATGAGCGGGGAACCAGATGGCTGTGTGGGAACTGAGCCAGCAGAGCCGGGAAAGCGGGGAGCTCTCGGCACAATGTGGGTACCTGGGACCTCTGATCGGGGGCGGGAAGCACCTTTACGGGCAGTCAGATCCACATGCGTGGGCTCCTGCCCCTCGCCCACCCTGCCCCAAGCCCGGGGAGCCCTTGGCCTCTCTCCTAGGAAGGCGCAGCCGAGGGGCCCTACCTAGCTCAGGGCAGGGGGAGAGCCGGGAAACAGGACTCGTGTGGCAAATGAATGCAGAGCCCCCTCCCCGGCCCTCTTCTCTAGGGAGTCCCCAGATGGGCCCCGGACGCCATCCACCATGCAGGGGACTGCCGGCTCGCCCTGGAGTTAAGACCTAAAACCACATCCCTCCCAGGGTCCCCGTGGCACCGAGGTCCAGCCCACACTCAGGCGCCTTCCCATCAGCCCTCTGTCTCCCACATGGGGTGTGCAGCAGTCCAGGGTCCCAGGCCTGCCGGTGAACAGCACAGAGGACCCCGGGACCAGCCTCCCCGAAACCCTGCACCCTTGCCACTGGCTCAGCCTGCCCAGCGCCGCTGGCCCCAGCACTTGGTGCGGGGAGGGGCTTCCCAGGCGTCCTCTTCTCACCTCAGGGTCAGTCCCCTCACGGGGCCGGGGCACGCAGGAGGGGACAGCGAGCACTGGCCTGAGCCCCCAGGCGCACTCACCCGCAGGGAGCTCGACATGACCGAGTGCAGCAGCAGCAGCCGGTTCAGCGAGCCCGCACCCAGCTCCCGCAGGATCAGACAGTACCGCTCGTCCAGGGACTCGGGCACCGCGATGCCGCCACCTGCAGGGGCGGGGAGAGCGGGGGCGGGCACGCGTCCCTACTTGCCGGAAGGACAGCGTCCTCTTTCCTCGGAACCTGGAGGCAGATACTCTAACCCGATAAAGGCGGATTTTCCGGACGGTGGGTTTTCTGGGCGGTGCCCCCCCCCCCCCCCCCCCGCACTCCTCAGTGGGTGGTCTGTGCACCGTGCGTGCGCGGATGGATTTCTTGCGCGAACGGATTTCTTACGCTAACAGAGCATAGCACGCGCGCCGTGCGTGGCTCTACCTCACTTACCTGTACCTCCTGGAGCAGTGGTCTTCCCCGAGCACGCGCGGCGCCCCCCCCCCCCCCCCCCCCACGCTTCCCAGGGCCAGGCCGGGCGGACTCACCCTCGATCAGCTGCCGCTGGTCCCGGAGGAGCTGCTCACAGAGCAGCCGGTGCTGGTGGTAACGCTGGATCACGAAGTCCTTCTGCCACAGCAGACTCCTCCTGCGTAGGCCGTCGGCCCGCAGCTCCGTGTTCTCGGCCTCCAGCTCGTGGGCCCAGCACAGCAGCCGCAACACCTCCCGCTGGTCCTCGCTGCTGGCCTGCGCGGGCAGCAGCTGCTCCAGCTGCGAGGCCTTCTCCTTGGCACTGGCCAGACGCTGCTCCAGCCCCGCCTGGCGGAGACACCGGGCGTTCAGGGCAGGGGCCCGGGGCTCGGCTCCCAGGTCCGCTCGCCCTTGCGGGCTCCGCTTCGCGGATCGAACTCAGGGAGACACCGGGTGACCGATCGGGCCCGGGGACGCGCGGCCATCGCCTGCGTTTACCGTGTCCTTTATTTTCTGGGTCCTGATGCTTTCGCACCTGGGCTCTGGCCGTCCCTGGAGGGACTGCCCTTCCCAGGGCCAGCCAGTTCCTGAGGGTCCTAAACCCCTCACCCAGGAGCACACTTCTCGGATGCAGACCAGCCAACCCAGAGCCCACACCCCGACCCCCTCCTCCGTGGGGCCCTCACACTCTGGGCCACTGTCCCCCAGTCCTAACCCCCAGGGACCAGACAGCCGGAACAGCCCCCGTGCCCTGGAGCCCACTGGAATCACCCAGACTGGCCGGGCCTCAGCCTGCTCGCCCCGCCTCGCCCGCTCCTTCGCGCAGAAACCACAGTAAGGCTCTCGCCCAAGCACCACCTCCCTCTGCCTCCTGACTGGCCCTGGGGCGTCCCCTGTGGCCCGCATGGCATCCCGTGCCCCCTCCTCTGGGAACTGCCAGCGAAGACTATCTTTCCAACGGCAGTCGTCTCCTGGTGTCCTGGCCCTGCTGTGCCTCACAGTTTCCACGAACACACACTCAGAACACACCCTCGGACTCACCCCTCGCCGTGTGTCCACCGTGGGAAACCCCCACTCGCACGCCCACCCCCAGAACCGCAGCCCCGGGCACAGGTCAGCTGACAGCCCCCAGTGCGGCCCAAGCAGGCTCCTCCAGCCGTTACATCTTCCTCTCCGGGAGCCAGAGGGGGCGACTTCGGGGGAGTTGGCTCGGCTGCCTGGCATGGTCCTCCTCTTCTGCCTGAGGTCCTCCCCGGCCCCCGAGACACCAGCAGCCCCTCCCCCAGCCCCAGCAGCCCGTCCGCGGGTCCGGTACGACGCTGCCCCGCGCCACATTGCCGGCGTCGGTGGGAAGAATCCGGCAGATGGTCAGCTTCAGTGGCGGAGGGTCTCGTGTGCCTTTGCGTCCCTAGGCCTGGTGCCACACCGGACGCTTAAAAGGTAAGTTTGTCTCGAACGGGCGGGTTAACTCACGAACAGACTCGCAATTCCACGCTACGCTGCATCTCCGAATCCAAATTTGACTCCTGAACTCATGCTCTCTGCTGATACACATTATGGTTTCAGCAAGAGGCATTTTTCTTATTGCTAAATGCCGGGGGGCTTCTGAAGTGAGACCACGTAGCCTCCAGACTGCTCAGGGACACGCAGCCCCGTGAAGACACATGCTGGTTTGGCCGCAGAGCCTCGAAGCGAAGTGCCGCCTGCTTTCAGCACGTGGCACTTCCCCCCTTGCCAGAGAAGACACCCGCGGACGTGTGACTAGAGGGCGCTTCCCGGCTCCCCAGCCGTGCCTGCTCTGCCGGGACCGTGACAACGCGAGCTACTGCATGAGCGGCTCAGAGAAGCAGCCGGCCCTTGCTTCTCCAGGAGAAACCGGGCTCCCTCTGGCCGTGTCCCTTGTTCCGCCCCCCTCCGCACCGCGTGCCCCAGGCCTGACTCGGGGACAAATGAGCCAGAGGCCACGCATGGGAAGCACTTGCCCACAGGACCCCTCGGAGCTGGAGGCCCGCTGTGTGTGCAGACAGGCAGGTGGGGTTGCCCCGCGGCTCCTGGGTCCCCCAGGGTCCGCCCATCCTGCACACCGACCCCCGTAGCAGGGAGGTCATGGGCTCTGCAGTCAGCCCAGGTCACGTGCAGCACAGCTCCCTCCACCCCCTGGGGCCTTGGGACAGTTTATCTCAGCCCCCTGAGCCTGGATACCATGGGTGGCCCCGCTCGGTGACTGTTGTCACGGGGTCACCATCCGTGCATTAGCAGCGGGCATGCCCGCGTACGGACAGCCCCTGCCCCCACCTTGAGGGCCGCAGCTTTCCTCTGCTCAGCCAGAAGCGTGTTGACCTCCTCTCTGGCCACGGCCACCTCAGGCGGCTCCACGGACTCGCCCTCGTCGCCGTCCGCCTCTGCCGGCTCCTCGTCCCCGTCCGGCGTCCTGTCCCTGTGCACGAGGTGCTGGGCCTTCTCCCGCTCCCAGCTACGGCCGCAACAGAGGGGGCAGCGGTCAGGGTGCCGGCCCCCACCCCAGCCGGTCTGCCCGCAGGCCTGGACCTGACAGTGGGACAGACGTGGGCCTGTGGCCTGACCTCCTCTATGTGTACAAACAGAGGCGTGAACAACAACTGGAAGGAAATCAAGAAGCCACAGGCCTGACCTCCTCTATGTGTACAAACAGAGGCGTGAACAACAACTGGAAGGAAATCAAGAAGCCATGAGCGCTACGCAGGATTGTAGCAATTAAGTGCAGGACCCTGCAGCCGGCCTGCCACCCCCACCCTGGCTCTGCCCCAAGGCTGCCCGGGTGACCTCGGCCTTAGAACGTGGCTGGCAGGCGACAGCACACCTGGGGCTCTGAGGGCTAGCTGCGATGGCCCCCTCGCAGGGCAAAACCTCAAAGGTGCACAACAGGGCACCAGGCTGGGTCTGAACTGCCACGGGCACCGTGGGGAACCGAAGGAAGGGAGGAGCGGGGCTGGGACAACAGAGGGACGGAGAGCGTTTCTTGCTACCGGAATCCCTCCAGTGCGGGCATCACACCGTCTGTGTAAGTTAGAAAACAAACAAGGAGGAAGCAGCAGGGGGAGGAGGAGGACAAATGCTGGGAGGAAGGGACAAGAAACGGACCGGGACCCCAGGGCTGAGTTGAAGCTCCTGCAGGCAGGGAGCCGGGCGTCCCGGTTTGTCCAGGGCAGTGCCAGCACGCTATTGTAAGCAGCGCCTTCTCCTCTCAAACGTGTCCCGCTCTGGATGACAACTTACATGATCAGCCCCTCTACACGTGGTCAGGCTACTCACTGCAGGTACGAGTAGCAGGTGTGTGGTATGGTTGAAGCATCCTGGCCTCGTGACTGTGCGGCCTTGGGCAAACCCACATCCCCTCTGAGCCTCAAAATCCTCTCCTGTAAAATGGGCTTGACCCTAACCTGCCAGGCTGGCTCAGGATTCCAGCCTAAGACAAAGAAACCGAAGGGACCTGGAAGCCTGCTCCCGCCCGGCCCGGCTTCGCCCCGGGGGGCAGGAGAGCAGGGATGGACTGGGTCAGGAGTCCTGCCTGGGAAGAGAGGGCCACCTTCACCAAAGTCCCTGCTGGGGGCCTGCAGGCAGTAGAGAGAGGCTGGACGATGGCAAAACAGGAGCTCCCACCAGTGGCCCCTCTGGCCTCCCTGCCCCATAGGGATGGATGGTGCCCAGGACCTGGCTAAGTGGGCACACTCACTCTGCAATGGTCAGCAGGTGGCGGGACATGTCAACGTGCAGCTCTATGTTGGTGTTCTCCAGTTCCACCAGGCTGCGCCGCATCTCCAACTGCTCCTTGAAGGCCCCAACAAGCTGCGCCCGGATCTTGTTCATCTGCCGGCAGCTATCCTCCTCTCCGTCATGCGAGGGGATCCTGACTGGGGGCAGGAAGAGAGCCAGCTGCACCAGGAGCAGTGACACGTAAGCCAGGGTTGAACTCCATGCGTGCACACCAACACAGGGTCTGGCCTGTGGAGGAGCTCTATACACATGTTTGGATGGATGGATGGATGGGTGGGTGGGTGGCTGAGGGATGGATGGATGGATGGATGGATGGATGGAAGGATGGATAAGTGATAGATGGGTGGATGAGTGGATGGGTGGGTAAAGGATGGATGATGGATGGGTGAATAATGGATGCATGCATGCATGCATACATGGATAGGTGGATGAATGGGTAAGTGAATGACGAATGGATAAATGGATGGGTACATAAAGGATGGGTGGATGGATGAATAGATGATGGATGGATGGATGGATGGATGGAGTGGATGGATGGATGGAGAGATGGATGGATGGGTGAATAATGGATGGATGGATGGATGGATGGATAGATGGATGGAGTGGATGGATGGAGAGATGGATGGATGGATAGATGGGTGAATGATGGATTCATAGACGGATGCATGGAGAGATGGATGGGTGAATAATGGATGGATGGAGAGATGGATGGATGGATGGATGGATGGATGGAGAGATGGATGGATGGGTGAATAAAGGATGCATGGATGGATGGAGTGGATGGATGGATGGAGAGACGGATGGACGGGTGAATAATGGATAGATAGAGAGATGGATGGATGGGTGAATAACGGATGGATGGGTGGATGGAGTGGATGGATAGATGGAGAGATGGATAGATAGGTGAATAATGGATGGATGGAAAGATGGATGGATGGATGGATGGATGGATGGAGAGATGGATGGATGGGTGAATGATGGATGGATGGATGGAGTGGATAGATGGAGAGATGGATGGATAGGTGAATAAAGGATTCATGGATGGATGGAGTGGATGGATGGATGGATGGAGTGGGTGGATGGAGAGATGGATGGATGGATGGATGGATGGATGGATGGATGGATGGAGTGGGTGGATGGAGAGATGGATGGATGGATGGATGGATGGATGGATGGATGGATGGAGAGATGGATGGATGGGTGAATGATGGATGGATGGATGGAGTGGATAGATGGAGAGATGGATGGATAGGTGAATAAAGGATTCATGGATGGATGGAGTGGATGGATGGAGAAACGGATGGACGGGTGAATAATGGATAGATAGAGAGATGGATGGATGGGTGAATAATGGATGGATGGGTGGATGGAGTGGATGGATAGATGGAGAGATGGATAGATAGGTGATATCTATCACCATGGATTCATGGATGGGTGGATGGATGGATGGATGGATGGAAAGATGGATGGATGGATGGATGGAAAGATGGACAGGTGAATAATGGATGGATGGAAAGATGGATGGACAGGTGAATAATGGATGGATGGAAGGATGGATGGAGAGATGGATGGGTGAATAATGGAAGGATGGAAAGATGGATGGACAGGTGAATAATGGATGGGTGGATGGATGGATGGATGGATGGATGACTAGATCATGGATGGATGAATGGGTGAGTAAATGATTGATGGATGGATGAAGGGATGAACAGACAGATAACTGGGTAGATGATTTAGATGGTCTCCCTGCCTGGTTTGGGGTCGGGTTACCTGAATTTGAGTCTCAGGAATCCAAGGAGGGGTGTGACTGGGCTAGCCATCAGAGCTCATACCTCACTTCCTCAGGGAAATCCTCCCAGATTCTCAATCTGGGTCCACCTGCCACTTGTTCTGATAACATCACGGCTTCTTCACAGCCCTCTCAATATCGATAATTGATGAACATTTTGTGATGGATGTTTGACATCTCCCTTTCCTGCTAGAATATAAGTTCCACAGAACAAACCAGTTTTGTCTTTTTTGTTTCCATGTAATTTCCTACCTAATGGCTGTTTATGACTAATTGATGGTAGTCCCTGACTGCCCCACTGGGAGCTCCACTCTGGATGCATGCAGTCTGTTCCTCTGACCCGAGGGCAGTGGTCAAGGGGCACCTTTTCCCTCAATGTCAAGCGATCGGAGATGGGTGAAAGGCACAATGCAGCCAGATGACCGAACCAAGGTTTCTGGGGAGTACTTGGTATCCTGGAAACGCTCATAATGATCCTGGCAAAGCTGTGCACACCAGGGTCCCACTGCTGCCCAGGCATGGCAGAGCAGGACCCAAGGGGCACCAGCCCTCAGGGCTCATCGTGAGATCACCACCCCTCAGGACACTGCCTGTCTCCCCACTACAGACCACCTAGGACCAGCCCCAATAATTAAGAGGCCATCAGGATGAAGGCTCTCTCACCATGCATCCTGTTGACCCCCGACCCCAACGAAGCTCAAGCATCCTGGCCACCACCTGGCTTTGCAAATTCTCCACAACAACCCTGTCCTCCACCCTCACTGGCCCCCCAGCCCTCCGCTGGCCCCCTGGGATTCAGCTGCCATCAACACCCTCTGCTGGCCCTTGGGACTCAGCTGCCCTCAACACCCTCCGCTGGCCCCGTGGGACTCAGCTGCCCTCAACACCCTCCGCTGGCCCCGTGGGACTCAGCTGCCCTCAACAACAGCCCCTCTTGTTTGCACACTTCCCTCATCCTCTTGCTCCAACAGAAACCCAAACCTCCGAATCACCGGAGAGAAACAGGTGCCGTGTGCTCAGCGAGGCTACGTGACCGGAAAGCCCCCAAGTGCCCATCAAAAGGGACGAGGTACTGCGAACTCTCGTGTGTCCTTCCTGGGCACCGCTCTGTTAGAAGGGGCAGACCCATTTGCACTTATGGGCGGGCCCGGGACACATCCTGGAGGAGAGACACCAGGCACAGCTATAGGGTGGTGCTGTTTGTGTAAAGGCACTATGCCACGCCCCTGCCCCACGCTACGCACGCACGCAGATCCCGTGTCCCTCTCTGGGAAACACCACCCACGCAGGTACACAGCAAAACGATGGCAGTGACCTCAGGGAACCAGGAAAGTAAGGAGAAACCCACAGCTGGGGTGAGGAAGGAGAGGACAGAAGACGGGAGCAGAAATCAACACGACCTCTCACCAGGGCCTCCCAGATGCCACTGACCCTTCTCCAGGGATGACGTCCATGCTCTCTCCTTACTCTTGGTGATTCCCGAATCCTCTCAGGCACTCCTGACTCCTGTCCTCTGGGGGTCCACCTCCACAGAGCGGGGTCCCCGGGCTGGGTCACAGGCGCAGCTGCAGCCTGGGGGCTCTGCCCCTCCCTGCCGGCCCTTCTCCCCCACGAGTGCTGGAAATCCCATCACGGACTGTGAGCGTTTTCAACCTGCCTCCTTTCCTTGGCGCTCACGGGAGACCGTGGTGGTCGCCCCGGGCCTCCCCTCAAGTCCTGCCGTGTTCGCAGGGCTAACCCGCAACCGTGGAGAACCCTCCTCCCCGGCAGTGCACTGAGGCAAACTGCTCTGTCGCCTGGTCTCCCTTCCACTTACGACTGTGCATCTCAAGGGGGCCCCTAACTCGGCTCTGCTGCCCACACCCTGCCGGGCCTCCCCGGATGCCAACCCTCAGCATAAGCCCAGGCCCCATTCAGCACCAGCCTGCCCATCTCTCCAGCCTCATCCCCACCACACCTCCGCCCCCGCGCCACCACACCGGCCTGCTCTCTGCCCCAGGCCCTTTACACATGCTGTCCCCTCGGCCAGAAGGCTCAGCCCCCGGTCTGTGTGTGGCTCGTTCCTTCGCACGACGAGACGCTGCCTCCTCAGAAAGGCCCTGATCCGCCTGGGTGGCGCAGTCGGTTAAGCGTCCGACTTCAGCCAGGTCACAATCTCGCGGTCCGTGAGTTCGAGCCCCACGTCAGGCTCTGGGCTGACGGCTCGGAGCCTGGAGCCTGTTTCCGATTCTGTGTCTCCCTCTCTCTCTGCCCCTCCCCCATTCATGCTCTGTCTCTCTCTGTCCCAAAAATAAATAAAAAATGTTGAAAAAAAATTAAAAAAAAAAAAGAAAGGCCCTGATTCGTGGCCGAGCTCACGTGGCCTCCTCCCCTCCAACTCCGACCCCACCCGGCTTCTCGGTCTCACACCTCCACCCGATCATTGCTGTCTGCCTCCCGTGAGAGCACACGCTGCTTGAGGACAGGGCCACCTGGACCTCACTGGGAAGGGCACCCTTTCCATCGCAGGCCCTCAACCGGTACGTGAAGAGCATGACCCCCCCCCCCGGTTTTGGGGCGCACGTGGGGCGGTGGGTGCGTGCGGGGCACTGGGGGCACGTGGGGCAGTGGGCGCCCGTGCTCATCTCCTGAAGAGACCGGACAGAACCAGCTGCAAGCTGTGGGCCTGTGGCTGAGTTCTGTTTTCCTCCCGTGCTTTGCCGTATTCAGCAAGTTGTGCGTCGTGAACACTTAGTACTATGATTTTATAATTCGCGGTATTTACACAAGCAACACGGGACATCGTTTTTATCAGAAAAATTCAAATGGTAGGTCAAGACTGAAGACCCTCTTTGTCATCTGGTCTCCACCCCCCAAATCCCCGATCCCCACCCACAGAAAACCACGGCTGCCGTTCTGATGTGTGCCCTTCCGGATCGTTCCCCGCGGGGTTTTGTACCGGAACGTGTATGTAGAGACACATGTGGGATTTCCGGTGGGTGAAGGGGATCGGAGGGCTGCTACTCTTTCATGGCCACCCAGTGACGCACCCTCGAGGGGCCCGGCTGCACAGACTGGCCTAGCCACCCTCCCTAACCACAGTGGGGGATGCCCCTTCCGACGGGCACCTTAGGGTCCCACAGCCTCCTGGGCACGGGAGAGGCATGCCTCGCGGCATGCAGGTGCGCCTGCATGGTGCAGAGGGCTGGGGCACGGAACACACGCACTGTAAGTTCGAACAGACGCAAGCCGGCCTCCCTGAGACACGTTGATTCACGTTCCCAGTAAGAGTGTTTAAGCTGCCATTTACACAATGTATCGCATACGCTCGCTGTTACCTGGCGTTTTAACTTTAGCCAATCCCACAAGTGAAAATTATCTCAATGTGTATCTGTTTCCTAACGCAGTTAAGAATCTTTTCCTGGGCGCCTGGGTGGCTCAGTGGATTAAGCGTCTGACTTCAGCTCAGGTCATGATCTCACAGTCTGTGAGTTCGAGCCCCGCATTGAGCTCTGTGCTGACAGCTAGGAGCCTGGAGCCTACTTCGGATTCTGTCTCTTTCTCTCTCTGACCCTCCCCACTTGTGCTCTCTCTCAAAGATAAATAAATGAAAAAAAAATTAAAAAAAAAAATAGAATCTTTTCCCGTGTTTGTCGGCCCCTGGGAATTCTCTGAATCGCCTGTTCTCTTCCTCAGTTTTGGACCATTTATTCCTTCTTGCGGATTTTCAAAATGTCTTTATTCATTATGGCAAAGCCTATCTCAATTAGCCACAAGAACGTGTCTGTGGGTGGGTAAGCACGTGTTTATACGCATAAGCACACCTGACTTCCTTACTGCCATTTTTATGGTTACTTTAACTTACTGATTAATTTTATAATTTTATGGAAAAGCTATGATATGCTCACCCCTAAGGGAGGCCTAAATAAAGCTAGGTTGGGGGAAAAGAGGGACAGAGAGAAACTGCATGCCAGGCACGGGGTTTGCTTTGGGGCCGGCCAGGTGGAGGGGCGAACCCAGAACTCTTGGGGTCTGCCAAATGCCAGTGAACGGTGCACTTTCAGACGGTGAGTTTTAGGGGCACCTGGGTGGCTTGGTGGGTTGAGCGTCTGACTCTTGACTTCGGCTCAGGTCATGATGTCGCGGTTCGTGAGACTGAGTCCTGAGTTGGGCTCCGCACTGAGCGGGGAGACTGCCTGGGATTCTCTCTCTCTCTGCCCCCTCCCCCATTCTCTCTCTCTCTCTCTCTGTCAAAATAAATAAATAAACTTTAAAAAAAGATGGTGAATTTTGTTATGTGTGGTTTTGCCTCAACAAATAAATAACAATTTAGACGCCAACATGAGGGGAAGCGAAGAACTCTCGGTACTATCTCTGCAACTTCTGTGTAAATCTACAGCTATCCCGGAATGAAAGATTTGTGTTTTTAAAGAAAAACTGATCTAAGAGGAAAGAAAAAACAAAATGGTGGGAGGGTGAAAAGGAAAGAAGGAAGAGATCAGGAGAAGACAGAGGAGGCAGCCACTCCCCGCGCTCTGTGGGCCAGGGAGCGACAGGCAGCGCGTGGCAGGCTGGGACGGAAATCCACGGCCACGGCCACGGCCACGTGCCCTGGGCTCGGGCGGCAAAGCCACAGGAGGCCCCAGGAGCTCGGCCCTACCTTGTGCGTCCTGGACCCCGGGTTCTCCTCTCTTCTCCTCCTCCTGCTTCTCAATTTTGGACTTGAGGTGCTCGATCTCCCTGCGCAGGTTGGAGATGACGTCCGTGTACTGTGCGATGTGGTAGGACACGTTCAGTAGGTTGCGCTTCACCTGGTGGGTGGGACATGCGGCCGAGGTCAGACCTAGCCAGAACGGACCCACTATGTGATATTTATGCTACAGCTATGCCAGCACATTTATGTCAAGAAAATTCAGATCAATGCAACTCAGCGTTAAAAAGAGAGGAAACCCAGACACCTGCTCCCATGCGGATGAACGCCAAGGAAATGATACTGAGTGACACAGCAAGACACGGAAGGACACGCACTGGGACCCACTCACACGAGGTCCCAGCATCGTCAGACTCATGGACATGGGAGGACATGCACTGGGACCCACTCACTCGAGGTTCCGGGATCATCAGACTCATGGACACGGGAGGATGCACACTGGGACCCACTCCCACGAGGTCCCAGCGTCGTCAGACTCACGGACACGGGAGGACATGCACTGGGACCCACTCACTTGAGGTCCCGGGTCGTCAGACTCATGGACACAGGAGGACATGCACTGGGACCCACTCACTCGAGGTCCCGGGATCATCAGACTCACGGACACGGGAGGACGCGCACTGGGACCCACTCCCACGAGGTCCCGGGTCGTCAGACTCACGGACACAGAAGGACATGCACTGGGACCCACTCACTGGAGGTCCCGGGGTCGTCAGACTCACGGACACGGGAGGACATGCACTGGAACCCACTCACTCGACGTCCCGGGGTCGTCAGACTCATGGACACAGGAGGACACATACTGGGACCCACTCCCACGCAGTCCTGGGGTTGTCAGACTCACGGACACGGGAGGACACACAGTGGGACCCACTCACTCGAGGTCCCGGGGTTGTCAGACTCACGGACACGGGAGGACACGCACTGGGACCCACTCACTCGAGGTCCCGGGGTCGTCAGACTCACCACATGGGAGGACACGCACTGGAACCCACTCACTCGAGGTCCCGGGGTCGTCAGACTCACAGACACAGAAGGACACACACTGGGACGCACTCCCACGAGGCCCCGGGTCGTCAGACTCACGGACACGGGAGGACACGCACTGGGACCCACTCACACGAGGTCACGGAGTCATCAGACTCACGGACATGGGAGGACACACACTAGGACCCACTTACTTGATGTCCCGGGGTTATCAGAGTCACCACATGGGAGGACATGCACTGGGACCCACTCCCATGAGGTCCCGGGGTTGTCAGACTCATGGACACGGGAGGACACGCACTGGGACCCACTCACTCGAGGTCCTGGGTCGTCAGACTCACGGACACGGGAGGACATGCACTGGGACCCACTCACTCAAGGTCCCGGGATCATCAGACTCACGGACACGGGAGGACGCGCACTGGGACCCACTCCCACGAGGTCCCGGGTCGTCAGACTCACGGACACAGAAGGACACGCACTGGGACCCACTCACTCGACGTCCCGGGGTCGTCAGACTCATGGACACGGGAGGACACATACTGGGACCCACTCCCACGCAGTCCTGGGGTCGTCAGACTCACAACACAGGAGGACACGCAGTGGGACCCAGTCACACGAGGTCACAGGGTCGTCAGACTCACAGAGTAGACAGTGGGGCCAGGGCTGGGGGAGCACGTGGGGAGTCTGTGTGTAACAGGACAGGGTCTCAGTGTGGAAAGATGGAACGTTCTGGAGCCGGACAGTGGGGACAGCTGCAAAGCACGTGAATGTGCTCGGTGCCCCTGAGCTGCTCACTCAGAAGTGGTTGAAATGGTAAATTTTATGTCATGCGTATTTGGCACAATACGGAAAATTCGAACATCCATCAAAGGCCCTCCCCAGAGGTAACCACTGTGGTCAGTTGGGTGTGTGCCCTCTGGAGGTGGTTCTGTTCATATAAATGTATCTCCAGAGACACCTATAGGGAGTTTCTTGGTACAGGTTTGGCTTTTGTTTTTTTTTTTTTTTATGTAAACATATCAAACCGGGGCTACTATTCTTTTTAAAACAATTTTTAAGTAGGCTCCATGCCCCACGTGGGGCTCAAACTCACGACCCTGAGATGAAGAGTCCCATGCTCCCCCGACTGAGCCAGCCGGGTGCCACCTGGCTTTCTTTTCTCACTTTTACTTGCTTCCCTCATCCAGCGTTGTCGCCGGGGCGCGGTCCCTCTGCCCAGATGCGTGTACCCCACCTTCTGTAACAGCTGCCCAGCAGTCCCCTTGGACGGGCACTTTGGGGCTTGCCAGTGACACAGCGTTCGGACGCACATGGGTCCCGGTTTGTCTTTGGTGATTCGGAGGGTGAACCAGCAGGCCACGAGGCACACGCACTTACGGGTGCACACCCACGGGCTCTTCCTCACTCGGGGCCCGGCGTCCTGGACTGACCCCCTAAACTCTGTCTCCTCTGTCACTCTCCCTTCTCACACCCCACGGCTGTCACTGAGAGTGCTGGCCACAGCTGGAAGTGACAGATCTGTGTGTGGGAGACACGGTTCCCAGTGGCCTTGCCCGCTGCTGTGCTCGAAGCTTGGCTGAGAGTAGGCGCTATCCCGGCACCTAGCTCGTGGCCACGCTTCGCGACGGGGCTCATCCCCGCAAGCGTCCCCTTCACTCGCTGGCCACTAGACACACACAGTGCCACTAAACACCCACGCAGCCGCACAGACGGATCCTCTACACCGAGAGCAGCTGCAGCCAGAGCGGGGAGGGGCCCAAAGTGTGGCCCCTGGAGCCAGAACGTGGGAGCCTCTCTCGGTGCTCCGCTCGGGCTGCCCAGTCTGCACAACGGGATAACGGGCCTCCCTCCCGGGGAGAGGGCGTGAAGAGGTAAATAAATCCAGACATCAAGAGCTCAGAGGGTGCCTGGCGAACAGCTAAGTCAACTCGTGTCCTGAACCCACAGAACCCTGCGAATGGGGCCTCATTTGGGAAAAGGGTCTTTGCAGGTTAAGTAAAGGCTCTTGAGATGAGATCCTCCTGGGGAAGCCCCGTAAAGGTGGCGGCAGAGGCTGGTAGTCAGGCAGCCACAAGCCCAGGGCCGCCAGGAGCCCTGGGGTGGAAGGGAGGCTCCAGAGGGAGCCCGGAGTGAGAATTTGGCCAGTGGGGGAGCAGATGAGGAACAGGGGGGCGCCTCACCCTCGTCTTGATGTTCTTTGCCCTGTAGGCATACAGCAGGGTGGTCCGAGACTCCTCGAAGTGCGTGCTGGCCGGGCTGATGTGCGCGATCATCACGGTCCGGCTGTTCCCTCCCAGGGCGTCCTGCTCAGCAGAGGGTCTGAGTTGGGGGTGATGGGAAGAGGCCCTCCAGTGCCCGTCCCAGGCCCGCCTGGACCCTCCCTCTGAGGTTCCTGCTCCAAACCCTGAGGGAAGCAGGTGATGGCAGGACCAAGGGCTTGGTGCTCGGGGAGGGGACATGCGGAAGGGACACAATGAGACCTGCCCCAAGGCCACCCCATCGGACCTCTGTTCTGATGAGACCAGAGCGGAGGGGCCAAACCTGCAGGGATGCGTATTTATTGCTTTGCCAATTTGTTTACTCAAGAGGGCAGTGTCTCAATGTCAGACCGCCCAGGATGGGACAGGCGGCCTCAGTAAGGTAGTGAGCTCTCTGTCTCTGGGAGTATGCAAGCCCCTGGCCGGCCCATACTCAGAGGGATGGCGTGGGACTCAGGCAGTGACTAGCAACGGGGTCTACAGCGTTCTCCTGCCTTTGGGGGTTCCTGGAGGGGTCCTCGGAGCCAGGTCTGGGCCTCCCTCCCTCCCGGCAGAGAAGCCCGGGATGATGCAGGTGGCTGCCGCAGCCGTACCTTCAGCAGGCGCGTGAGCTTGCTGTCCCGGAAGTTCACGTACTGCGCCCGGCTGCCGCCTTTCTCGCTGAGCGCGTTGATGCAGTTGCCCAGCGCCAGCAGGGAGCGGTTGATGTGGGCGCCTTCCTTCCTCCTCTTGCCGCGGTTTTGGGCCTGGGTGGGAGAGGACGAGGTCCGCACGGTGCACTGACCCCGTCCCACCCGGGCACCCCTGCTCCCCTGACAGCCTGGGGCCCGGAGGTGGGTGCCGGGACTCTGCGTGGAGCCCTAAGCGTCCAGGGAGGGGTGTGGCCAAGCCAACATGCCCTCCAGTGAGCAAACGAGATGAGAAATGGGTGACGGGGAGCTCTGTGCACGACAACCCCACTCTGACGAGAAACAGACGAGCGTGCGGGTTTACGTGGGCACCCCCCATGCCGGAACCTCCCTGTCCTTCCCCTCCTGCAGGGGCACCCCCGACCTCACTCTCTGAAGCGGGGGGCCGTGGTGGCCGGCCTCGCACCCGATTTCCTTCATCACGTAACTTCCCTGGCAGCCGCCGTGCTCCTTTACGCGCTTAACATCTTCCCAGCCGCTCTCCACTGGACCCCCCAGGCTCCACGGTGGCCCGGGACCCCGGCAGCACCTGGCCCACAGCAGGGGCTGCCCGCGTGAAGGTGCAGCATGAGCACCTCCCAGAGCCAGCACCACGGGGACTCTCCCTTTCTTCCCCTTATCTCTATTTTCCACATTTTCTGCACTGTGTTTCTAGTACATGTGAAACCAGGGGGAAAGAACATCTCCTCCTTAAAGGCACGGGAAGCCAACTGACAGCACGGTCTGAGAATCTCTGACACTTCTCCCAGTCTGTCCCAGCTTCCTTATTTGCCAGAAGGGGCAATCTTCCAACTTCACAGGGATTAAAGTGAGGATTCAGTGCGGAACGTGTACAACAGGCCAGCTCGGACCTGTGCCCACAGAGGCAAGCAGTAAACGCTGGCTACTAATTTCATTAAGCGGGAGCTGGTGCAGGGTAGGACCAGAGCTGCTGGAGTGGCCAGAGCCAGGACAGCTGCCCACGTCATGTGTCTGTGTCATAGAGTGAGGGGGCTTTCTCAGAGACCTTGTGCCCGGGAATAGACTACTTTATGCGAGGTTTTCGGTGAAGAAATGACAGCTCGCGAGAGCTGAGCAGATTCTCAAAGCAGCCCGTGCAGGCCACTTGAATATACAACTGAAACAAAACCAGGCCCAGAGGGGGAAGCAGCTTCCCCAAAGGCACACAGCAAGTCAGAGGAGAGTGAGATCAAGGACCCAGACCCTGGACCCCCTCTGTGGAAACCCCTCCATCTTGTCCCCTGAGGACACAGCCAAGCCCAGCTGGAACAGGCCAGAGTCCCAGACCTTCATCACATGGGGCTCCACCTGCATGAACCTGTCTGCACCCACATCTGCCTGTGTGTCAGCCGTGTCCTTTGTTGTCTGTACTGATGCTTTCACACCTGGAGCCCTTGCTGACCCTAGAGGGACTGCCCCCGCCCCCCTAGGGCCAGCCAGTTCCTGAGGGTCCTAAACCCCTCACCCAGGAGCACACTTCTCGGATGCAGACCAGCCAACCCAGAGCCCACACCCGACCCCCTCCTCCGTGGGGCCCTCACACTCTGGGCCACTGTCCCCCAGTCCTAACCCCCAGGGACCAGACAGCCGGGACAGCCCCCATGCCCTGGAGCCCACTGGAATCACCCAGACTGGCCGGGCCTCAGCCTGCTCGCCCCGCCTCGCCCGCTCCTTCGCGCAGAAACCACAGTAAGGCTCTCGCCCAAGCACCGCCTCCCTCTGCCTCCTGACTGGCCCTGGGGCGTCCCCTGTGGCCCGCACGGCATCCCGTGCCTCCTCCTCTGGGAACTGCCAGCGAAGACTGTCTTTCCAACGGCGGTCGTCTCCTGGTGTCCTGGCCCTGCTGTGCCTCACAGTTTCTACGAACACACTACATTTTACGCCAGCCTGACCCTGGCAGCTGGCGAGGCCCTGCTCAGTTCGGCAGGGCAGGTGCAGGGCAGGTCAGTGAACGGATGAGTGAAACGACTCCGTGATGGAAAACCCCAAAGACACAGAGCACGTGATGCCAACCAGAAGCACGAATATCACAGCGGTGAAAGGCACAGATGCGGGCCCAACGCCCCCAGGCCCAAAGCCTGGATCCACACCATGCCGGGGTCCCGGCTCCACACGTGCTCCCCACCCTATACTGCGCTGGGGGGATTACGTGGACTGTGCACACTAAGGGCCTGGTCTTTGGGGACGTGTAAACTGTCGATTGTCAGTAACACTGCTGTTCTGACTCGGCCTCTGTCAAACACCTTCTCTGTGCCCGGCCCGGGGCTGGGTCCTGCCCTCAAGGAAGGCCCAGCCCACCGGGCAGCACGAGGTAAGCACAGCCCCATTCCCAGCGACAGGTGCTGCAAAGGACAGGCAAGCCAAGAGCCCAGGGGCAGGCAGGCGGGGCCCTCGGAAGGAGTGTCAGGGCCTGTGGCCGTGTTGGGCAGGAGTGAACTGGGCACCGTCCTCCCAACAGCCACGTTCCCTCCATCTGACATGCCCTTCCTTGCACCCTCCCCCAAACTCCTGATGACCCCACAGCAGCACCCTGCCCTCCTCTGCAGCCTCTGTGCAGACTGTGAATCTCAAAGTGCAGGCCTACCCACGCCGTAATCCTCTGGTCACACATCTGCCTTCCCCCAGAGGCTCAGAGCTCCCTGAGGGTGGGTGGGTCAGGAGAGCCTGCCACTCGGGAACTGTGCAATTGTAAGTTCTGGCTGCGTGGGCGTGGCTGCTCAGCACGTGCTGAGAAGTGGCTCACTCTGTAGCGGTAGCCAGTGAGCTAACGTGCCCTCTGCGGGGGGGGGGGGGGGGGGGGGGGGGGGGGGGGTCAGGAGCTGTTCTAGGTGCTGAAGATACTGTTGGACAAGGAGGGGCCCCGCTCGCAGACCAGAGTGACTGGGGACGGTGTGACTGGGCGGGAGGGGGGACAGAACCTGCGACGCCCGCTCGGAGCCCGCCAGGTCCACCATGAAGAGCTTCCCGACGCGCACTCCCTCCACCAAGTCCGAGCCGCGGCTCCGCTGGCGCACGGTGACCTGCAGCACCGCATGGGAGCGAGACGACGTCTTGTTGGCGGCCGTGGGCTCCTGCGTGCGCTGCCGGTTGCCTTTGGTGAGAAGGTGCATGATCTGAGGACAAGGGGAGAGTTGGGGGTGTTGGGGGCCCCTGAGAGGCCACGCGCTCCCTGCAGAACCACGAGGCAGGAAGGAGGCCTGTCCCCCAAGCCCTATTGGGCAGTTCTTTGCCGACAGAACCTCGTCCGGAGGCAATTTCTGGTTTGCGGCAGGAACGGCAGGGTGCAGACACTTGTACCGCTCTCCCCTCCTCTACCCGTGGCAGGCATCACCAATGGATCGCCTGCCTGTGTCCCAGAACCTCTCACTGCAGAACCCCGCAGTCATGTGGACTCCCTGGAGCTGGCAGGTTGGGCTGAAACCCACTGTGTGCAAGCCGCTGTGGGGATCAGGCCAGCGAGCCTCGCGGGGCACCTGCTACGTGCCGGGCGGTGCTGAGACCACAGAGCATGCAGTGGGGGAAGACACTGACACAGTGTCACCATGGGAGAACAGGCAGGAAGTCTCCTCTCCCCGACCTGAACCCACAAGGGGCACCACTAAGGGCACACGGCTGGGCCTCGAGGTGTCCGTGAAGGACCTGGGGGCAACAGGGAGGCATGAGGCTCTCCGGCAAGCAGGAGGTCCACCCTGAGGGCAGTGTGGAGAGTGGACCAGCAGGGGGAGTGGGGGCGGATGGATAAAACAGAGGGCTGCAGACATGTGGACAATATGCCCACTCAGGATGGCAAGTGGGTTTCAAGCATGCAGTTGACCCTGACAGGCTGGGCTGCCATGTAGGGAAGGGCTCCCAGCCTGCGTCTGGGTGCAGCGGGAAGAATGGGTGGTCCATCGGTGACATCTGCCCTGAGCGCGGGCCAGGGGAGGGGTGTGGGTGCAAGGACACCATCCCCTCAGCCGAGAAATGACACGGAGCTGTGCGTCCAGCTCTGCCCCCTGAGCTGTGGCGAGCGCGGCCGCCCAGGCTGAGGCACGCCTCCCTCCGGGGGCCCCTGGGACCCTCACCTCCTGCGCGTTAGATGTAGAGACTTCCGTGAGGCCTGCGATCTGGATGCTGCCCCGAGAATCTTCCCTCAGGTCCAGAAACCCCGAGGACGGGTTCAGGAGGTCCCGAATCACTTCGTTGTAAATCTGGGAGGGGAGACAAAAGTTGGAAACTGAGAAGCTTTGGTGCAAAGAAAGCGGGAGGTTTAGTATCAGGTATCACGGGCCTCGCGGCTGCGGGGAGATCTCAGACGCCCCGAGGGCTGACAGTCCCTGTGAGGGGTATCTGGGGGGGGGGGACACAGAGGCTTGCTGTGCACGGGGCACCAAGGTGGTGGGCAGCTCACCTCCAGGTAAGACATCGACACACCCCAGTCCATGCTGCCGCGCATCTCGATGGCCTGGAACAGGTCACTGAGGGTCCGCAGGTAGACGCCGGGCTCCGCGTCCATGCCCAGCATGGTGTACGTCTTCCCTGCGCCTGCAGACGGCGGGGCGCCCGCCCAGGCGGGGAGTCCTGAGTGGGCTCCAACCCCACCCGGGCGCGTGCACCCAGGAGACCGTTCACATGTCCACCCACACTGGACAGACTGTCCTGACCACGCTGACACATTCATCTTCCACCTCGGGAACCAGGGGAAAGACCCGGAGTCTGATGGCTCACGTGCGGGAGAAAGCGCGGACGCAGGGATAGCGGGATCGGAGCAAGGACACAGACGGTGTGGGGGGTGGGCCCCAGAGGCATCCTCTTCCCCCAGGCCCGAGCCGGTGCTGTTTCTACAGTGACGGGACCCGCGTGCAACTTGCTACAGAGTGCCTCTCTACAGGGGCGCCGCTCGCCTGCCCCCAACCTGCTCCCTAAACGCCAGAGCCTGGCACGGGGTGTGTGCTCCCTAAGGCCTGCTGAATGAAGAAGTGAAGCGAACAGGCCGCAACTCTGGGCAAGGCACGTCTCAGGCCTCAGTCTCCCCACCTGCCCCGGCCCTCTGTGATTCTAGCTTCAGGATTCAGCAGGTAGCTCAGCTCTGCGGACCTCTGTCGAGCCCACCCAGTGGGTGCGGAGAAGACGTCTGTGGGTTCTGACAAGCAGCAAGGTGCGGGCTTTGGCTGAACCCCAGACTCACTCCTCCCAGCTGTGTGACCTCGGGGAGGTCATTCTAGCCGAGGCCCAGCTGTGTTGTGAGCAGAAAGGGGATGGCCTGACCTGCCTCTCGGGGCTGCTCCCAGGACAGAAGAGCCGGTGAGACCAGCGCGTGGCAGGTGTCTTGTACTATCAGGGAGAGTCCACTTCCCCCACCCCATGCCCTCCTCGGGGCGCTGCCCGGGGCCCTACCTGAGGGGCCATAGGCAAACACCGTTGCATTGTATCCAGAAACGACGCCTTCCACTAGGTGCTGGGTGGTGGCACGGTACACGTCTTCCTGTGAACGGACAGACGGATGGACGGTGGAACGCACGGCCCAGCGAGTCAGGGCACGTGGCTGCTGGAGAGGACACACGTGTGATGTCTGCAACGTCCCGTTCCCTCTGCCCACGGCCAGGGACCCCCGGGAGGATGGCAGCGGCCCCTGTCCTGCTGTGCCGCCCCCAGGGTGAGGTGGGGCCGGGCTCCCAGCTTCCAGGGAGGATTACGCGGGCGTGCACGTGACAGCTCCTGCCAGGAGCCTGACATCCGCTCGGTCCTAGACACCCGCAAGTCCTCTCCAGGACTTCTCGAGATCCGAGAGAAACCACACAGAATGCAGCGACTGGAAGGTGACAGCAGGATTTGTGTGTCTGCGAAGAGCGTCGGGACTCTGCTCTCTGGGGCAAAACCAGGACCGAGGGGCCAAAGTTTCAGGACGGTAGCATTTCACGTAAGGCGACGGTGCCTAGCAATAGGTGTGGTAGTGAGCTCCCTGTCCACGGGGGTATTCGAGAAAGGGATGTCACCCCTGGAGGTGTAGGTTTGGCTGTGTTAGACAGAAATGACAGTCCCGCCTCCTCTGCCCTGCAGGCCACCCACTCTGGACCCTGCTGTTCACGTCACTGAATTGTCCCCATAGCCCTGGCTGGTCACACAGCTCAGAGGCTAGAGGCACCATCCAGTACTGCTTTCCTCAGCTCTGGACTTACACCGACAGGGACTGTGACCTGGCCCTGTGTGATCTCAGGCAGCCTCGTTTCCCCATCTGTAAAATGGGGATCGGGCTTCCATGTTTTAGAGGATTGTTGAGAAGCTCGCGAGACAACGCACGTCGAGCCCTCGAGGACAGCGCTCGACAGGCAGCAGCCGCTCAGCAGGACCCTCCTGTCGCCGACCCAGCTACCATCTCGGGAGTGAAGGAAGCGTGCCTGCTCAGACAGCGGCCGAGTCCCGAGGGAGGGGACATTCCCAGCGCCAACCGGCGGTGGTGGGCCTCGACGGGCCCTGTGGCTCACGCCCGTCCTGCCTGAGATGCTGTCCCCAGCCTCCCCACTGCTCCTCCCGCTGACGTGCCGAGTCCGGCTCCCTCCCTGGAGCCGCAGTGGCCTGATCCGTGCCGAGCCCAGCTGATGCCCGTCCACCCAGAGCCAGGAAGGACGGGAGCGAGTGGTCGTGTCCGCCCCGGCTTCGGGGACGCTGGTGTGCCTCAATCAAGAGCCGGGAGACACGGAGGAGCCCGTGGTTCCCGGGCAGTTGGAGGTGAGGTGCGCAGTGCAAGGAGGGGCCCCAGGGCTCCGCTTCAGCTGGGAGGGGACGAGCAGCTGGGTGCAGGGCTGGCAGCACGGAGCCCGCGTCCCTCGCTGGCTTTGTCTTGGGGCCAAACAGCCCCAGACATCATCACCCTGGGGGGGTGACATTTCCACCTCCGGGCGCCTGGGTTCAAATCCTGCTCTGCCGGGCTCCCCTCTCTAGCGTGGGGCGATAAGACCCCTCTCACGGGCGAGGGTCGGGTGACGTGCTGGACAGCCTTCCGTCCTTGGCTACGGGTGCTGGTGAGTCTGGCCTGACGCTGGGCCCGAACCCCCTGCCCTGGCCTCACTGGGATCTCGTTGAGGCTCAGCATCTCCTCTGTGTGTGTGTGGGAGGGGTGCCCAAGCCCCGGCCTGAACCCCTTGCCCCTCTATCAGGTTCTAGCTCTCTGCAGCACGCCCTCACGGAGGACCAGTTCTCCCTGCTCACTCAGCCCACCTTCCCCCTGGGATTGGGGCCCCGGGGCAGGGAGTGTGCCCTAGGCACACGGGCGGCGGAGGGGACACCCTTTCCTTGCTTGGATGGACGAATGAGAAGATGTGTGAACCCCGGGCACCCGTGGAAGGGGAACTCCTGCTACCTGCCCCTGGGGTGGCCCCTGTGCCACCCTCCTACTCGCCAGGGAGACTCCTGTGAGAAGTCACGGATGGGACCACCTGCCCGCCAAGTCCTCCAGGGGGTCTCCAGGGTCTGGAGAGGGCCCCCGCGGCCAGCCTGGCCCGAGGAGAGGACGCGGGTGGCCGGCGGCTGGGGGGTACCTGTGAGGCATGCTGGTCGAAAACGGTGTCGAAAATGAAAGTCTTCTCCCGTGACCGGTGTGCCCGCAGTGTGTCCTCGGGGTCCTCGTCGGGGTCCATGAGCACCGCCATCTAGGAGCAGCGAGGGGGCTGCTCAGAGTCCAGGCAGTCTCCATGCGCCCTCAAGGACCCCAGGCCCACCCACCCTCGATGACACGAGGGGGCTCCATACGGGGCCCAGAAGGGCTGCTCAGCCAGGAGGGGGTTCTGGGGGCTCCACCCCCAGGCGTCCTCCCCACTTCCTAGGCAAAGGGGTAGCCTCTCCAGGCTACTGCACCCCCAAAGTCACAACTGGAAGCCCTCAGGCCTGCTGGGCTCTGCCCCCTGGCACCCCCAACACCAGCACCCAATCAACACCGAGTCCCCCACACAACGGCGGGTACCAGGGCTCAGTGAAGAACCCCCTGGGTTCTGCAGGGACACCCTTTGATGAACTGAGGGAAGAAAGCCCTTTGATGAACTGAGGGATGGACCTCAGGGGCTGCCGTGCGCCCCCAGGCCACCCTGAGTGCACGAGTGTGTCCACTCCCCACCCCCAGCTCTGCAGCCTGCTCCTGCCTCTCCTTTTGGGGTTAACCGCCCCCCCCCCAGTCTCCCGGAGGTGGGGGGAAAGCAAGGAGTCTGAGGGCCTCAGGGGACGGGGAGGTTCAAAGGAGCCTCTCCAGGGCCATTAGAGGCCATCAGCTCTGTTTACTCTGAGAGGAGCTCTGGGACTGGGGGGAGGGAGGGGCGCCAGGAGAGAGCCACAGAGTCCTGGGGGCAAGGCTGGCCACCAGGTCGAGCCCCCTCTGGGTCCACAGCTTTGGGAACAGGTCTTGGGAGTCCGAGGGCTGCTCAGAGGTTCCTGGGGAGTCCGGCGGGCAGGAGCGGCCCCTGAGGCCCGCCCTGGCTTCAGGCCAGCACGCTTTCCATGATGTAAGCTAACCGGGAGAGCCTCTCCAGAAAAGGACTCGGGCGGCCCCGGTCCACACAGTTCCCACCACAGGTGCTCGCTGTGAGCCAGGCCAGAATGTTGGAGGAACTGGGCAGGTCCCTGCAGGGGCCCACAGCCCAGCGCCGGGTAGGCCTGGCGGTTAAACAGGTGCGCACCAGCGAGGGGCAATGCTCCCCCACCAACCTGGGCAGGGGGGCAGCTGCGTGGGCGCAGGGTCTCCTGCTGGGGAGATGGCAATGTTTGGACACTGCCAGTGCCCTAAAGGCCGCTGACTTGCTCACATTAAAACGGTGAATTTTGGGGGCGCCTGGGTGGCTCAGGCGGTTGAGCGTCCGACCCAGTTTTGTCTCAGGTCACGATCTCACGGTTTGTGAGTTTGAGCCACGTGTTGGGGCTCTGCACCGACTGCAGAGCCTGCTTGGGATTCTCCTCCTCTCTCTCTGCCCCTCCCCTGTTCTACCTCTCTCTCTCAAAATAAATAAATAAACTAAAAAAAAAAATTAATTAAATAGCGAATTTTATGTTTTATGAATTCCGCGTTCATTTTTTAAAAAGCAAGTTATGCCTTGTACAGAGTAGAGCGAGGCGGCCTTGGGAGAGGCCCCAGGTGGGTTCTGGCACACCCTGGAGTGGAAGGATAGACCAGACAGGATGTGGGGGGAAGGCAGGGCGGGGGCCCGGGGGGGGGGCGGTTGTCAAAGCACCCTGTCACCCGCAGGCACACAGCCCCACTTCTGCTGCACAGACCAACGTGCTCACAATGTTCAGAAGGGCCTAGGCCCTGTGAAAAGTGAAGTTCGAACTCATTAAAGCCACTTCCCTTCTCCTGACACACTCTCCCCACACCGAACCCTTCCCCATGATCCAGAAGTCCCCCTAAAGTCACCCTATCCCCAAAGCCCGGGAAGTGGGAGAAGTTCTCCCCACGAGGAGTACGGCATCCTGAACTAGGAATCGATGGGCGACCCCCCGCCCACGGAGCTGCCCTGGGCCAGGGTGGGCAGGGGCCACTGTGCAGGTGTGGGTCGGTCACCTCCCAGCTGTGTGGCCAGCAAACAAGAGGCTGCATTTTGACCTCCGTTATCAGGTAGGGCGGGAGTCACCCTGGACAGAGGGGGTACTCCCTGGGAGGAGGTCCGTCAGTCCCCAGATGGGCTGCCACCAAGGTTTGGGCACTAGCGACACTCTCCTGAGAGCTGTTACAGGTTCCAGAATACTCCCTCCCTCCCCTGTCCCACATTAATCAGTACCGTGCACGGGGCAGTCTCCAATCCACACCCCCCCCCCCCCCCACCAGAGGTGCCTGGCTGGTCACCTGCCCCTGGGTGACTGAGGCCCAGCCCGCATCCCAACCCCCCAGTGCACTCGTGGTGTGAATTCAGCTGAGTCAACGCTGTTTCCCTATCAACACCACATACAGTCTTCAACCCTGGGCCAAAACCTTTCCTGCAAATCTCTGCTTCCCCCAATTTAACGACCCTCACCTCGATTTACTGCTTAGCGATCTACGGACTCAGCACTAATTCACCGCGGCCTCTGCCCAGAGCACCCAAAGTGTTGGTGCAGCCCATACGCTCTGTCCATTTCTTCTTCCCGTGGCGTCCTCCGGGGCTCCCCTCCGCCCTGCCGCGTCAGCACCAGGCACCCCCATCTGGCAGGCTCCCCGCCCTGGGTCCTTCGCCTCTGAAGTGCTAACACACTCCCGGGCACTCCATTCAACCCCTCGTTACAGCTGCCTAACAACAGATGGAAAAATCCAATTCATCTGACAGAATTTGTCTTGCCCCCACCCCCCCACTTGGCATTTATTCTGGCATTTCTAAACGGCACTGAGAGCTCATCTTGTGAGCGGTTTCTGAGGAGTAGGGGTCCTGGCCCCACTGTACCACGGTCACCTGGGGCCCTTTTCCAGCAAAGGGCCTAGACCCTGACCTGGTCCTGCCAGATCGGCTCTGCCCCCCCCCCCCCCCCCCCAGCCCTTGGTGATCACGCCTCCGCCAGGCCCTGCCCCCCTGGTCTGGGCAGCCACACCCACCCCTGCCACAGGGCCTGAGCCACCCCCTCCCCTCTGCCTGGATCGCCCCCTCCCGGAGACCACCGACCTCTCCCACCTCCTCTAGCTGCTGCTCAAGGCCTTAGCCCTTCCGTGACCACCTTTGCTGTTTGATCCTGTGTGACACCGAACGCCCCTGAAGCTACACCTTCATCCCTTCACCGTTCGCCCCCACCCTGGACGGGAAAAGTCCTCGGGTCTCTCACGGGTCTGCCCCGGTGTCTGCAGCAGTGTCCGGTATTAATGTTTGCTAGGTGTCGCGACCCTGTGGACACACGCCCTGTGCCCCCACAGCCTCACCTGATCTCCCACTTTGTGGGCGATGACGGTGGCCCCTTCCTCCAGTTCTGTGTCACTGAGCGGGCGGATCCGAAGCGCCACCTGAGGGCAGGACACCATGGCGGCTGCCTTCCGTGGGCCCCACCGAGGCTGCTCCTGATTCTCCAGGGACCCCCAGCCCAAACTCTTGCCTTGCCCCCCCCACGCTTCACGAGGGGGTCTCCCTATAACCAGCCGATGGGTGTGTCACCCAGCAGACGGGTCTGGCCAGCCCTCGCAGGACCTGGAGCTCCTCGGGGAGGAGATCACAGGGCAGGGGGTGAAGAGGGACAGACAGGGGAGCAGAGGCAGGGCCCTGGACGGGGACCCGCAGCCACGTCACCTGACCTGTGCCAAGTGGGCACCTGTACCAAGGGGCAGAGGGCCAGGAGGCAGCCTCGGGGACATGCGGCCGTAGGCCTGTCAGGAACACGAGGGGGGCATGCTCACCACGAGTGGCTGGTCCCTGGGCTCCATCTGTCTCAAGGCCGGGCTGCCCCGGGCTGGGGAAGGGCCGGTGGCTGTGGGGCCGGACGGCGTGACGTGCTCCGTGCTCTCCTGGCGACCTGTCTGCGCAGCAGGCCCCCCCCCCCTCCAGCCTGCCCCACCTTGGTGACATCAGCAGGCCCCAGGAGCCCAGCCAGTCCTTAACTGTCGGCACACGTGGGACCGCACACGTGGCTCGGGAGGCCCCAAGGAGCTGCGCGGCCCAGGCCCTGGTGGATGCAGGCCAGCTGCATGCTGGGCACGCGGGGTCTACGCCCTCACCTGATGCCATGGCAACCCCAGGATTCCTAGTTGCCTGCCTGAGCCACACAAAGCTTGGCCTTGGAGCATTTCCACCGAAAGGGGACAAACACCACTAGCTAAACTAGCTAACGCTCCACACCATCAATCTTAACTACGAACGCTTTTCCCCAGATGCCATTTCCAGATTCTGACTGGGATGTGGTTTTTAGCAGCCAGTCCCACTCTGCACCACACCCAGGGCCAGACTGACTTTCACCTCTGGGTGCCTGCACACAACCTTACCCTGCAGCCTCCAGGTTAGTCGGTGCATGGTGACCCAATGCAGGGCGCCCTTGCCAAGTCGAGAACCAGAAGCGGGGAGAACGAGCTGTTCCCCCACCTGAGGACAGTCACAGAGGCCAGATCCACGAAGTTCACATCTGAGAAACACAACTTGGAGACAGCTACAGCACTCAAAGGCCCACAGAGGGCAGCCCACAGCAGCAGCAGGGGTTGGGCCTGAAGTCGAACGAGTCCCTCGAGGTCACCGGGGCTGTCCTGGCCTGCCCAGCCCGGGGACCGTGACCAACCGCAAGTGTGCCGGTGCGGCTGGCGAGGGCAGGGTCGCGTGGGGCCTGCCGTGTTCTCCTCGGCATCTGGGTCAGTACTGAGCTCTAGGTCAACCTCACCCCATGAACAAGGCAAGGGGACAGCGGAGAGAGCCGCCCGTCTAACGCCCACGTCCCCCTCTTCCACGAAGGCTCCAGCCTGTGACCACAGGAACCGCCGAAAAGCCCGTCTCTGATTTCAACGCGAGGGTACACGCCCTCCCATCCTGCCTGCCTCTGGAAACAGGACGAGGACAGCGGGCCGGTGCGGGCGGCTGGGGCCAGCGCCCACCCTGATGCCCCAGTCAAAGAAGCCAGAGCGAGGGGGACGCCCCGCCCCCACAGGAAGGATCAGGAACACTCTCTCCCTGGGGCTGGCCCTGGGAAACCCACTTCCAGAGCACGAGAGAGAGAAACAAACCAGGTGTTTCAGAAATTCTTTTATTAACAAATCACATAAAACAATTACAACTACCGAGTCGGAAACAGTCGAAAGTAAATTTTTTGAAAGATGTTAAAAATCTGTGAACATGATCAAAACATGAGCCTTTTCCTTCTTACCGTCACCAAATTAAAAAGCCAGGTCTCTGCACGCTGAGGCTTAAAGGGTGTGAGAGCCAGTAAGAAACACCGGACACCGTGCGCGGACGGACGTGACCGGGGACCGGGGAGAGCGGCCAGTGCCGCCTCGCAGCCGGGGGCGTGGGGTTGGCGGCAGGCGGCCCCAGCCCCCGAGCTGCTGCTGCCCCACGGACGACAGCTTCTCCTCCAATCCCAATGTGTCAAGTTCATGGGCACCACGGCCGTGAAAGCGCAGCGAACCCGTTCTGTGCGTTTTGACCCGGGCTCTCGGCTCCCGGAGACACAAAGAGGAGGCGCGGTGGAGTCTGACAAGGCACCAATGGGTAGTGGACGTTGCAAATCAACAGGGGCTGAAATTACGTGGATTTGCTCACTCCCTTCTCAGGAGAGAAGTCAAGTTAAATAGTCAAAGACGACCACGTGACGGCGGCTAAAGTGACAACTCCCACGAACAACTTAACTTGTAGGACTCCAAGAAGTCTAGAAAGGTCTTTCTCACCAGGTCAGACAAGTGTGGAAAACAAAAAAAATGCTGCAAGAACGGTTTTTCTGCACCGATCAGACCGATGCTTTAGTTTGCAGAGCTCAGCTGAGAAAACACAACCAAATCGGGAGGTGGGAGGGCCACCACCACAGGGGGAGGGGCACAGGAACCAAGTTCGAGGCCGGTGTCTACGTTAAAGAGAGGAGAAAGACAGCTTTTTCATACAGGTTTGTTTTTATTTCCACGCTCAGCCTGTTGAGAACCTAGCACAACCTGAATGGCGCGGCTCCCCTGTTTCCACGACACAGCCACACTGGCCCCCCGCCACGGGACAGGACGAGTTCTCGGAGGGGGACGGCTGGGCACGCCCCTGCCGCGCACGAGTCTGAGTAACAAACACTGGTGGCATGACTTTAAAAACCCCAAACGAGAGAAAAGGAAAGCGGTGCCTTGAAACCTCCCCCATGGTTGGGGACCGGGGGCTGAAGGCACAGCGACGTGTGGGCATGGGAGAATCCGGGCGCACAGTGTGGAGCGAGACAAAGCACAGGTAAAACGCAGGCATCGTGCGCACTTTCTGCAGAAGGACGACCTCATTCCAGCACGAGCCCCGGGGACGCTGCAAGAAGGATCAGGTGTTTACTCTCTGCCCTGCACCGCGATGACGAGACGGACATTAGCAAGGGCTTCTGCGGAAGGCGCGCCCCGACGGCAGGCATGGGGCGTACGATCTCAGAAGGCGGAAGGGACCCGAGGCTCTCCCACCTGATGCCAGAGATGACCAGGAGCAGGAGCCCCGGAAGGGGGGAGAGAGCCCCGTCCGCTGGCCGCCCCGCACACAACGCTGCCCTCGCTCGCCTGCCGAGGAAGCCCGCGTGTGCTCCGGAGGCTCCCATCTCAGACCCACAGGCCTGTCTCTGCTGGGCACACCGAGGCCTTTTCCCGGCACGCTGCGGCTGGCCTCCCTCCTCTTCCCCAGCTCCGCCTCTCACCCACGACCAGAGCCCACGTGAGGGGCACGTTCCCTAAATCCGGGGCTCGAGGTCCCGCCGTGTTCAGAGAAGAGCCCCACCTCGGACAGCCAGGGTGTGCACTTGACCCTTGCAGGTTCCATGAAAAGGGCCTGCCGACCCTGAGAACATGAACCTGGCTCTTTTCTCAGTGAAGGGACAGCACAACCCAAGAGACGGGCCCGCGTCTGGGTGTGGCTCGTCCCCGTCTGAAGAGGTCTTACCACGCTGCTCAGGTCACTCCGGATTGCCCAGGGGGATGATCTCCTCGGTGACAAAGAACTCGATGGTCTCCTCCTCCCAGTCTTCCACGTTGCTGTCCAGCTCGTCCGTGTCCACGCCTGCGGGGAGGGGAGGGGGGGGGAAGGGAAGTGACGTGGCGTGCAGATAGCCCACTCGGGGAGGGTGGGGACACGTGGGCATGTGCCCACGTGCGCCCACTCCAGCCTCCTCCACACAGGACTGTGCACGTGAACCTGTGGCCGTAGCAAACTGGGTTCTTTGACAGAAACACCTGACGCTTAACTGGAAAGCCCACACAAGAGGGAGAAAAACGTTTCAACAGTCCTGTCCTAACAAAACACATCTCCAGCTAATGGTCACCTCCTCGCAACTCCAAACGTTCATTTTTCTGCTCCATGTAGAGCTCCTGGGCCATTTTCCGGTATTTTCGGAAATCTTCCATCATGGTGCGTCTTCTCTCCACTAGTTCCTGTGCGCGGAAGTGGGAAAGTCACGGGGCTGACGGTCCCCTCGCCACGAGGACTGAGGTCGGCAGTCACCACCACCAACCAGCCCCCACCCCCGCCCCAGGACAAGAACGGAGAGCGCGCCCTCCTCCTTCCCCTCACACACACCTGGAAGGCCAGTCTGTGCACGTGGGCAGCGGACAAGCACCTCCCTGTCACCCCTCCTCCCAGGGCCTGACACTGTCCCTTCCATGTCAGAGAGGGACAGTGGCCGCCTGTGGCACTTCCCACAGTCCTAGGACCAAGCTAACCTTTGAGGCTTTGGATTGGCTCAGACGATCCTTCTGTTCAAAGATCTTGGAGTATTTCTTCAGATCCTTTTTAATTTGCTGAGACAAAAACAAACACAAGCCAGTCAGGATTTAAACATTCGAGGGGCACCTGGGTGGCTCAGTCGGTTAAGCGTCTGACTTCGGCTCAGGTCATGATCTCACGGTTTGTGAGCTCAAGCCCCACGTCGGGCTCTGTGCTGGCAACTCGGAGCCTGGAACCTGCTTCGGATTCTGTGTCTCCCTCTCTCTCTGCCCTCCCCCTCTCACGCTCTTCCTTTCTCAGGGCCTCTCGAATGTTCAAATCCTGACTGGCTTGTGTTTGTTTTTGTCTCAGCAAATTAAAAAGGGCTGCTCAGGGCCCCCCTCAATCCTGCCAGCATGGTTCACCAGCCCCCAGCACCTGCTCATCCCCTCTAGCTCACGCCAACGTCCACGGAAGGCACGGATGCGGCAGGAACGGCCCGAAAACCCACATTCACAACACTGAAACTATTCCCACTGGCTTCCCAGTGTTCCCACCGCTCTTCCAAAGGTACCCGAGAACGTCATGTTCCCATTTCCCACTCGTTACCGCCCCAGCAGCAGTGATGGAAAAGAGGCTTCCACGTTTCCTTGACCCCGGGGCCCCAGACCTTGATCTGGTCCTGGCTCAGGAGCGTGGGGGGCCGAGGTCTCCACAGCAACTGGCAGAAACGGTCCTTGTTGTTCTTCTGCAGAAGACGGCCTTGGAAAGTCCACAGCCAGTAAGCGTTGTCCACCTGCATGGGGGCAGAGGGCAAAGCGCTGCTCGCCACCCCGTCACAGCGAGACGCGGGGGCCCCTCACAGGGCCACCCAAGTCAAGCGCTCCTCCGACGGCTGTTTAAGAGCCAACAACTGACGGTGTGGTATCTGGAAGACAGCAGTGAATCAAAGATCTCTGCTTCTCGGGAGCTCACGCAGCAGGGGAACACCGTCAACAAACACGACAGAAAGCTACCCGCGTCACAGAGCACGGCGCCGAGTACCTACGAAGGGCGTCACGCGGCACTGGCTCCCTTACTGATACGCAATGGAGAACTCATACCAGAATGTACACTGACAAAGTCACTAAACACACTGTTCGGCTCGGCTGACATCTTTTCCGCGGCACCACCTTCCGGATGAAGGAAGCGGGACCTGAAGCTACATGCTGGCGTGAGCTGGTCCCAGATCAGCACTTTGGGAGCACGTTGGGATCTGACGGAGGGGCCCACGGCCTAAAAGATTTTTTAACGAGGCCCAAGGTGGGCCTCACGGAGACGGCGCTCAAATTTAGACACACGGCACGATCACCACGAAGTGAGTACAGAGCTTGTGCTTAAGACAGCACGGTGACATTTGCTGAGTCTGGGCTCCCAGAACGTTGTTCTTTTGTTAAACGGAATCGCCCGGATACGACCTCCTAGGCCGTGGACTCGCAGGAGCTGGTTCAACTCTCAGAACCTCCATTGATAAAAAACAGTAACTAAACAGAGCAGACGCTCGGCAGAGGCCCCCACCCCCTGCAGCTCAGGAGCACTGAGCCTGGAGCACTGCCACGGACACTCCAGCATGCAGACACCACGCGGAACGTGCACCACACACAGGCTCGCACACCCACGGAGAACGGCATTTCTCCAGTCCTTCAGGCTACCGACGTTCGAGACTAAGAAACAGGCTCCCTCACGCGTGCTTTCGTGTCCTCTCGGGGAGTCCCAGACCCCAGACCCTAGCCTCAGCAGCCTTCTCCCCAGGAGCTCCTGCTCAGACGGCAAACCGGGACGGAACAGGGACCACACGCCAGGGAACAGGCCCCTGCCCACACAACGCTCCACTCTCGGGAGAGGAAATGAACTCGCGACCAGCCCCCGAGATGGATTTGAGCCCGTGGGCGCACTGTGAAGACAATGCAGGGCGGGACGGGTGCCTGCCCACGGAGGAGGCCCGCTCCAGGCAGGGAGGAGCAAATGAGCCGCCCAGGAGGAGCCAGCTCAGTGCGCGCACGCTCCCAGGGGAGCGGGGGAGCAGACAGAGGCCGCCTCACCGAGGGCCCGGTGGGCTGGGCAGACAGGGCTCCTCTGAACCACAAGCTTCTTGAGCGTGGAAAAATCGTGCTGGGAAACTGTGTGCGCAGTACGGCACGTCCTCCCTCCACCTCCAAGCCACAGGACAGCGTGGCTCTGAAGTGCGGTGCAAACCACCCAACCCGATTCCCACTGGGAGAAGTTCCCCGGCTACTGTGCCAGAGGACGGTGGCCTGGGCTCAGGCCGCAGTGACCGTAAGACATCCGACTTGGGGAAGAAATCCAGGAATGCTGGCCGACTCACGCACGGCAAGGCCGGCCGCTCGGGTGCTCTGCTGGCGAGGGTTTTGGGGCAGTGGCAGCCGGACAGGGCCCCAAAGAGCAACTGAAAAATCACCGCAGGGCGACCCCGAGGAGACCCGGGAGGGGAGGAGGGTCTCACGCTGTGCGCGGGCTACCCGGGGCCCCGTACCTTATGGCTCCACCAGGACACAGAGGTGACCACGTAGCGTCCGGTAGGGTCCCACTCCACATCGGACGCCATGTAGTGCTCCGCGATGTTCATGACCGTACAATCCGAAGTGTCGACGAAGGCCAAGGCGCCGTTCATACTGGGGAGACAGAGCACATGGTCATTCCACACAGGTCGTCATGGCGCCTCGCTCCTTGCAGACTCCAGGGCAGGACACAGGAGAGCCCCGGGCATCCCCTACCACTGCCTGGCTGCTGAGGAGAACTAATCCAGGAGCCACGGCCCAAGGGTGTCGTGAACAAAGACAGGGGAAGTGCACACGGCACCTTGTACGCCTGCCAGGACTGCTTTCAGAGGAGACAGAGGCCAAAGCCCCCAAAACACCTCCAATGAAGTCAGAACACTGAACAACCGGAGCCTATTCTGCTCATGCGCTCCCACGGCTGCCGGACGGCCAAGGACGGGTGGCGGGGGGACGCCACCCGCCCCACGGTCACCCTGGACAGAGGCAGGCTCCGAGCTCACACAGTCCTCCCGCCAGAGGACGGGGTTTACACCAGGCTCGCTGCCCTGCCACCAAGACGGCTCACCTAACCGCGAGGAAATGACAACACTCGCATGTCCTCCAGGTGCACCCGGAACACACTTGCAGGACCGGTTCTGCCCGACCTGGGGTCTACCCGAGTCTGAGCAAGACAGGATGGTCCTTTCGTGCAGGACACGCGCCCCATCACGCTGAAGGGACCACTGTGATGGTTCCGAACCCGGAGCTTGACCCGTGAGGCCCACAAGCGTGGCTCAGGACACGCAGAAGGCAGCAGACAGTAGGAACCCACCTCCTTAGGCCAGCCAAGACGACAAACTGTCCCTGGGGGCTCCAGAAGATGGTATTTGCCTGCTGCTTATCAAACATTTCTGAAAGCAAAGAGAGCGGCTGTTAGAAGTCTGTGAAGGGGCGGGCGATGGGTTCACGCGGCCTCAGTGGGCGGACATCCACATGTGCTCCCGCCTGGTTCCTCCCGGAGAAAACATTTTGGAAAACCCATCGTCTGGGTACGTTTTTAAGTTACGACCTACAGTTCAAACACAAAAGTAAAAAGGAAATACCTTGAAGCTATGATACGATTTGTAGTAATATCTCATGTTCGGAGAGACCTACTTCCCAGTGAAACTGCACAGAGGACTCACCGTAAAAACTGTCATGGGGTCACGGGGTCTCCACACGAGGGCAAGAAACCCACACCCCCCCACCAGACGTGGAGACACATCATCACCAAGAAAGCCCAAGACCCACCCTTCAGGGACTCGAACACCTTCTGAACTCTGCAGTCACAAGTCGTTTGAAAGCTGCTACTTTGCCCAACACCCTGAGGCTCACATCCCACGAGGGGCCGGCAGAACCCCTGGAGAGCAGACCGTTAAGGCTCAGGCTGCACGCTAGGGTCTCTTCCCTGGAGGACGCAAAGTGAACCCCCTGGGGCCTGGTCCCGGCCTGCAGGGGATCCAAGGACAGGGGGCCCAGCGTGGACAGGGAGACGTGAGGAGGGTAACACCATCCAAAGGACAGGATTCTCAGACCAAACAAAGGAGGAACAGAAACTGTAAGCTGTCCTTTAACAACCACGCGTGTTAACAGAACACACACGATTGTCCCAGCATGGACATGCGACCTTCCAAGGTGGGTAACAGGGCGTTCAGGGATGGAAGGCACTTGGACGCTGGCCATTTGCAAACCTACTTCCTAACGAGACAGCGCAGATCTGGGAGCCCATAACGACTCCTACTTCGTCGTCTGTGGCAGGGAATTAATGACGCGGTCAGTTTTGCGGCTGCCACCGACCCACCCCGGAACGGTTCTACCACAAACACCACTGAGCTCAGGAGGTAAAAGCTGAGTTCACCGGAGTTCTCCAAGACAAGCTCTGCACCTGAACCATCAGACACCGAACCAACCCGCTGTCTTTCCTGCGAGGAAGCTGTGCACGAGGGGCCCTGCTGAGAGAGGCCAGGACCCTGCTTGCCTCGCACACAGGCAGAGCAGAGCATGGTGGGGAGGCGGGGCCCCCAGCCCAGAGACACCAGCTGTGGCTACAAGAGGGAGACCACCTCCACTCAGAAGCCCTCTTGTGAAGGGCCGGGGCTGGGAGAGAGGGCAGGGGCTCCCTCCCAGGGGCCAGGTCTTTGTGGGCTGGAAGCATGTGAGGCCTGAGCCGCAGGGACCCTCTCGGCTGTGGGGCGGCCTAAGCAGCGGTTCCCAGCCAGCCGAACACGCATGTGGAGCGAGGACGGGGCTCTGTCCCCAGTGCATATCCATCTGTCTGTCTGTCTGCCAAGGGGGAGGCTACTTACTGATAAGTTCAATCTTCCCATTGTTCTTCACGTGGTAGAAGGAAACGGATATCCGAGGAGCCTCCCCGTGCAGCACTGCGAACTTGCTCCCGTTGGGTTCCCAGGCAAAAGCTATGATGGTTTCTACAGTCAGGAGAAAGAATAAGCCCCTCAGGTCATGTAACAAAGCAACGTTTCCGATCAGGCAACATTCCTGCACAGTCTTTGCTGTTCAACCAGAGAAACACCCCAAATCCTTAAACTCACTAAAAGGACCACCTGCCAGGCCTAAGGACGAGCGTGCGAGCGACTCATGGGAGACTCTGGCCACGTGGGACCGCCACCGTAGATGCCCACCACAGCGGGGCCTGGGCCCGACGCCCAGCACAACCCGTGGACTCCCGCTTGCTGGAGCGCTCACGGGGGGAGGGCGGCCTCCACGGCCCCCCAAGGGCTAACAAGGCAGGGTGGTGAGCCTGTACCCACGTTCTCATTCTGTGCTCCCCGCCCCCTTCTCCTCCTCTCCGCAGCAAAACAGAGAACAAAAGTAGAACACCACACACGACCAACGACACAGGCTACGTTTCCCATCTAGAGGCAGAAACGGGGGATCTGAGCGGCTTTCACAGGCCCAGAAAAGAGCCCTAGTCAGCCAGCAACTTGTGGCTGCCAGTGGATGACCCTCCTGCTGCTGGGCACTCAGAGTGTCATGAAAATCCATTCCCGGCACAGCCTCTCAGCGGGAAACCGGCCGGGGTGGATGTGCAGAGCGACCGGGACATACTCTCATGGCAGCCAGAAGTGGGGACCGAGGCCAGAAAGGGCCAAAGGAACCCTAAACGGGCGGGCTCGCAGGCGGACAGCACGTACCAATCAGGGTTGCGAGTACCCTGCTCAGGTAGGGAGCCTGGGGAGCGCCAAGGCCGAGCGGGGGCTGCACGCGAGGGCCAAGACCGAGCGGGGGCTGCACGCGAGGGCCACTCGCTCACGAAGGAACAACGGAACTTGCCTTTCATTTCCACCACGTCGACAGGCACCTGTTTTTCCCTCATTCGGAAAATTTCAAAATTCGTGACAACGCCCTGTTCAGGAGAAAAAGAGGGGATGAACTCACAGAAACTGAAAACTTGAGAAACGCTTAAGAACAAGTCAACCTGGCGACCAACGAAACGTACACAGCTGGGACACACAGACACGTCAAGTGACTAGAAGTGCAGCCGTCACGACAGCACCGATGGAAGTGCACGGGCGCGGTCCCTGCAGGGGACAGCGGACTCCCTCTCTGGCCCACGTTCTGCTTTGCAGAGCTGCCCCAGGGTCACGCCCCTGCAAGGAGAGGGCCTGCATGCACAAGGTCATGCCCCTGCACGGAAAGGGCTCTGCACGGGCAGTAGCCTATCTGCAGAACTCCCACAGTGCCGATACCCACCAACGGGGCAGGAATGAACTATCTGGAAACAGCGCAATGCCCTGCAGCATCCCCCTGAGGCACTCCCGCGCAGAGACCCGGGTGCTAATTCCCAACAGCCAAGATGGAAACAACAAGCGCCCACCACAGATGAACGCACATAAGGGCAGCCGTGTCCCTTGGCCCTGAGCAGGCGGGAGGCACCGACACCTGCCACAGCCCAGATAAGCCTGGACGTGCTCAGTGAGGGCCGCCAGCCACGAAGGCCACATGCTGTAGGACTTCTTTCCCAGCAAGCGTCCCGGGCTGGCGGATCCGGACAGAGAGAAGGCAGAGCGGCGGGTACAGGAGCGCGCCAGAGAGGGCAGTGGTGCCGATGGGTGCGGAGTTCCTTGCCTTTGTGGGTAACAGAAATGCTCCCGAGTTCCGACCGTGGCGACGGCCACATGAGTCAGTGAATGTACCAAAAAGCCACTAACTGTGCGTTTCGAGGGCGAGCGCTACAGTGCAGGGACTCAGTTTCCAGGCTGTTTCGTAAAGAGGAGCAGAAACGCTCCCGTCGGGACGAAGAACTCATAAATGATGCAAATAAAACCAATCAGGGAGCAGAACTGCGCCCAGCACGCTCCTCTTTGTGCTTGAGAAAGAAACGGAGAGGACACACTGGCTTCCCGTCTCCTGAGAAGGCAGGCCGGTGCCCGGAGACAACACTGCATCCCCGTGACCTGTAAACTGTGCCCACAGGTCTCCTGCACCTCAGTGGCAAGGCAACAAGGGCTCTAGTGAGGACACGCCCGCTAACCACTGCCTCTACCTGGCGGGTCTGAGAGTGACCCACGAGCTCGGACAGAGACCGCGTCAGCAGCTTCAGCGGGGCGGGGGGAGGGCCGGCTTGGAGCTGCAAGGCACGGCCTCTGCTCGGGGCGTCCACTCACCTGGGTACCTTTCGGGGTCCTGTCCACTTTAACGCACAAGTAATCTCCGTTTTTTTGCCAATGTAGTTTGCAATCCACCACATTGAAGAGATTCCTGACCCTGATCTCCTGTCTGGTAGGAAGCTGCATCAAGGTCACCCTGGCCGGGATGTCTTTGTCTTCAGGCACCCAGAAAGCTATGATGTTCCCACCGGGAGACCAAGAGAAGTCTCTGCAGAACGAAGAAAGCCGGTGTTGTCCAAGGACCGGCAGGCCGCCGACAGGAAGGAAGCGCGGCGGACACGGGCTCACCCTCCAGGGCGGCAGCCCGCCCTCCCCGAGAGCTGGTCCCCTGCCACCCGGAGCGTCACTGCACTCGCTGTGCCAGCGGGGAGAGACGCTGGTGAGGCTCCCGGCCGCCACGCGGCAGACGCCCGAGCCCCGACCTGGCCCTCGGCTACCACAGCTCGCGGCTGCAGGGCGAAGGGGGGAGCTGCGGCCTCCGGACCCCGAGTGACGCCCGAGACTCACTACGGTGCTGAAGGGAAACCCCCGCAGAGGGCGCGGGACGACCCCGAAGCGAGAGCACGATGCCCCCCACCGCGCAGGCACCTCCAGGCCAGGCGCCCACACGATTCGCCAGCTCAGACCCACAGAGTCTACCATTGCTGTTTGTTTGCGTAGAATCGATTCCCGGTTTAGTTTTTATCATGAGCCACAGCTGTGCCCAAGAGCGTTCAGGTCCCCACACCACAGGTGCTCCTCCGCACACGGGCCGCCCCCAGAGCGCGCGTGCTCGCACACACACGTGCCTCCCGGGCAGCTCGCCGAAGGCCATCGAACCGCTGCATGGACCACAGAGCGCATGGAAGCCCTTTCCAGCCCCCTCTAGCCCGTCTCCCTTGAAGACTGCAGCCCGAGGTTCCAGCTCCAAGGCAGGGACAGGACGTCTGGCTAGAGCCAAGCCTGCGCCGCCCCCCGCCCCCCCCAAGAGTCGCCGGGCATAAGGAGGGAGAGTGGCCGCGAGGCCTGCACCAACAAGCAGGCCCGTGGGTGATAGCCAAGAGCCTGCCGTGCCCCCTCGTCTCCAGACCAAGTCCACGCCGCCTCCTCCCGCTGCGTGAGTGCACTGGGCCAAAGGGGGAAGCTGGCTAAGCCCCACCTGGTGAGCACAGTCACTTACTTTATACCAGAGATCTTCAAACTCTTCTTGTCCAAAAGACCCATAGACTGTGGAAAAATGAGGGTCACAACGGAGTCAAATCACACTGTGGTCTCCGTGACACAAGCAAATTTTCAGAGAAAGCAAACGAGGTTCTGGAATGAGCCTGGCATAAACCCGGCGGGGTCACGTAACAAACTGATCCACCGACAGCAGCGAGGCACCCATCTCCGAGGCCCCTTCTGTTTACTCCCGTCCCAGACTCCTGGCAGCAGCAATAGCAGGGAGACCCCCAGGGACAGGACGGGAAAGGCGCCCCCAGCTCCCCCCCAATGCTGCATAAGGACAGCTGCTCTCTCCGTCCCCCCAACCCGTGACACAGGGAAGCAGGCGCCCCCAGCAGCTCCCGACGGAGCAGGGCACCGCTGAGGAAACTATGCTACTTACGGGAGTTTCATAGATGCTAAGCGTGTCGAGTGTCATTCTGGCAAAGAATTTACCATCGTGGCTCCACCTAAAAAGAAGGACAGAAGTACCGGGCTCTGTCAGGAGAAATGGCCACGACGAGGTGGCCGCTGACTACCCCTCATTTACTCACTTAAAAATAGGCCAATGGGCTGAGCTTTCACAGTGGAAGCCCCTCTTCTTCTGCCCGGTCAGGATGTCCCAGATGATGATGGCTTGAGGATCGTCCTGAGTGTCCATCAGGGGGCTGAAAGTCACCAGATACCTGTAATGGAGCAGACCCGGTTTAGAACCCCCGCCACCGTCCCACCATTCGCCCTGGAGTGCCAGGCTGTGGGCGGATGAGGTGAGCATCTGCACCCAATGGGCCTCCGCTCCAGGTAGCTCGAGGCATGGTGAGACTTCCAGACGATGCAGTCGGGGCTCCTGCCACCAGTACTCACTCCAAACCCCAGAGCTGACCCCCTCCGGGGCACAAGGCACACAGTCCCTCCTGGACCAGGCCACGTGTTTCCCCACAGAATCAGAACAAGAAAAGACGCAGCAGATCCCAGACCGAAGCCCGTGTGTGTGCTCCGGGAGGGGCGGGGTGCCGTTCCCCGTGCTCCTTGTCGAGGTCTGCCTGGGACGAGGAGGGGACCTCAACAGCCAGCCACGTGTTTCAAAAGCAAGCACACTTCTAACACCACTTCTGCGCCTGGGGCTTCTCACTCACCCAACAGCGGGCTCGTCTACACCCAGGGCACCGCCTCACCCTGCTTACACACAGTGCAAGTATCTGAACAGACTGCTCGCTCCCTCACAGGACCCAGGAAAGGCAGAAACACTCGGCGAGGAATGACAGCAACAGGCGCCACCCAGGAGAGCCTCCTGGCGCTCAAGACGCTGACTCCCTACGAGCAGTGACGCTGCAGTCGCTCCCTACGAGCCATGAGATTCCCTCTACAGACCCACTCCACACACCTACAAGGCGGCGTGACCGTCACGCTGAACTACGGAAGCTGAGCACTGAACTGAAAAACACCCCGGAGGGCTGAAGCGTGCACTCGCCGACTCCCGTGAGCGTCTCACGTGTCATGTGCTTTGCGGAGCACCAGAGATACAGCGATGAGTAAGGGACGGTCCAGGTCCGGTCCCCGAGCAGACAGACACGTGTGTCTACACGCATAAACCACAAGCGGATACGGGAAGTCTAGAAGGCAGGTGGAACCCACCGCCGGCCGGACCGGGGCGGCTCCTCCGCGTACACGCCATGCGGCGCGCGACCAGGGGTCCCCGCGTGCACCACTGCCACAATACAACGTCACGTGTTATGTACCAAACAGATGCAAAGCGGTTGTGAATCTTGAGTCCTCCAAGAACACGCTTTGTAAACCTATCTTACCAGATGTAAGAAACATCGCGTAGAAACTTCCGTTTACAGGAAACACCGAGGTGGAGGGGACCGGTGACGGGACAGCTCAAGCCAGTCATGAGACACATCCACCCAGCCCCATCTTCCTCAGGGGCCACCATCAAAGGACAGCACAGGGAGGGCGTGAGGGCAGGGTAATGGGCTGGGGCGGCAGGAGGGCTGAACACACAGGCCCTGCCCCTGGTTTGAACAACGAGCTGCAAACGACAGCGATGGGGGAGACCAAGGGGGAAACCGCAGTACGCAGGGCAGCAGCAGCAGTTAGGGAAACGTCGGCGCTGCAGGTGGGAGAGAAGAGCCACGATCACTAGGGAAGGACACCTTTATCTGGGCTGACGCACTTCCGTAAAAACACCAGCATTTCTTCAAAACGCTCAAGATCTCTTTTTTGTTTTTCAAACATTTTGAGAAAGAGGAAGAGAGAAAGAGAGCACACGCGCACGAGTCAGTGGGAAAGAGGCAGAGAGAGGTGGAGAAAGACAATCTCAAGCAGGCTCCACGCTGTCAGCGCAGGGCCCGATGCAGGGCTCAAACTCAGGAACTGTGAGATCGGGACCTGAGCTGAAATCCAGAGTCGGACGCTCAAACGACTGAGCCACCCAGGTACCCCAATAGCGAAAATAAATTTGAAACAGATACAGCAAAGTTATAAATCGTTAAAGCTAGAGAATTAGCACAGGGATGCTACCGAAGTATTCATGTTAGTTTTCCAGCCGTGAGAAATATCTTCTACCAAAAAAACTCAGAAAGCAAACCAGGTAACACAGAGCCACGTCTCAGGAGCCCTGGGACACCAGGAACTGTCGTGAATCCACAATGCACTCAGACCATGCGGTAAGAAGAGGGGACACCACAGGTGAGGCCCAGGGAGAGCCCCGAGCAGGGGCACAAGGTAGGAGAGCGGGGGGCATTCTGGGCAGCAAAGCCCTGGACGGACATGAAGGCCAGGCTGCGGGAGCGGAGCCCGTGAAGCTGCCGGCGCCCCACCTGGTCCCGCAGCCCTCTGCCATCTGCCACATGAGGAAACGCCGTTCATAAGAAAATTCCAGGCAGGGTACCCAGCCTTGGACTAGATCCTAAACCGAAGGGACTCAAGTTTTACAAAGAACATTACTGGAAGAAATCGGAACACAGCAGGACTTCACTGAAAGCAGCAGATCAACACTACATTTCCAGAAGGTTGCAGCGCCACTGGGGACACTCAGCTAAGAGAATTGCCTACCCCTAGAAAGGGACACATCAACTCACTCCCAGCGGCTCCGGAGAAAGTCAGGTGTGTCCGCGTGCACAAATGACACAGCGGACACCAGCAAACGCCTCCCAGGAAGTTCCCTGCTGCAACACTTCCGCCAAGTCTGGAATTGCTGCAAAGTACGTTTTACGGTAACCTGCAGCGGCCGGCACAAAGCGAGGGCACATCGCTTACCTCTCACAAGGCGAGAAGTCAATGAGCTGAACCCCCTGGTGGCTGAATCTCTGGATCTGTTTGAACTTCTCTCCCCCCCAGAGAGCTATGCCTCGCTGGTGGAACGTGGCCAGGTAGGTGCCCTTGGGGGACCAGCGCACGTAGGTCTCTGTCCATCTCTGTGGGAAAAGTCAGGGCCCGTGTTAACACCAGCGCGGAGAGCCGGCACAGAGCCTCCCGCTCCCACGAGGATTTACTCCTCGGACTCTTCGCTGAAAAACACGAGACGCCCGCTCACGTCTCGGGGCTTATTCCAAAACCAGAAGAGCGGAGGATGTCGTGGCGACGGGTGATCTCGGAGAAGAGGACGTCCACCCGCTCTGGCCCCCAGCTCCCCGCTAAGGAAACACAGAGGGAGGCCCCGCGGGGTGGCCACGCTTACCGCTCTCTCCTCGATGGAGACGGGGTCCTTCACGTCGTTCCAGAAGATAGAAGTACGGTCCCCACTCTCAAAGATGACACTGTACTGGTCTCTGCACTCTGCCTCCTCGAGCCAGTAACGCAAGTTTCCCTAGAGAAGGAACCCAAGGCAAGGGACAGAACACGTCTCATCGACCGTGATCGGAGCCGGCCCCCAACTAGTGCTCCCGGAGGTGGGACCGACTCGGCCGGGAAGCCACCCCTGCTCTTCCCAATCGCGGGCGGAGTGCACCCAAGTACCAAGTCTTTGAAGGGCTGTTTCTCTGGAATATCCCATTCGTCGCTGATCGTCATATACCTGCAACAGAGGAGCTGCCCTTTAGGAACACGTGGCACGACTACAAGGGGGGAGGGAACAGGGTGGCGACTCCGTGGGCGGCTCTCAGCAGCAGGCGGTGTGTGCCCCTGCCCCCCACCGCGTGATAGTGGGCGAGGGGTGCTACCGGCCAGGAACATCAGGGGTCGGGACGTGCCCGGAGAACGGAGCTCCCCGAAAGGCTGATGGCACCACCCCAGACCCGCTGAGCCACTCACGCCTGTGGAGCCAGGACTTACTTGTCAAAGTCAGTGAAGAGATTGACCCTGAACGTGTGCTGCTTGTCCAGCTTGTAGCCGTCTGCATTTTTCACGGCATCCAAGGCATGGGCAGGGGAGGCGTATTCCAGGAACGTATACCTGAATCAGGACAGAACATCTTGCAGGAGTGCGGCCTGTAAGACCGGGTGGCCCGTGTGCCACTTACGAGCACCCGTCCACCCGACCAGTAAATGCCGTCAAGGCCAATGACCCGTCTACCACCACATCCCCGGGGGGCAAGCTGCCGGCGGTGGTTCCTTAAACGCAAACGAAACCCTAATGGGAGATCCAAAGTCTAACGCCACAATCACAAATCAGAAAACGATTAATCAAAACGTTCACTAGCTTGACCGTGGAAAGGGTTTCACAAATGTACATGTGTCAGAACTTATGACGTGACCCACTTTGAGACTATACAAGTCTATTGTATGTCAACTTTCTCAGTAAAGCTAGGGAAAAATCCAAGAACGGGATTAGTCTGATACAGTGTATTAAAAGCAAAATGATAAAGACTTTCAGAGAATGCTTCGTTTTAACACCTACAATACAAGCAAGCGGGGGTCACAAAGGTCGTTATTCCACCTAGTTTCTGAAGGAAACAGCGTTAAGGAGCATTACCCATATTTGGTAGTTTCTTAAAAACAATTTCTTTTAAACTATCCAAGCTAGGGGTGCCCGGCTGGCTCTGTCGGCTGAACATCTGACTTCAGCTCAGGTCATGATCTCCCGTTCGCGTGTTCGAGCCCCACATCAGGCTCTGTGCTGACAGCTCGGAGCCTGGAGCTGCTTCGGATTCTGTGTCTCCCTCTCTCTTTGCCCCTCCCCTGCTCATGGTCTGTCACTCTCTTTCTCTCTCTCTCTCTCTCAAAAATAAATAAATGTTAAGAAAAATTAAAAAAAAAAACTACCCAAGATTTAAAAAAATTAAAAAATAAAGTAAAAGTAAAAATAAAACTATCCAAGATAGTTTCAAAACTACCGGAATTAAAAAACACAGTATCTTCACTCTTCACGTTCCTATCCTGTAAAAGACAATTTGCCTACACTCTCCAAGACCAGTATCATGTGAAATTTTAACAGAGAAGGTCTGACACAAAAGGTTTTCTGACACAGAAAACCTCGTATTGAGTTTGAAAAGCAAACTCTAGGACACATACCATACGCTACCGTTTTTAAAAGATGCACTATTTTAAGCAACAGTTGGGGGAAAAAAAAGCTGCTAATTAAGCAGTGGCACAAGGCTTTCACCTAGACTGTTAGAAGTAACCCCATTTCAGAGACGTTACCATGTGAAAGAAAAAAAAAAAAAAAGCTCATCTTAGAATCAACAGAATACCACATGTAAAATTTTCCTGAAATCCTGCCAGCCTCCTATCTGTTGGGCCCTTCATCCAGGATGGATCACGTCAATTATCGTTCTGATGGCAGAAGACTTAAATCCCGGATTCTTAAAACATTTTTTTTTATAAATTTTTAAAAATGTTTTAACTTTGAAGAAAGAGACAGAGCACGAGCAGGGGAGCGGCAGAGACACAGAATCGGAAGCAGGATCCAGGCTCTGAGCTGTCCGCACTGAGCCTGATGTGGGGCCCGAACACACGAATGGCGAGATCATGACCTGAAATGAAGTTGGCCGTTTGGGGCGCCTGGGTGGCGCAGTCGGTTAAGCGTCCGACTTCAGCCAGGTCACGATCTCGCGGTCCGGGAGTTCGAGCCCCGCGTCAGGCTCTGGGCTGATGGCTCAGAGCCTGGAGCCTGTTTCCGATTCTGTGTCTCCCTCTCTCTCTGCCCCTCCCCCGTTCATGCTCTGTCTCTCTCTGTCCCAAAAATAAATAAACGTTGGAAAAAAAAAAAATTAAAAAAAAAAAAAAAGAAATGAAGTTGGCTGTTTAATGCACTGAGAGACCCAGACACCCCTAATGTTTATTTATTTTGAGAGGGAGGGGGAGGGAGGGGGAGACACAGAGGAGAGAGAATCCCAAGCAGGCTCTGCACTGTGGGGCTCAAACTCATGAAACCGTAAGATCATGACCCGAGCGGAGATTAAGAGTCAGATGCTTAACCGACTGAGCCACCCAGGTGCCCCGCGAAGCTCCGATTTCTTAAGATTTAGCAAGCAACCCACGATATCCAAACTCAAGAACCACGCGGATCTCCTTCTCTCTGTGTAGAGACCCCAGCCGAGGGTGGCTGGGGCAGAACCACCAGGTGAGGCGTGCACCTGTGTGTCCACAGCGACTCCCATACCGCCCGACGACAGCCACAGGGCATCAGGGACCAAGACCGTGGGGAACGTCACTCACCCTTTTGTCTTTCCATCCTCCTCTGGATAAAAATCGTTTGTGATTTTCCCAAACTTGGAAAAAATTTTATGGATGACGTTTTTGAGCTTCTCCAGCCGGTCGGGCCCCACCTGAGGAACATTGTCAACCACGATCACCGAGTCAATCCCATCCGCCTCCTGCGGCCGGTCCTTGAGAATGTCCCCCAGCAGTTCTGTATGGGTGGAAGATTGGACCAATGACTTTTTTCTGATGAAGGCAGAACATTAATATGCTAGTTTACCACACTGAACGACTTCCCTATACAAAAATGAATCCTCTAAATGGTTCCACTGTGAATGAAAGAAATACTGGCCCTGGGTTAACTCAAAATTTAAACTTAAAAACATTAGGAAGATTTTAACTCTTCATGTTCCCCCTGTCTGATATGTCCATTCGTTTCTGGAAATAAAGGAAGATTTTACTTAAATCAACATTTTAAAGACTTGAAGAATGCAGAAGGCTAACCAAAGACGGCCTCTCTCTAGGAAAGTGGGGTAGGAAACACCCGCAGTAGCCTTCCCTGACCCACCTCCAACGCGAACCCACTAGCAGGCACCTTCCCCACGTCCAGTTTAAGACAAAACGAACAACTAGCACCCGGTACTCCCTATGTAAAACAGCCGTGTACGCTAGGAGGCTAGAAAATCCACGGGCTCTTGAGAGCAAACAGCAATGCCCCTTACGACTGAGTGTCCCCGACCGCATGAAATACCTCACAGGGCGCTAGGGAGACACCAGCCGTTCAGATCCGTAAATGCTCAGGACTGTGCGTAGCACGCCATAAGCTGTGTGCGTTAACCGTTATTTTCTTAACTACACTCAGAAACTGAAAATGTTTCAAGTTCATGTCACCTCCCTTTAAAATTAAGATCATAAAACCCAAACCGTAAGCACTCAAACATGTTAGATTTGCTTCATTTCCCTAAGATGGTCGGCTAGATCACGAGAAAGAGGACAGGTGTAGGAGGGCCAGGAAAAAGACGCATTTGAGGAACAGACACACAGGTGTGGGAGCCATGGGCGAGCAAGCCGGGCAGGAGACAATGCTAGCTGGGCGCTGACCGCGGCTGTCCTACCCGAGGCCTGCATCTGGCTTCGACGCCTCTTGACCATGAAGCTCCTGTAGCAATAAAAGGCCTGACCAGCCGCTGGAGGGGAGCATTCAGAGGTCAAACGCAGCATCAGATGACATCTTTGCAACACAAATTCTGCACGAATCCTAAACCCGATTAGTTAGCTGGTCTACAAAGTTACAGTAACAGGCACTGGCTGCACTGGGAGCTAAACCAGATCAAAGCTGCCATCAGAGCGCACGAGATGAAGCTAGAGCGGCAAACCCAGCCCGAAGGAGAGCAGGAGACAGGAGGCAATTTTACACACCCGAGGAGGAGCCGTGGCTTTCCCATGTGTCTCCCTGGTTCCTGGAACCTAATCATTACTCTGTTTTGAATTCTACTCTTAAGAATTTCAACATGCTGAAAAAGATACGTGTCCAAAAATATCCTTTGCTGCATTTCATTCTCAAAATTTAAGACAAATTTTTCTGCACTCTCGTACTGGAAATTTTCGATAATTAAAAAAAAAAATTCAACTTTTTCAAAAAGGAAAAAAGTCCTTTAGTTTCAAAGCAAGCCCCTGTTATAAACAATCTCTAATTTCAACACTTACACGGGTGATATAAAAAGCATTGACTCTAAAAAAAGAATTGCCTCTTATTTCCAAAGAGGCAAAAGTTGAGACCAAGAGAAAACAGACGGAAAGAGGCAAGTCAGTCACAGCAGAGGGAGACACCTTCCCTGGAGAGGCCAGAGTCAGCTCCTCGGGTCGCTGTTAAAGCTCTTACCATACAATTAAATATGGCCTGTTTAGCCTGATCTGAATTTACAAGGTTTACAATAAAAAGCTCAGCTTCTACACAAACTGTGGACTCCTTCCCACAATCTTTACGCGTCTAGCTTACAGGAATGTGCCCATACACGGTAAGGAGTACACACGGCAACTACACGCTGAAGGGACACCTCTCCTTCACCATCACCAGTGCCCACGCCCACGTCTGGTGACTCTTGCCGTGTGGAGTCCCGATCCGGCTCCAGGAGAAACAGAGACAGGCAAATCTCAAAACTAAATACCAAACATAAAGATAAATGCTATTTAGCGAGCCCAAAAGAAAACATGTGGAGTTCAAAACTGTCACATACTCGTCTGGCCAAGCAGCAACAGCAGCAGCAGCAGCTGCGCGTCTGAAAGGATGCCGCGCTGGCAAAGCCGCTCCTCAGTCAGGAGTCAGGATGGCCCAGCTGGAGCTTCCGGCACCTCCCAGAGGGCTCTTCCAGGAGACCCTGTCCGTTTTCACCTTCTGCACCTCAATGACCCCACGGGGCAGCTCTTCTCACTAAGCACAAAACGTCCTTGGACTACTGACCACAACCAGATGGCCTCAAGAAATAAGCTGCTGGTGTGCTCAGTTTTAGTTCCCTAGGACCAGGGGCCTCGCAGGCCACTCTGGGGACAGTCTCAGGACCACAAGGGCCCCCAAAGGCCCTCCGGGCAGTCACCTGGCCTGGCTGGCTCGTGCTCACGTTAGTCCTGCCACACAACCCGACTCTGGAAATGGTCCACGTGGCAGAAATCCTGCGTGAAATCGACGTGCTCAACGCTTTTTAAAAAATCAACCGCAGAGTAAACACTCAGAGGCTCGAAATGAGCTTTCGAACCAGAACTTAAACTACAAAATACAACTTGGCGCAATGGAAACAAATGCCAGTCAGGGCAGGAGAGCGTGGCAGGGTCCCGGCAACGCTGCCTCCTCGTAAATTGTCAGCAACCTCTCCCACGGCAAGGAGCACATTTCCTCACAGGTAAGGGACTTTCGCTGGGTCAGCAGCCCAAGTGTTCACTGCGGTGGCCTTTCCTCCTGTTCAGGCTAAAAGATCCCTTAAGAGGGGGGGCCTGTGTGGCTCAGTCGGTTAAGGGTCTGACGTTGTGCTCAAGTCGTGATCTCGCATTTCATGGCTTCAAGCCCTGCGCTGGGCTCTGTGCTGACAGCTCACAGCTCGGAGCCTGGAGACTGCTTCAAATTCTGTCTCCTTCTCTCTCTGCCCCTCCCCCACTCACACTCTGTCTCTCTCTCTCTCTCTCTCAAAAGTAAATAAACATTAAAATATCCCTTAAGAAATAAAGTATGAGAATAACGACAACAGCAGGTAACTCCTTAACGTTAGGTTTAAGTTAAAAGTAAACGGTGCTGTTGGTTCCCTAAGTCGTCGTCTTCGTTTTACTGGAGATTCTTTGATTCTGACTCAATCTCCGTGTGATGGGACGCGAGATCTCAGAAACAAAACAAAACAAATTAACATGACAACATCTTATTTTCTTGGCGTGCCCTTAGCTACTTCCTCGCTCTTCTTTCCCATTCTACTATAACGGACAGGAATCCACTGATGTGCTCTGAGCTCGGACAGTTCAAATGGCTAAAAACAAAACATAAGCAAATAAGATTAGGCACTACAGACGTCACTTTAGAAGACAAGCTCTCAGGCAGGAAGCAGAAATACCTGCAAACTAAATCAAGATAAGAAGAAAAGTAAAGCTACAACGAATGACACTCCACCCTAAAAATACTATGCGCCAACAGGACAGGCGTCTGCCTACAGACTCAGAAAAGAGAGAACCGGACAGGAATCTGGCAGAGTCAGCCTTCCAGTCCTATTAAGACTCTCTGAAGGCAGAAGCGTCTGTGGAGCAGGGGCAGAGGAACCCAGCTCTGTCACAACTTGTTCTAAGGGACAGCATCCCATCAACCCCAAAAAGCGTCCCCATGAGGTCTGGCTCAGGCCTTTGACAGGTGTGGCTCATCACTCAGGGCACCCAGACCTGCAGAGAGGGAAGTGTCACCCAAGATAGTGCGGCACGTGCACTGCCCTGCTTTGCTGGGCCCCAGATGCCATACACGGCCACGGCTCCAGCTTGCCCACTGTCCATCATCACCACCCTCCAAAATCCAGGTTTGAGTGCAACCGAGCGGCTCCCCAGCGGTCTCCGGTCTCCTGGCCCCCAGCCCCGCCCCGCCCCGCTTTATTCTGGAGAGAGAACACACGTAAGGAGATCCAAACGCTCCTAGAAACCCTTCCCTAGGCGGGGGACTACAAGTGGAACGCGGGGACGACCCACTGCCTCCCGCGCCGCCTCACCTTCCTCGCTCACATCGTCCACGAAGTCCTCGGGGTCGCTGAAGGAAGGCTCGTCCGCGCCGCCGTCCTCCCCGCCCGCCCCCTCGGACCGGGCCTCGGCCGACGCGTTCCCGGCCTGCTCCGCTGGGGCCTCGCCCGAGGCCGGGGCGGGCGCAAGGGGCTCCTCAGGAGGCGGCGGGGACGAGCCTGGAACCGAAGCCTCCCTCTCCTCCCCGTCGGCCGCGGGCTCAGCCAGCACTGCGGGCTGCGGCCCGGTCTCCGCGTCCTCGCCGCCTGCTGCCTCCTGCGCGCCGGGCCCCGCGGGCCGCGACGACTCCTCTCCCGGGGGCGGCGGCTCGGCGGCCGGCTGCTGCTGCCCGGGCTCTGCCCGCTGCTCGGCCGCCTCGGGCGCCGCCACGTTTTCCGCGTCCTGCATGGGCCCGCCGCTGCCGCCTCGCCCGGCCTCGCCGCGCTTCCGACTCTCCCAGGCCGCACTGCGCGGCGCCCGCCGCCGGGCCATGTGCATGCCGCGGGCCGACCCACGGAGCTCGGGGAGGGGGGTGTCCACGCCCTGATAATCGTAGGATGCCCGGAGGAGGTCGGGAGCCGCAAGTGTTTCTACGGGGGACCACGACAGGGCTCCCATGACAAGCATGTGCTTGAGGCGCGGCACCACAGCTGCTGGGCCCAAACCACAAACTCACTGGGAACCCCAGCCCCCCCCGCCTGTGGGACAGGATGGTCCCGTCCAACATGGCAGCCACTCCCTTCCTCCTCCCGTCGGGCTCTGCGCTGAAAGACTACACTATCTGTGACGCCGCGGGGAGGCACAAGGAACCGGCTTAGTCACCGAAACGGAACACTTAACTCAGAAGTATATACTGGAAAACACTATGAGTTCAACAAGCTATCTTGGTTGTGATATCTTAGACTTCCACCAGACAAAGCTTCGCTTACATGAGTTAAGTTTCCCTTTCTCCGTGATGGCTCTTAGAGTCGTCCACTGGGCAAAAGAATGGACGTTTCCAAAATATAAAAGGAACTTCTGGCGACCAAGAGGTGGCCAGTACTCCTGGAAAGACGGCTGTCTGGCACGATACCAAAATGAAGGCGAGTTGCTTTAATTACTTATGCCCAAGCCAATGGCGGCGGCGGCGGTAATTCCGCCTTCCCCCCCCATTCCGAGGGGCACCGTGGTTCGGCCCGCGGAGGCCTCCGCCCTCAGACGCGCGACGACCCGGGGGCGGGGGGGGGGGGGGGGGGGGCGGCTCGGCAGTGAATGGGCGGGGTCTGCCGCCGCGGGGCGGGGTCTGCCGCTGTTGGGGCGGGGCCGGCTCTGGCTGGTGCCGCGGGTCCGCTGTGAGCTGAGAGGGTGCTCCGCCCTCGTGTTTTGTGAGGTGCTAGAAGGAATCCGGTGGTGGAGGGGCGCGGGCGGGTGGGCGTCAATGTGTGCTGGGGACCGAGGCTCAGGGTGGGGACACGGAACGTCCCCCACGGACGCTGGGCACGGTCGCGCAGCAGCGCCCTGGAAAACGGTCATAGCGCTCTATTGAAAGTCAGGTGTCTTTTCCCTCAGTCGAAAGAACACCAGGGCTACAGAAGGTTCTTGGGTTGCCTGACACCGGGTTTGAATCTTCTCCGTCCTGTTTTCAGCTGAGTGGCCTCTCTGCCTCAGTTTCCCCTTATGTGCCGGCCGACAGGTTTCCCCTGGAGGTTAGAGTTCGCCTAATTTCTAGTTGCATCCGCGGTTTTCAGCGGTCTCTGGGTTCTACCAGCCCTTTTCCTGTAGAAAGTGCTGAAGGTGCCAGATCCATGAACAAGGAAGCAGAAATTCACAGAAAAGCTTGAAAACAGCTGGCCTCGGTGTGGAAGTTGCACGTTTCTTAGGGAAGGTTTCTGGGGCATTGGTGTGTGGCCTGGAGCGGCTGGCTAGTCTCACTTCTTCCTCTTGAAGAGCCTTGTCATGTTTTGAGTTCTTTCTTTTCATTTTTCTTAATATATATATATATTTTTTAATTTTTTTTAACGTTTATTTATTTTTGAGACAGGGAGAGACAGAGCATAAACGGGGGAGGGTCAGAGAGAGGGAGACACAGAATCTGAAACAGGCTCCAGGCTCTGAGCTGTCAGCACAGAGCCCAACGCGGGGCTTGAACTCACGGACCGTGAGATCATGACCTGAGCCGAAGTCGGCCGCTTAACCAGTCGACTGAGCCACCCAGGCGCCCCCCCCTTTTTTTTTTAATTTTTTTTAACGTTTATTTATTTTTGAGACAGGGAGAGACAGAGCATATATATTTTTAAGTTTACTTATGTATGTAATCTCTATGCCCAATGTGGGCAAACTCAGATCCCTGTTGTCAAGAGTCGCGTGCTCTCCGGGCTGAGCCAGCCGGGCATCCTGAGCCTTGTCATGTCCTTTAGTGCAGGTAATGTGGATGTACGCCCTGTGCAAAACAAGCGACGTGTGTTTTCCAAAGACATCTCTCCGAGTTGTGGAGAGCACCCCCACACCGTCCTCGGTTCCACTGCCCACAAAGGTCTGAAGTTAGGGGCCTGAGTGGGCCGTGCTCTGCTGGGGGTACAGTGGCGAGGCAAAAATGCAGGATTCCTTTACTGTTTCCTTTTTTTGAAGACAGGGTGGGGGGGAGAAGCCAAGGGAGGGGGACAGAGGATCCGAAGTGGGCTTCATGCTGTCAGCACAGAGCCCAACACGGGGCTCGAACTCACGAACCGTGAGATCATGACCTGAGCCCAAGTTGGGGGCTTAACTGACTGACTAAGCCGCGCAGGCGCCCCGAGAATGCATGATCCTTGTCATCTTAGAATTACAGTGTAAGGGAGATGACTTTCAGGAATCAAAGTGTGCCATAAAAGTTCATTTATGATGGGTTCATAAATTCCAAGCCAAACCCTGCTCCCTTTCAGCGTGTGTGCATTTAGTCACTCTAAGGAATAGGATGTGGCAGAGGTGATGCTATGCCCCCTCCAAACCTAGGTCCTGAGAATGGGAAGCCTCCACCTGGCCTGCTGTCTCTTGTCTTGGATCACCGGCTCTGAAAGAAGCTAGCCACCGTGTCCTCGGGACACTCAAGCCATCTGTGGCAGGGTCCCGGTCGGGAGGAACTGAACTCCCCGGCCAACATCAGCACCGGATTGTCAGACATGCTACACGGACATAGAACCACAGCCCACGTCCCGTGTCCCAGGAGGCCTCCGGAGAAAGCAAACATGCCCCCACCTTGACCCTGGATGTCCAGGCTCCAGAACTGTCAGAACTTTGTTGTCGAAGCCCCCGTGGTCTGTGGTATTCTGTTTATGACAGCCTTAGCAGACTAACACGATAGGGAAATACGTATAGTACACAGAGAAAGGCCTAGAAGGAGACACATGAAGTGCCGTGAAAATAGGTTCTGAGGAGGGTAAGCAGTGCTGGTGTTGTTGATCAGAGAAAAGTGTTCCCTGTCGAATTCGGTGGTGGGTTTGTGACTGTTCCCTGCAAAGTTCTTTCAACACTTCTATGTGTTTGACAATTGTATAGTAAATCATTGGGGATGGGGAGGACTCAGGAGCCAGCTTCAAGGGTCCCCCCATGGAACTTTTGAGCCTCAAAAGCAGAAAAAAACTGTGTGTAGTCACAGGCGGATGCTGCTGAGCATCGTGTCATTACTCTGAAAATAAATCAAAGGCTCAAGCAAAAACTAATTACTTTTGCCTTTTATTTTACCTTATATTTCAAGGTAAATGGTTGATTCTATAGACAAAAACTTTAGCTAATAAATGCAAAAGGGTCAGTAAAAGTAAAGAAGCAACCTTTTGAGGGGCGCCTGGGTGGCTCAGTCGGTTGAACGCCCCACTTCAGCTCAGGTTATGATTCATGGTTCGTGAGTTCGAGCCCTGCGACAGGCTCTTTGCTGACAGCTCAGAGCCTGGAGCCTGCTTCGGATTCTGTGTCTCCCTTCCCTCACTCATGATCTGTCTGTGTGTGTCTCTCTCTCTCAAAGATAAACATTTAAACAAAATTTAAAGAAGCGGCCTTTTGTGGCCCGTACGAAATCACAATGTAAGCAGGGATCCATTCTTATAACCTGTGCTGTTCGCTGAGAGGGTGTAGGAACGATGTCCTGGGAGGAACCAGGGTCTGAATTTCAACATCTGGTTTGAAGGCCATAGTTCTCCCTCTAGGCACTACTTTAGTCACATCCTGCAAGATTATGTTGTGTTTTCTACGAAAAAAAATTTTTTTTAAGTTTATTTATATATTTTGAGAGAGACTGACTTGGGAGGGGCAGAGACAGAACCCCAGGGAGGCTCCACACTGTGAGCGCAGGGCCCCACTCGGGGCTTCAACTCACGAACCTTGAGATCATGACCTGAGCCGAAACCAAGAGTCAGATGCTTAAACAACTGAGCTGCCCAGGCGCCCCTGAAAATGTTCTCTAATTTCCATTATGATTTCTTCTCAGACCCATGGTTTATTTGGAAATGTCTCCTCAATTTCCAAATACTTGAGGATTTTTTCCAGACACGTTTCCAAAATTAGTTTCTTGCGTATTTACCTGGTGGCCAGAGACCATACTTTGTATGGTGTCAATCCTTTTTAAAATTTGAGATTTTGTTTTATGGCCATAGTGTGGTCCACCTTGGTGAATGTTCCTCGTGCACTTGGAGCATACAGGTGGAGTGTTTCGTATATGGCAGGCCAGGCGGATGGTTAGCGTTGTTCAACTCTTCTAAAAGATTTCTGATCTGTGCTGGCTCTACCGTTGCTCAGAGAGATGTTGAAACCTCCGATTCTACTGAAGGATTTGTCTTGTCCCTTCCTTCATGGGATGTCGAGTTCTGGAGCAGGTGCAGACACAATGAGGGTTGCTTTGCCTTTGTTGATGAGTTGGCCCCCTCTACCATTTTTATTCCTGGTGATACGTCTTGGTCTGGAGTCTGTTGTGTCTGATACTATTATAGTAAGTTCCAGCCTGCTTTTGATTAATGTTTGCATAGCATCATGGATCCGATTGTGTCCCCTGAAAAGTCAAGTCCGAGTCTCAGCCCCCGGTACCTGTGAATGTGACCTTAACTGCAAAAAGGGTCTTTGCAGACGTCATCAAGTTGAGTGAGGTCACACTGGATTAGAGAGGGCCCCAGTGCAATGTCTGGGGTCCTTATGGGAAGTAGGATATCTGGAAAGAAACAGAAGAGAATGCCATGTGAGGATGGAGACCGAAGAAATGGTGAGTCCGGAGGCTAAGAAAAGAAACATCAAGGCTTGTGGGCAACCACCAGAAGCTAGGAGCGGCACGGGCAGGGGTTTTCCCTCGGAGCATCCAGAAGAAACAAGCCTGCTGATGCCTTGATTTGCAATGTCTGGCCTTCAGAACTGAGAGAATAAATTTCTGTTATTTTTAGCCACCCAGTTGGTGTTCCTTGTAATCTCTATATAGCATGTTATTTAAAGAGGGTTTTACAGACAGTGTGTAGTGCGACCTTACTTTTTTAATCCAATCTGTTCATCTTTGCTTTGAATGGAAGTGTTTTTCTCATTTCCACCCGATGTAATTATAGCTCCAGTCGGGATCCAGTCCACCATTTTACTATTCGTTTTCTATTTGTTTTTTGTTCTTCTAATCCTGGCCTTTAAAAAAAAGCTAATTGATAGTTCGTGTATAAGTGGCAGCACACTACATGCACCGTAATACCCTTTATTTCACTTAATTTATCAGAAGATCTATCTGCGTCGGTACATAGATTCGTGTCCTTTTTCACCTCAGTGTGGATTATCAAAGCATAACTCAGATGTGTGGGTGTTACCCTCGTGCAAACCACATGTACTGGTTTGAGGGACAGAGTTAATAGACCCTTGTGGCCAACAAACCAAGGCAAAAATAAGATTTACTTGAGAGAGAGGAAAACCTGAGGTCTGGGCAGGGAATCCTTGTTCCTGCACGGGCGTGCTCCGTGATGTTGTGCCCCGCTTTACCGTGTTTCACAGATATTTTGGTTTCCACAAATTGGAGGTTTGTGGCTGCCTCGAGCAAGTTTGTTGGCGCGTTTGCTCGTTTGGTGTCTCTGTGTCACATTTTGATAATTCTCCCAATGCTTTTTTGTTATAATGTGTCACGGTGATCTGTGACCGTGATCTTTGACGTTACCATCGTGATTGTTTTGGGGACCAGGAACCGCGTTCACGTAAGGGCAAACCTAATCGATAACCGTGTGTGTGTGCTGACCGCTGTCCCGACCGGCCGCTTCCCCCGTCTCCCTCCTCGTCCTCGGGCCTCCCTGTTTCCCGAGACACAACAACACTGAAACTGGGCCACGTAATGACCCTACAGAGGCCCCCGGGGTCCCAGCGAAAGGAAGAGTCTCATGTCTCTGACGTCAGATCACGAGCTTCGGACGAGTAAGCTCGGTGAGGAAGGCGGAAACCGGGCCCCTCGTCCCAGACGCTTAGCCGGGTGGTCGGCGCAAAGGACACGCTCCGGAAGGAAATTAGCATAGGAAAGAATCAGCCTCCCCGTTTTAGCGGTCGGGACAGAAGAGCGAACCAGCCACGGCATCCCCGTAAGCTACAGCCTAACCCAGAGCCACGCGCTGACTGCCTCAGTTCCACAAAGGAAGGCCGAGGCGGGGAGGAAGCTGCGGGAGGAGAGTCTGAAGCCAGCAGACGCCGCGTCCAAGACGGAAGAGTGCACGGCGGTGTAGACGCGGCCGCAGGGGGTCCGGAAGATCCAGCTGCGACCATTAACGAAGGGGCCCGCACGCCACACGGGTCGAGGACGTGCGTCAGGACGTGCGTAGTTGGAGAGACGTCGGCACCTGGCTTCCCAGCCTCAAGGGACCGGCCGACCCTCCCGTCCGGGGCTGACGCAGCGGCCGGTGACCGCAAGCCGGGGCCAGTGCCCAGCGACCCATCCCAAGTCCGAGGGCCCCGAGCGAGCACGCGGAGTGGGCGCTGCCTGTCCTCTGCCGACGGGACGCCGCCGCCCGGATGGCAGTGCGTCTGTGTGCGACGCCCCTGGTCACCCAAGAGCTCGGACGGACACGGGCAGTGAGACGAGCGTGGTGTTCATGCCTGAGTCGGCATCCGTCCTGCCGCCCGTGGACCGAGGGGTCGTTTCGGTCCTCAAGACTTCTTTAACAGGCGCACTTCGTAAGGCTGTAGCTGCCACGGATGGTGCTTCCTCTGCTGGGAAAAGTCTGCCGAAAACCCGCCGGAAAGCAGTCACCCTTCTCGATGCCAGAAAACCTGCCGGAAAGGAGTCACCGTTCTCGATGCCACTAAGAACGTACGTGATTCGCAGGAAGAGGCCAAAATATCAGTTGTGCCAGTTCGGCAGAAGGCGAGGCCAGCCCTCAGGGACGACCTCGAGGGGTTCGGGACACGGGCGAGGAAGTCCGTGCAGATGTGGGGGAACAGGAAGAGAACAGAACCGGAGGTGGAGCCTGCGGGTGGGGCTGGACGGCTTCCGTCTCACGCTTCACCAGACGAGGACCCGCTCCTTCCGGGTGAGCAAGTGAGGAGGTTTCTGGAGCCGGAACCCGCTCCTGGTGAAGGCGCCGCGCGGACGGTCGAAATGACCGCAAAGGGTTGAGAACAGCGCGTAAACGGAGTCGCTAAAGCCGCAGCCCGTGTGAGCGGCTGGACCCCAGGCGTGAAGGAAGTTCTCCTGTGGGTAGATGCTATCGAACAGCATCGCACGCTACGGAGGGGCCTTTCGGGAAAGAGTCAGCACAGCAGACTTGATCGTCTCATTTCAGAACTTGCCAGAACCACCCCAGCCTCCGGCAACCTCCACCCTGACGGTCAGCAGCCGGCGGCCTCCAGGAAAACCTTCCACCGGCAGAAAGGTTACAGCCCGCTGCAGGCTTGGGTGATGGTTAGCATTTTTAGCAATAAGATATGTTTATTTTTAAAATTTTTTTAAATTTTTCAACATTTATTTATTTTTGAGAGACAGAGCATGAGCAGGGGAGGGGCAGAGAGAGAGGGAGTCACAGAAGCTGATGCAGGCTCCAGTCTCTGAGCTGTCAGCACAGAGCCCGATGTGGGGCATGAACCCACAAACCGTGAGATCATGACCCGGGCCGAAGTCAGACACTTAACTGACTGAGCCACCCAGGCGCCCCTTATTTTTAAATTTTTAATTTTGGGGGGGGGGGGTTACTGGATTGTAGGTGATTTTAATTGTCTTTATTATTCTGTTGTGTTTTCAACAGTAAATGTGTGTTTTCTAACAAGAATAAATGATGTTTTTTTTAATATAATTTATTGTCAAATTGGCTTCCATACAATTTTTAATTTTTTTTAACGTTTGTTCAGTTTTGAGAGAGAGAGAGACAGAGCACGAGCGTGGGAGGGGCAGAGACAGAGGGAGACACAGAATCCAAAGGAGGCTCCAGGCTCTGAGCTGTCAGCACAGAGCCCGACGCAGGGCTCCAACTCATGAGTGGTGAGATCATGACCTGAACCGAGATCGGATGCCCAACCTACTGAGCCCCCCAGGTGGCCCAGCGATAGAGTATTTTTAAATTAAAGTAGGTACCTGTTTTTTTAGACATTATGCCATTGCACACTTACTAGACCGCATCGTAGTGTAAACACAGATTGTTATACGCCCCGGGAAACCAAAAAATTCATTTGACTGACTTCATTCTGATTGAGCTTTACTGCAGAGGTCTGGAAGCAAACTTGCAGCATCCCTGATAGGCCTGTACTTTGAATAACCCGATTAGCTGCCCGGGTGTCTGTCCTTGAGCGACTGACCGGGAACACCCTGGGAAAACCGTCCCTCTTGGTGGCGGGCCACCCAGGAGCCTCGCAAGTGGAGCTGTGGACACCCAAGACCTCCTCTGCCAGTAGCTGTCCTTCAGCACGTCCCGCTGGCCTGGCCGGCGTATGCCCTTTCTCTCCATCAGAACGTCTCCAGATGCACCACAGCGGCCCAGTCCTACTGCCGACGTCTGGATGATGGCCTGTCTTTTACCAAAACGAGCGTGCTCCCGCAGATGTCTGTCCACATGGTGTGAGTGCGCTTTATTTGGGGTTTGCCTCCATTCGGAGTCGCCCAGTGTAGCCCACCGAGTCACGTGTGCTACGGCCACGTCACGGAGGCGTTGTGCCACCAACATCCGGGGGAGGCTGCCTGCCCTGGAAGAGGCGGAGCCTCCAGCCTGCCGTCCCCCGTGGTGGTGGGCTGCCTCCACACCTCCCGCCCTCCCGGAGGGTCAGAAATAACACTTGACGCGTGGGCAGAGTTGCTGTTAAGGCCTTTAATTACACCCAGCTCCTCAGGTCGGCAGCTGGCTGCGCTGTGGTCCATCCATCGGGAAGCACCCCGCCCCCCACCCCCGGGCCAGACTCACGACCCCGGGCCACTCGGCTCCTCTGCTGCCAGGCAGTGTGGCCAGTTGCTGTGCTGCCAGAGGTAGCGTTTTCATTTCCATCGGTTAGCCGTTGGATGATTAAAGAGGACGACGTAGGCGAGGCAAACCCAACGTAACACTTCCTGAAGCAGACCGCCTCCGTTTGGAGAACCGCGAGATGGGGACAAAGAAGAACAAGGAAGAGAAAAAAAGGACATATCAGATCGGCTGGGGCCGCGTAGTCACCCTCGTTTGGGGCGAGAAGGAACAGGGAAATAAGGACGGAGCCCGGGTGGGCAGCGTGTGGGGTCTGGAGGACAGTTTCTGGTCCCTTGGAGCACTTGCAGGGATCAGCAGTGATGGCACACGGGCAGAGGCGGCACCATCCATCCTGGGCCCGGAAAGTTAACACCTCAAAACCTGATTTTAAAATGTAAATTCATTTTTTGTTGTAAGATTATTTTTTGAGAGACAGTGTGCGAGCAGGGGAGAGGCAGAGAGAGGGAGAGAGAATCCCAAGCAGCCTCTGACGGACAGCGGAGAGCCCATCGTGGGGCTCAAACCCACAAACCACAAGATCATGACCTGAGCCAAAGTCATATGCTTTATTGACTGAGCCACCCAGGCCCCCCAAAATGTAAATTCATTGGAAGGAGACATTTAGGGCTCCCAGGAAACCGTGAGTTTGATGGGCTAAATGTTCTGCCACACCCCCACCCCCCGTGGGAAGCCCAGGGCTCGGGGCGGGGAGGGCAGGGTGCCTCCCTCGCCTGCCGCCTGGTGTGGGCAGTTCATTTACTCTCACTGAGCCTGCTTTCTTGCCTGAAGCTGGATGATAACAGTAGGCAGCTCCTAGGCTAGGGAGGACTCCCCGGAAGGTAATGTGGATAACTTCTGCCTTTCTTTTCCTATAGGCTTATCTGAAAAGGAAGAGAGTATTTTCAAGAGGGCCCACCGGGTTCCGAAGGGTGGAGGTCACTCCTGGGTTTTAGAAAGAGGCTCAGAGCTGGGAAGTATCTAGTCCCTCAGCCCAGGAGGCAAGGACAGGGGTGAGGGAGAGCCCAAGGTGGCAGGGTCTCCAGCGGGGTGGCCAGGGGGGTGTCTGGCGTCCTTGCTGCCCCCTCGGCAAAGTCTCGGGAGCCCTGTTGCGCCAAAGGGGGCTGACGTCCCCCCTCACCTCCCAGCCATGGGCCTGCCTGGGCTGTGTTGTCAACATCGAGGCCCAAACACAACAGCCTGTAGGACTTCCCCTAAAAAAAAAAATGTGAAATTGGATTCCTGGTTAGCCAGTGAGTGAAGGCTTATCATCAGATTTATTGTGACAAATCTGATTTCAAACAAAGAAACGAGACGTTTGCCCGTCTCTTACGCTAGTTAAAGAACAGTGCCTCGTACATAGTGAGTGATCGGTGAGCCCTTACAGCGTGCTTGGTGAGTGGTAGCCCTTACGGGCCGATGGCCTGATGTGGATCTGCCGTCCCGTGGCCGCGGGCCTGGGGTGAGAGACTCCCCTGCACGGAGGGGAGGCATCAGGGAAATGCATGCTGGCATCGTCACGGCTCATTCTAGTGGCTGCGAGCGTGTGGGTCGCGATTGTGAGTGGGAAGGAGGCGTCTGTGCCAGAGCGGGGGAAGAAAGGAAGGCAGACCAGGCAGGGGCTCTGGGCTCACCCTCTTTTGATGATGCTCTGTGGACGGGCAGCATGTGGTTTCGTTTGAAGTGCGGGGAGGGCTGGCGCCCGGGTCGCCCGCCAGATGGCCGGACCGCATGCAGCGCTGAACTTCCTGGCTGTGAGCCGCCCTCCGGGGTGGGCAGCTGGGGGAGTTTCGACAGATCTGCGCGGCCACGAGGCCAGGCCTCCCGCGGGTCCAGCGATGCATACCCCTTTGTGGTCCGTCCTCCCCCTACCCCGCACCCCGCATTTGGGGAGGAGGTAGCTGAGTGGTGGGAAAGGAAAGTGAACACAGAGACAAAACCAACGGTTTTTGTGGGAAAATTGAACACCAGCAGAGTGCTCTCCAAGCTTCGGCCTGCAGAATTGCTTTTGTGTGTGCGTGCGTGCGTGCGAGCGAAGAGAGGCCGGGTTCCAGAACGCAGCGGCACTTGCCTTGTGATTTTTCCATCCGCTTGAAAGAGTCACAGAGGGAAGGATCCAAGGTAGCTGCCAGGCCCGCGGTTCTCAAACGGTGGTCCTCAGAGCACAGAAGTCCCCCGGGGGCCCCACGCCGGATCGTCCCTACGCCCGTGACTCCAGTTTGTAAAACACTTAAACCGGTCCGGAAAGGGCGATAAAGTTTCTCTACCACGCCCTTGTCTGTCTTTATAGGTTTATAATATAGATGTATATGTAACAGGTACCTGGCTAAAATGTATATAGTGTTACATGTAGAATTTTAATTCTATATAGTATTTTATATGATGTTTATTACATAAGTAGTAAAATTATTACATAAATAGCATATTTATGTATTGTTATAGTATTTACAGTACTTATGTCCGTACAAATATGTATAAAATACTATATGTAGTAAATGCAGAGAGGAAATATGTATAGTGATAAATATATAAGAAAGCTTATAGTAAACACATTTATATTAATATACATAAACTAATATATATATCATACAAATTATATATATATATATGTACACTCCACAAATGGTCTAAAATACCATATATAGTAGAAGTATAAATCTATAAAGACAGGCAAGTGCATTATAAATGTAAGAATACATATTTAGGAGCACCTGGGGGGCTCAGTCGGTTAAGCCCCTGTCTCTTGATTTCGGCTCAAGGGACTGAGGTCCTGATCTCATATTTTGTGAGTTCAAGCCCCACATCAGGCTCCATGCAGACAGTGCAGAGCCTGCTTGGGATTCTCTCTCCTTCTCTCTCTGTCCCTCTCCCCGCTCACATGTTCTCTCCTTCTCTCTCTCCCTCTCCCTCTTTCTCTCTCTCTCTCTCTCTCTCTCAAAATAAATAAACTAAAAAATACTATTTCATACACAGCGATGTATAGTAATGTGCATCACCAGAGAACAGAATGCACGTTTATGATCCCTATTTGTACATCTTTTCCTGGAATTTTCGCTTTTTTCCCATGATGTTTTTGAGATTAATTCATTTTCATGTACCATAGCTCATTCATTTCTGCTGAGTGACATTCCATTATAGACCACATCTTACTTTCTTTATTCCTTTTTTTTTTAATTTTAAAGAGAGAGAGTGAGAGAGTGCATATGGGAGCCATGTGAGAGGCAAGAGGAGAGAGAATCTCAAGCAGGCTACACACTCAATGCAGCACTTGACACGGGGCTCAGTCCCATGACCCCGGGATCGTGAGCTGAGCCGAAATCAAGAGTTAGACACAACAGGGGCGCCTAGGTGGCTCAGTCGGTTAAGCGTCCAACTTTGGCTCAGGTCGTGATCTCGCGGTCCGTGAGTTCGAGCCCTGCGTCGGGCTCTGTGCTGACAGCGCGGAGCCTGGAGCCTGTTTCAGATTCTGTGTCTCCCTCTCTCTCTCTGACCCTCCCCCATTCATGCTCTGTCTCTCTCTGTCTCAAAAATAAAAATAAAAAACGTTAAAAAATTAAAAAAAAAAGAGACACAACGGACTGAACCACCCTGGCGCCCGAAGACCATATCCTAGTTCCTGGGTCCCTCCTCTGGCTCTTGGAAATTTGGGCTCTTTCCCTTGTTCGGTGCTGCAAACAATGCTGTGAAAAATGTTCTCACACGCGCGCACGAGCTCATCTGAAGACTGTCGGCATCGGGGGCTGGGCTGGGCGGGTCTCGCGTGGGGCGTCCTCAACTGTGTGGGATGATGGCATGTTTTCCCAAAGTAACTGTGTAGCAGGGTTGGCTTATTGCCACGGCGACCCCAGAAGGCTTCCACCATCCGTGTGCATAAATGTGAAATTCTGGTCGTGACATCACCGTTACGAGGCTACAGCTCCGTCCTGGGAGCCGCGAGAGTTTCAAGCCCCGTGGCCAACTGGGACGAGTAGCAGCGGCTCTGCCACTAACCCAGTGAGTGGCCGTGGGTGGACCCTTATCCTCCTGTGGACCACGATTTGCTTGCCTGCTTGTAAGGGCCAAAAGAGGGGACCAAAGAGACATGACAACTGATTCCAATGCCTCATCTTCACTGGATCCTGTACTGGAGGGAAAAAAAACATGCTCTGATGCATGTCACGGACTGAACTGACAAAGCTGAGGACATCGGAATACAAACAGAAGATCAGATAAAAATACATTAACAGGGTTAAATTTGCTGAAGCTGATGGCTTTTCCGAGGTGGTGGAAGAGAATATCACTGTTGTAAGGAAACGTGTCTTGAGTATTTAGCGGTAGAGGGACATGATACACACAGCTTTCTCTGAACGTATAAGTTAGGTTTGCAAGATGAAGGGTGTGGGGTTCCATGCTAAGGCCGGGGAACGTAAGGGGCGGGAAAACCTCACTCACCCAGGAAGATCGGGACCAAGAGCTACAGTTTCTTCTCTCGGGAGCTCTGGATCTTGACAAAGTCCCCCGTAGGGAACAGGTGTTTGGAGATGTCTGTTCATATGAGTGCATGGTTGAACAAGTAAATGAAAGAATAGATTGATAATTAAATAAAGGATGTGATATCTTGGCCGGACCACAGTTGTAGAGAGCCCCATGTGTTAATATTGACCTTTTTATGAAGTTTGATAGCTGGTGATGGCCTACGTTACTCCTACCAGAGAGTACTTCAGCGCTGTCCAATAAAAATGTCACATGTGGGGAACCTGGGTGGATCAGTTGGTTGAGCATCCGACTCCGGCTCAGGTCATGATCTCACACTCCATGTGTTCAAGCCCGGCGTCGGGCTCTGTGCTGACAGTTCGGAGCCTGGGGCCTGCTTCGGATTCTGTGTCTCCCTCTCTCTCTGCCCCTACCCCACTTATGCTCTGTCTCTCTTAATAACAAATTTAAAAGGAAGGAAGGAATGAACGAAGGAAACAAGGAAGGAACGAAGGATGGATGAATGGAAGGAAGCATTGATGGATGGATGAATAATATGTGGTATATCCATATAGTGGAATATTACTCAGGCTTAAAAAGGAAGGAAATTCTGGCACCTGTTACAACGTGGATGAACCTTAAGGACGTGATGCTGAATGAAGTAAGCCAGACACAGAAGGATCTCACTCTTTAGGGGTCTCTGGACTCATCAAAACCACAGAGACAGAAAGGAGATGGTGGTGCCGGGGGCTGGGGAAGGGGATGGGGGTCAGTGTGTACTGGGAACAGGGTCTCAGTGTGGGAGGACGGAAAGTTCCGGAAGGGGACAGTTGTGATGTCTACACAACAGTATAAATGTTAATGCCACTGAACCGTGCACTGACAAAAGGTTAAGATGGCACATTCCATGTTATATATACTTTAGCACAATAAAATGGTTTTATTAAAAACGTTACTATTGAAACCATCATTTTGGGGCCGTCTGCCTGTCTGCTGGCTGGGTACCCTCGAACAGGACGCTGAGCTGACAGCCTCGGTCTTCCGTGGGCACAGTGTGCTGGGTTCCCCGCTGTGTGTAAGGCACCGCGGAAGGACAAACATGTCACCGAAGAAGCCTGCAGAGGGAGCTCTCGGCCTTCCCTTTGCCGCTGATGACAGGAGGCTGCTGGTCACGCCTTTCCTCTTTGAATTCCTGACTCCTAAGAAGCCAGAGACGCTTTGCTCCCCGAGGCATTGAGCTCCTCACTTGTTTCTCCAGGATGTCTCGTCTAAATGCGGCTGTCCTTAAGCTCACAGAGCAGGGATGGGGGTGGGGGGAGGATAGGAGGACTCAAGGGGTCCGATGTGGCCCCAATTCCTCCAGACTGCTTCCCTTCTCACGTGACCAAGTCCCCCTTCTGCCCTCGGCCTCAGAGGTGCACCTGTTCCAGCTCGGGGCATGGTCAGCAATCAGCCCCTGTTCAACTCCAGGGACCTCGGGCAAGCTGTTTATCTCCTCTTCGCCCGATCCTGACTGTAACATAGGTTGAGAAGCTGACTTTGAAACAAGATCACGGTGGTCCTTGGGGGAGCATCTCTGCCTTGGTCCCGGCCGCACCCGGCTTGACCAGAACCCAGCTGTCCGGCCCCGCCGTGTGCTTAACATGCGTTAGCTCACGCAGCCCTTGGGATGACCGCGGAGGCAGGGACAGCTGTGTCCCCACGTGTGGACTGCTCCCCTCCGTCATGCTGGCCTGCCTCTCTTAGACACCGTTCCTTTGCTGTGTTCCTTCCTGAGGAGGGCTGGCAAGAAGGGAAAGTGGATGTGGTGATGAGGCATCCCCAGGGCCAAGCAAGCTTCTGCAGCCCTTACCCTCGCCGGCTAATAGAGCAGCAATTCTCAGGAGGCCTAGGGATTTACAGAGCGCCAACTGCTAGCCATGCGTTGCTGTAAGTCCTTTCTAAGCAGCTCACCTAATCTTCGTGGCATTTAAAAAATTTTTTTAAATGTTTATTTGTTTGTGAGACAGAGAGAGAACATGAAGGGGGGAGGGTCAGAGAGAGGGAGACACAGAATCTGAAACAGGCTCCGGGCTCTGAGTTATGAGCACAGAGCCCAACATGGGGCTCGAACTCACAGACTGTGAGATCATGACCTGAGCCGAAGTCGGACGCTTAACCGTCTGAGCCACCCAGGCGCCCCAATCTTTGCAGCATTTTTTAACACAAAGAGAAGTACAGAGCAAGATACAAATACTCATCCATTCACCCACAGGCAGATTTTTTAAGTGTTAATATTTTGTCACATTTGCCTCAAAAATGTTCTTTCCAAGGGGGGAGAAATTTGATTGGTCCCCTGCCTATCACTCCCAAATTTCATTTGCTCTCCTCTTCTGGAAAGAAGCTATCATGTCTCTGTAAATAATACATACATTGTTTGCTATTTTTTAATTAAATTTTTATTAATTTGGTGCAGATTCACATGCAGCTGTGGGAGATGAAACAGTTGACCCGGTGTCCCCTAACGAGGCACAGCTATAGTGTCCTGTGACAACCGGAGGCTGACGTTGACACATTCCACCTGTCTTCAGATTCCCTCCGTTTCCTGTCCTCATTTGTGTCTGCCTGTTCCCTCTGCACATAAACATAAATGGTTAAATAGTATACCATGCATGTCCTTTTGCAACACTGTGTCCTTTTCAAAATCTCTCCAACTTGGTACGTTCTGTTCTAGTTCATACAGTGTATAAATACGTGGGATTTATTATTCATTCTACATAGATATCAAAGTACTTTGGGTTTTTTTCTTTTTGGTTTATAAATAGCACCAGGGTGAAGAGTGTTGCACTTGTCGCCACAAGCTGTAGTTTAGAAAATGTGACCAGCAGTGGAATTTCCAGGTCATAAGATACCTGCGTCCCACTTTATCAGACATCCACAAATTGCCCTGCAGAGCATCTCTACCAATTTATACTCCCTCTGCCAGCATCCAGATATTTCCATGTCGCTTCATCTCGCGTGCAGAAAGGGGTCTCTGTCTCCTCGTTGCTCGAACTCGCCTTTCCCTGACGTAAGTAGATTTCTGATGAAAGCGGAAAGGGAAAAATTATCAAAAGCACCTGGAATTTCCAGCAGGGCTGGGGAACCAGGCTCAAAGCTAGGTAGACGGAAACGTGCAGGTCTGCGGACGGCCAGACGGCGAGGATAGCACTGTCCCGTGGCCGGGTCACAGGTGTCAGTCACACCCCAGCACCACTGACGGTAGCCCCTGGATGCCGGTGGAAGCCGGGCCCCTTCTCCCCTTAGACGTGGGGAGCAGGTGCCGTGGCCCCTGTGCGTCATCACCTGGAACCCACAGGCCCCGAGGGAAGCCTGGCCAGGCACAGCTGGGACATGCGTGCCCGACGCTGTACTTTGTACCGTGGGAAAAGGCTCTCAGAGGAGAGAAACACAGACAGAAAGGTTCAGACGCCAAGTGGCCAAAAAATAATAACAAATGTCCAGTATACCTAATTAGTAGTAAAGCTGACCATCTTTTTATGTTTGTGGGCCTCTCAGATTCCTCTGTCAGTGAGCTGCCCCTACCTATCTTGTGCCTCATATGGAGCATACATGCTCTTTGTACTCTGTTTAATCTTTAAACCTTTAATATATGTTGCGGTACCTTCTAATCTTTAACCCTCTTATGTGCGTTAAAGGATCGTCTTCCAGCCCGAGGCTTCTCTCTTCCCTCTGTTTGTGGTGTCTTTTGTCCACTTTGTCATGCTGGTACTTAGAATTATTAATAAAGAATTTTCTTTATTGTGTCCTGTGCGCCTCCCTGGCTGGGGGATGTGGCTACATGGGGTACTTGGATTCATTCTGCTGCAAACAAGTGAATTCTGGATAACACGTAAAAACCCGTGTCATTAAAGGTCTTGAAGAGCTAAAGAGATGACGCAGAATCACCGTGCCGGAAGCAGCAACAGAACGAAAGGCATTTGCCGGCCCGGGCGACCGTGAGCTTCAGCCGACGGCCTCGCGGTGTGTGGCCTCTCCCGATACATTATTGGGAAGATAATAGAAAGCCACTGCCCCCTAAAACTAGGACCCCCCAAATGCTATATATATCCAGGGCAAGAGGGAAGCCAGAACAAATTTGCCCTTTGCCGGTACAGCAAGGAATTTTGACACAGCAGAGACAGGGCCGGCCGGGGAGGAGCTGAGAAGCTTCGCTGCCAACACGCCCTCGTGTGGACCTGGGGTCCAAACCCGGATCTTAACACCTTCGGCTTCAAAAGCGAAGGGGTCTCGGCCTGGTCGTCTGTCTCGGTGCCTCGTAGAAGCCGACATAAATTCTTTTCTTTTTTTCCAAGTAACACAGGGGTTTCCTCTCTTCTAGTGTTTAGAGGTCACCCTTGAGCTAATTAACGTTCAGTCTTTCATGTTTTCTCATGTGCATTTAAGATTATACGTTTCCCTTTAAACGTGGCTTTGTCTGCTTCTCTCGAGCTCCGATAAGGAGTGCTTTCATCATCAATTCCAAATAATCCGTCTTTCGTGATGCAGTGTTTTACCCTTCTGCACAAAGAGGAGATTTTTGGCTAGTGGTTTATTACAAGTTTTTGTCGAGGTGGAATTTACACACAGGAAATGTACAGATCTTACGTATTAGAGATCAAAGGGTTTTGACAAGCCCATATGCCAGTGCAACTAATACCCTCATCGAGAGCTAGAATGTTCTATCGCCCCGCATAATTCCCCTGTGCCCCCCTTCACAGCACTGAGCCGCCATCGTGACTTCCTTCAGTCTGAATCAGATTTCCTTTTCCTGGGTCGTCATATAGTTTTGCTTATTCTAGAATTTTCGACCGATGGAAAAATGTGTTTTTGTCTGGCTTTGTTCACTCGGCAGAGTATTTCCAAGATCTGTCCCTATTGGTGTGCATGTCCGTAGGCTGTTCCTTTTTTTTTTTTTTAATTTTTTTTTCAACGTTTTTTATTTATTTTTGGGACAGAGAGAGACAGAGCATGAACGGGGGAGGGCAGAGAGAGAGGGAGACACAGAATCGGAAACAGGCTCCAGGCTCCGAGCCATCAGCCCAGAGCCCGACGCGGGGCTCGAACTCACGGACCGCGAGATCGTGACCTGGCTGAAGTCGGACGCTTAACCGACTGCGCCACCCAGGTGCCCCAATGTTCCTTTTTATCTCCCAGTAGTGTTTGGTCATTTGGCTCTGCAGAAATGTGCTTGTCTGTGCTTCTCCGAGTGAACGTCTATAGACCAGCTGGGGAAGCATTGACATCCTAACACTATGTGGACACGAATATTTAGGTCTTCTTTAATTACTCTCAGCAACGTTTTACAATTTTCTTTGCAGTTTTGCTCGTATCTTTAGAAATGTATTCATAGGGGAGCCTGGGTGGCTCCATCGGTTAAGCGTCCGGCTTCGGCTCAGATCATGATCTTGCGGTTTGTGGGTTCGAATCCTGCATCCAGCTCTGTGCTGACAGCTCAGAGCCTGGAGCCTGCTTCAGATTCTGTGTCTCCCTCTCTCTCTGCCCCTCCCCTGTTCACACTCTGTCTCTTAATAATACATAAACGTTAAAACATTTTAAAATAAAAGAAAAGAAAAATGTACTCATAAATATTTCCTTTTTTAATGCTCTTGGTATTAAAAAAATTTTTTATTAATGATTTTATTTATTTTTGAAGGTGAGAGAGAGAGACAGAGCACGAGCGGGGGAGGAACAGAGAGAGAGGGAGACACAGAATTCAAAGCAGGCTCCAGGCTCCAAGCTGTCAGCACAGAGCCCGACACGGGGCTCGAACTCACGAACCGTGAGATCATGACCTGAGCCGAAGTCAGATGCCCAACCAACTGAGCCACCCAGGCGCCCCACTATTGGTATTTTTTAAAGTTTCTTTTCTCGTTTTTTTTTTTTTAATTTATTTATTTAGAGAGAGAGCTGGGAAGAGGCAGAGAGAGAGGGAGAGAGAGAGAGAGAGAGAGAATCCCAAGTAGGCTCCGTGCTGCCAGCACAGAGCCCAGTACGGTGCTCAAACTCATGAACTGTGAGATCATGACCAGGGCCGAAGTCAGGCGCTTAACCAACCGAGCCACCCAGGCGCCCCTAAAGTTTATTTTCTAACTGTGCATTGCTGATGTATAGAAATATAATAGGGACACCTGGGTGGCTCAGTCAGTCAAGCATCCAACTTCAGCTCAGGTCATGATCTCACCGTTTGTGGGATCAAGCCCTGCATCAGGCTCCGCGCTGACGGTATGGAGCCTGCTCAGGATTCTCTCTCTCTCCTTCTCTCTTTGCCCTTCCCTCACTTGTGCTTTCTCTCTCTCTCTCTCTCAGAATAAATAAACTTAAAAAAAAGAGTTATAAAAACTATTTGTATTTGACGTTGTATCTTGCATTCTTGCTAAAACGTTATTACAAATTCTAGTGACTTGTGGATTCTCTAGAACTCACTATGGACATGATTATATTTTTATATAGATTTTTTCTCTCCTAGCCATATGCAGTTGTTTTCGTCTCTTGCTAGACCTCCGATGCAATGTCAACTGTGAGCAATGAAGTGTGTGTTGTTGGCCTTGGTCCCAGACATCCAATATTTCAACTCAAATGTTGAAACAATTCAATATTTTATCATGCTGGCCCGAGTGGCTAGCTCTTGGTTTTTGAAGATACCCTTATGAGGTTGAGAAAGGTCCCTTCTATTGGTCATTTGCTGAGAGTTTCATGATGAATGGATGCTGGACATTTTTCAAATGCCTTTTGCGCATCTATTGAAATGATCTTACGAATTTTCTCCTTTGTTCTACTGATACGGTGTCATGGGTTGAACTGTGCCACCCAAAAAAGATGCATTGGAGTCTTGACCCTCAGTGCCTAGAAATGTGGCCTTCTCTGGAAATAGGGTCTTTGCAGATATAATCAATTTAAGATGGGGTCGTTAGGGTAGGCCCTCATCTAATGTGACTAGTGTCCCTGTAAGAAAAAGAAAATGCCTTGTGAAGACAGAGACACACGTGGAGAAGACACAGCCATGTGACGACAGAGGAGGGCTTAGAGTGATGTGTCTACAAGCCCAGGAGTGCCAAGGATTTGTAGCAAACCACCAGAAGACAGAGAAAGCAAGGAATCTTGTCCCCTAACAACTTGCAGACAGACCATGGCCCACGGACAACTTGATTTCAGGCTTCAAGCCTCCAGGGCTGTGAGATAGTAAATTTCTATTGTTTTAAGCCCCTTGGATTGTGGCGCATTGTTACCAGTCCTGGAAAACTAATACGTCTGCTGAGTTACCTTGATTTGGAAATGTTAAACCAAAGTTGCATTTTACTTGGTCACAATATTTTATCCATTTTACATGTGTTACTGGGTTAGATTTGTTTATATTTTGTTAAGGATTTTTGTGTCTGTGTTCATGAGCAACATTACGTATAGTTTTCTTCCAGTGTATTTGATTTTGGTATCAAGATAATTTTCTTCTAATGTCTTTGATTATCAGAATTTACAGCAAAAATTTGAGGAAATAGGTTTTTTTTAAAGTTTATTTTTGAGAGAGAGACAGAAATAGGGTTTTTTTTTTAAGTTTCTTTATTTTTGAGAGAGAGAGACAGAGACTCGTTTGTTTATGATTGAGTGAGGGGCAGAGAGAGGGAGACACAGAATCCGAAGCAGGCTCCAGGCTCCGAGGTGTCAGCACAGAGCCCGACAGGGGGCTCGAACCCATGAGCCTCGATATCATGACCCAAGCCAAAGTCGGATGCTTAACTGACTGGGCCACCCAGGCACCCCAATATTTTTTAAAGCTATTTTTTAGTGCAGTTTAAGCATCAGACAAAACTGAGAGGGAGGTGCAGTGATTTCCCATATCTCCTTGCCCCCGCCCATGCATTGCCTCCCCCACTTTACCAGCCCCCCACCAGAATGGTGTGTCTGTTACCAACCTGCACTGACACATTATAATCCATCATTCACCTTATGGTTCACTCTTGGTATTATTCGTTTCATAGGTTTGAACAACGTCGGAGAAATGGCTCATCTCTAATTTCATTTTCCATGTGTTTGTTACGAGTATACAGAAATACAACTGATTCAGGTATATTAGCGTTGTATCCTGCCACCTCGGTAAATTTTCCTATTCCAGTTCTAGGTGGTGGTGGTGGTGGTGGTGGTGGTGGTTTTAGATTCCTCAGCATTCTCTGCTTCCACAGCCACTTTCCTTTCCAGTCTTCATGCCATTTTCTTCTTACCCAGTCGTGGGCGAGGACTTCCAGTCAGTGTTGACTTTTAACGTCTTGTCTTGCCTTACTGCTAATCACAGGGGGAAAATGTTTGGTCTCTCATGGTTAAGTATGAACCAGCTTTAGCCTTTCACGGATCCTCCTTTTCAATTTGAAGAAGTTTCCTTATCATCCTAGTTTGCAGAGAGATGTAATCATAAATGGGTGTTAAATTTTTCCATAATTTCCCATGCGTTTTGGGGGGCATTTTTTTTTTGCATAATGTATTTTTTCTTCAATGTAAATTTTATGCATATGCGATGATCATATGGTTCTGTTAACACAGTGAGTTAAATTGATTTTTCAACTAATTAAACCACCTCCATTCCTGGCAAAAACTCTGCTTATATAATAACACTGCTATTACTTTCTCCTTGGAAGTTCAGTAGAACTTACTAGTAAAGCCATCTGGACCATGAGTTTTCTTTGTGAGAAAGTTTTTTTTTTTTAATTGAAAATAATTTAAAGACTTTTTAAATGTTTATTTAAAAACATTTTTAATGTTTATTCATTTTTGAGAGACAGAGAGAGACAAAGTGGGAATGGGGGAGGGGCAGAGAGAGAGAGAGGGAGACACAGGATCTGAAGCAGGCTCCAGGCTCTGAGCAAAACAGAGCCGAACGCGGACTCGAACCCACAAACTGTGAGATCATGACCTGAGCTGAAGTCGGATGCTTAAGTGACTGAGCCGCCCACGCGCCCCAAATTGAAAATAACTTTTTAACTGTGGTGAAATACACATAAAATTTACCACCTTAACCATTTTTTAAGTACAAAATTCAACGGCATTAAGTAGCACAAATTTAGTGGCTTAAAATAATAAAAATGTGGGGCACCTGGGTGGCGCAGTCGGTTAAGCGTCCGACTTCAGCCAGGTCACGATCTCGCGGTCCGTGAGTTCGAGCCCCGCGTCGGGCTCTGGGCTGATGGCTCAGAGCCTGGAGCCTGTTTCCGATTCTGTGTCTCCCTCTTTCTCTTCCCCTCCCCCGTTCATGCTCTCTCTCTGTCCCAAAAATAAATAAACGTTGAAAAAAAAATTAAAAAAAAAAACAAAAACAAACAAACAAAAAACAATAAAAATGTGTTGTCTTATTGTTCTAGAAGTCACAAGTGTGAAATGAGTCCTAAAGGATTGAAATCCAGGTGTTGGTAGGTAGGAATGGTTCTTTCTAGAACCTCCAATGGAAAAGTCATTCTTTGCTTCTACCAGATTCTTCTTCTTTTTTTTTTTTGGTTTATTTATTTTTGAGAGAGAGAGTGTGTGAGTGGGGAGAGGCAGAGAGGGAGACACAGAATCCAAAGCAGGCTCCAGGGTCTGAGCTGTCAGCACAGAGCCCGATTCAGGGCTCAAACTCACAAACTGCGAGATCATGACCTGAGCTGAAGTTGGTCGCTTAACTGACTGAGCCACCCAGGCGCCCCGTCTCTACCAGCTTCTAGAGGCAGCCGGCATTCCTTGGCCCGTGACTGCACCACCCCAGTCTCGGCCTCCAGCATCACATGGATGTCTCCATAATAATATTGGCACTGTTCCCTTCCTCCTATGTGTACCCTCATAATTGCACCTTGACCCACCCAGATAATTCAGGAGACTGTCTCCATCTCATGAGCCTTAACTTTGCACATCTTCAGAGTCCCTTTTTCCACATAAGGTAATATATTCACGGGTTCTGGGGACTAGATGGTCTTTGAGGGGCTAGTCTTGCGTCTACCACAGCTAACCTTCTGGCTCCCAAAGATTCACATCTATCCAGTCTGCAAAATGCATCTCTCACATCCCAGTATCCCCCAAAGTCTCAACCCTTTCCAGCACAACTCAAAGTCCCAAATCTCATCATCTAAATAAGGTAGAACAGGTATGGGTGAGACGCTGTCTGTGATTCATCCCGGGGCAGAATTCCTCTCCATCTGGGCACCTAGAGAACAAATGATCTAATCCCCGAGTACGATGGCGCGATAGGCATAGGGTAACAGTTATAAACATTCCCATTTAAACAGAAAGAAACGGAAGGAGAAAGGAATTGCGGTCCTAAGCAATTCTGAAATGCAAGGGAGCAAACTCAGGTTTCAAGGAACTGTTCTCCGTGGTTCAAGGTCCACGGCTGCACCCTGAGTCTTCCTTCCTTTTTCATGAAGCGTAGCACGTGTTTGTAGCCGAGTAGTATTTTCAGCCTGTTTCCTGCCTGTAGAGTTTTCGAGTCCGCCTTCTTTCATTTCGTCTTCCTCTGTCCCTTGAAGTCCAAGTTGGTAGTGTTTCTGCTGAGACAAGATGTTCAAAAACCGTGTGGGTCTGACACGTGTGCCGTTACAAAAGAGGCTCGGGGAGCAGGGGGGGCTCGGGCGGCTGAACGTCTGACTCTCGATTTTGGCTCAGGTCATGATCTCACGGTTTGTGGGTTCAAACCCTGCCCTGGGCTTGGCGCTGACAGTGCGGAGCCTGCTTGGGATTCCCTCCCTCCACCCCCCACCCAGCCCCGTCCCTCCCCTGCTCACGCTCTCTCTCTCAAAATTAATAAACATTAAAAAAAGAAAAGAAAGAGGCTCATCCACAGGTCTTTCCTGAATAATCCTGTCTCTTTTTTGCTTCTGCTGAAATGCCACACATCTAATCTAATCTCTCCAAAGAGCTCTCTGTGATGAATACTGTGGCCTTTTGTTCCTTTCCAGGCGCTAGAAAAACGTTGTCCAGACACACCCCTGGCTTTCTCTCCAGAGCACACTTTCCTGACCGTGAGTCTCCTAATTTTACAATTGTTTGCAGTCCGGATAGGTTCTTTCTCATGGACCTGGGACACAATCTAGCTGGGCTTTCTGCCACCGCGGGGCAGAAGCTATTTTCCACTAGCTTCCGGTAGTGTGGTCCTCATTTCCTTCTGAGGCCTCACCAAAATCGCCTTTAATTTTTTTTTTTTAATGTTTATTTATTTTTGAGAGAGACAGAGACCAAGCTTGAGCGGGGGAGGGGCAGAGAGAGAGAGAGGGAGACACAGAATCCGAAGCAGGTTCCAGGCTCCGAGCTGTCGGCACAGAGCCCGACGCGGGGCTGGAACTCACAGACCGTGAGATCACGACCTGGGCCGAAGTCGGACGCCCAACCGACCGAGCCACCCAGGCACCCCATAAAGTGCCTTTAACGTCTGAATTTCCATCTGCACTCGCTTTATGGCAGCTTGGGTATTACCATCTAAGATGATGTGGACTTTCTACACCACAGTCCTCACTAACCGAGTTGTTAACGGGCACGTGTCTGCTGACAATCTGTTCACGGCAATCTAGGCTTTTTCTATGATGCTTGTCAAAATTCTTCCGGTCTCTACCCATCCCCTAATTCCAAAGCCAGTTCCGCGTCTGTAGGTATTTGTCATAACAGTCCCCCACTTGGCGTGTGCCAGCACGAGTATTTTGTGCTCCCCCGTGGCAGTGCGGCATGCCATTGTATGGCTCTACGGCAATAAATATGTTCATCCTGTCTGTTGTTAACAGACATTTGGGTTAGTTCCAGTTTGTAGCTATTCAAATGAGGCTTCTAGGAATGAGCCTCTTTCTGGTGGGCATATGCTTTGATTTCCCTGGGGTAAATATCCAGGACTGGGATTTGCCTCACGGGTTCTTCTTTCTCCACTCTTGGTCTGGTGTGGATAGCCAGCACCCACGCTCCTCCTAAAGGCTGGTGGGGTAGCTCTCCGTCCATCCTGAGCCTATCTAGGGACTTTAGGCCGAATCCTGTCCTTGCTGCAGGCCCAAGCTGTGCTTTCCTGTTACTTGACCCAGGCTCCTAAGATTTGTATCTTTTCTTTAATGTTTATTTATTTTTGAGAGACAGAGCGCAAATGGGAAAGGGCCAGAGAGAGGGGGGGACACAGAATCCGAAGGAGCTCCAGGCTCTGAGCTGTCAGCCCAGAGCCCGACGTGGGGCTCGAAATCACGGACCGCGAGATCATGACCTGAGCCGAAGTCGGACACTTAACTGACTGAGCCACACAGGTGCCCTAGATCTTTATCATTTCTGAAAGCTCTGTGGGTTGTCTGGCCTCGGCTTTAGGTCATTCCTGTAACTTGAAGTCCTCCCTATGTCTCGTACGCTTTCTTGCTTTCGATGCCAGCGATGTGTTAATAACATCTCGGGGAAGGGCTAAAATTGTAGCCAGCATTTCTGTAGTTTTGGAGAAGGAGGGTGAATATACTTCTGCGTCCATTTAGACTGACATAAGAAGTCTCTCTCTCTCTTTTTTTTTTAACGTTTATTTTTGAGACAGAGAGAGACAGAGCATGAACGGGGGAGGGGCAGAGAGAGAGGGAGACACAGAATCAGAAACAGGCTCCAGGCTCTGAGCGGTCAGCACAGAGCCCGACGTGGGTCTCGAACTCCCGGACCACGAGATCGTGACCTGAGCTGAAGTCAGACGCTCAACCGACGGAGCCACCCAGGCGCCCCAAGAAGTCTCTTATTTAAACCTTAACCTTTCAGGAACACACCTTTGAAATGAGTGATACCGATATTTCCATATTACATGCGAGCAAACTGAGGCTGACGAGAATAAAGTAGCTTGTCCGACGTCTCGTGAGGAGAGCCAACATTTCTGAGATGTTGAAATCTTCCTGAGGCTCCTGGAGGACATGAGCAGATCTCCGGAACTTTAGGATGCAAGCTTGAGAAGGTATCTCGCTGCCTGACAAGGAAGCGTCGCCCGAGGATTCGGTTTCATGACCTTCACGGTGTTGAGATGATACTGGCTCAGCACTTTGTGCAGTGCTGTCACATCATTAAGGTTCCATACGTGTTTGGGGGCTATTAATATTATTTGCGAAGTTGTTGTAATTTTCTCTGCCTTCAGACTCCCTCCCCCCAGTGTGATTTCCAGAGCCACAGGCCGCATCCCCCCTCAAGCCTTCTAAAAGAAGAGGTTACGGATGGACTGGAATTTCCTGATTAAGATTGTTGAGGGGGTAGGGGCGACTGGGTGGCTCAGTCGGTTGAGCATCTGACTCTTGGTTTCGGCTCAGGTCATGATCCCAGGGTTTGGGATCGAGCCCAGATTTGGGCTCTGTGCTGAGTGCGGAGCCTGCCTAAGATTCCCTCTCCCTCTCTCTCTCTCTGTCTTTCTCTCTCTCTCCCCCCTCCTCCTCTCCCTTGCTCTCACGTGCACATGCACTTGCTCTCTCAAAAAAAGAAAAAAGAATGTTGAGAAGAAACTGGGGTTTTATGGCATTGGGTAACGCCACAGGGGCTATTATGAGGGGGATCTCTGGTACCAGATGGTCTGGGTTCAAATCCCGACTCTTCTGTGGACTAGCTCTGCGATCTTGGCGTGTCAGACTCTTCTGCCTTAATTGCTGGGGCATGGAGACTTTTATACTACTATTTCGTAGATTTAGTGTGATGGGTAGGTGAGTTGGTGAATTTCCAAATAAAAGGCACTTAGAAAGGTGCTCAGCACATGGTAGGTAGACGTTCAATAAACGCTAGTTTGGTTAGTGTGCTTGGTATTTAGCGCTATTGGCCAAATATTTCTGGCTTTCGGTCCTCCGGGCACTTGGGGGTGTCCGCCCTCTGGCTCTTCCTGGTTGGGGGAAGCGCGTCACACTTTTGGCCAGGGAGTTGCGAATGGAGGGCTGCGGGACGTTTCACTGCTTGTGCTGGATCCTGCCGAGCTCTTTCTCTTTGTCGCGATGGCAGAACTTCCAGATGGTGGCCGCTCCATTGTCTGGGTTTCCAAGGGACTGTGGCGAGCGTGGCCGCCTTGTTATTTCAGGTGTCTGAGGGTTCAGATTGTTTCTGCAGCAGGATACAGCCTATCCTGACAAACAGGTCAACTATTATTAACGGTCAAGTCCGTAGTCCTCAAAGCGTTTCACTAACTTCTTCAAAAGGCCCCCAACAGGATGAGGAAGTCCTTGCATTTCGGTGGGACAGCTGATAACAGCCCCTTTCTGCACGTCCACCTGCAACGTGACGTCCTGACTCCACTGTTCCAGTTGTCAGCGTGTGCCTATGGTCCTCGTTTTCCTAAATGGAAAGCGATTGATGTGACTCGAACAACAGATGAACAATGTTAATTGGATCCTTGCCATTAACCACAAGGTTTTAAAAGTCAGAAATTCTGGTCTGCTGTTTGCTGCTTCCTGAATGAAGCAGAAATCGTATAAGGATTAGTCTTCTTTGGTGAGGATCTAAAGAAGTTACAGGCAGACGAGTTTCAGTGCACGTTTCCAGGAACTTTCTAACCGTTCGAGATATCTGGCAATAGAGCCCACAACCTATAAGGACCGAGTTCCCTTTTCTGGAGGCATTCGGAACTGGGCACGTCAGAACCCACCGCTCACTCCCCTTTCCTCTCACAACACCTATGTTTCCAGCCCCATCACCTGCTTCACTCTGTGATGTGAGAATCCTGTTGTATCCTTGTGTCTCCCCCCCCTCCCCCCCAAATGCAGTACCTAGAAAATGCTCAGGCAATGTTTGCAGGAATCAAATAATCTTTCAACCTAGAACCGTAGCCTTCCACCTGGGCTGCATGTTGGAATCACTTGGGGAGCTTAAAAAAAAATCCCAAGTCTAGGCCACACCTCAGATGAATTAAATCAGAACTTCTGGGGGCGGCCTCCAGACACAGTCTATCTGAACTCTCCCCAGATGATTAGAAAGTGCAGCAGAGATCCAGAACTGCTGAACTAGAGGCTGTGTGGCCCTGTGTCAAGGGTGTTAATACATTTAATGTTATCACTGTTGAATAGTGTCTGTTTATACACTTCTATTAGGGTTTTACAGTTTGGAGAGTCCAGTGAACTTTCAAACCTTTAATAAAGATTTTATAATCTAGTGAGGGACAGAGATACGTGTGGAGTAATACCAGGACATCAGCAGTGTGTGTGTGGGTGTAGGCGCACGCCTGAGTGAGTGTGTGTTTGGGGACTGGATAGACGCAGAGTCAGGGAAAAGTGCTGAGCCCATCATTTGATGCAACAAGCCCTGAAAGGAAGCCCCGGTGGCGGTGGCGGAAGGAAATAGCATCAGATGGGGGTCTGTGCATCACAGGATACTGCAGTGTCCCCCCCCCCCCCCCCCCGCACCCCGTGACTTGGAAAAGCCCATCTGGAGAAAGGGATAGCACTTGCTAGGTTACAGTGGGGGGGGTTGCGGGGAGAGCCTCTCTGACTGTTACAGCTCTCTGGGATGTCCTTGGGTGCGGTGATCTGTAACTGAGGCAGGGTCCAGCTGTAGCAAGGAAAACCAGCTACCTGGGGAAGACTGGGACCTTTCTTAGGACTCCGACGGGGAGGGGGAGGGGGGTCGCTCTGGGCTCTAGATCGCTATAATCAGCCCCCAGGGGGCGTTGGTGGGCATCAGAATCCGGAGGTCCAGGATTCTGACTTTGGAAACGAGGCCCTCCCTCATGGAGCCCTTCTTGGCGCCCCAGCTTCCTCTTCTGCCATTTCTGCAGCCACACTTTTAGCTCCAGGAGGACCACAGCGTCTGCAGCTGCCTGATGCCTCAGAACCTTCGCGCCTGCTGGAGGCCGCTCCTTCTGCTGAACTCCTCATCCCCAGCATCAGCTCAGGCAGGCTCTGCCCCACCCAGGGGTCCCTTCATCTGTTCCGGTGCCCCCACAGCCTCACTTTGGAACAGCCAGGACACTTGCTCTGGTGTCCTGTGGTCCTCCAGATCGGGGGAGGCACCGAATGCATCCTCCTATCTCCGGGTCCCGGCACTGGACGGCCAGGGGGAGTGGGTGAGTGAGCTGGTAGGGCGAGTGAGAGTGGGTGGGCAAGGGGGTGGACGAGTGGGTGAACAAGCAAGGGGGCGGGGGGAGGAGTGGGTGAGTGGAGGAATGAACGAATGAATGAGGGGGGGATGGGTGCGTGTGAAAAGCTGAGTGAGCGAGGGGGTGAATGAGTGAGTGGGGAGTGGTGCGTAAGTGAGCAGCAGAGTGAATGAGCAAGCCGGCGGGCGGGAGGGTGAGTGAGTCCTTGCGGACGGGCGGAAGGGAACGAGTGAGAGGGCGGGCGGGTGAACGAGTGAATGAGTGAGCGGAGGGGGGTGGGAGCTAAGGGAAGGGCTAGAGGCGGCGGGGGGAGCGAGGGACGAGCCGGGAGGGGTGCGGGGGCGCGGGGCGGGGAGAGGCCCACGCGGAAGTGCCGAGTGAGCGGCCGAGGGGTGAGCGTGACGGCAAGCGGCCGAGCAAGCGGCTAAGCGAGTGGGCGAGCTGGGCTGGCACCGAGCCTGCTGGGGGGAGCGGGAGCGCGGGCGGGAGCGCGGGCCAATCCTCCGGGTGGCCGCGTGGCCGGGGCGTGGCGAGTCCGGGCAAGGGGCGTGGCAGGCCCGGGTGGGCGTGGCGAGGCCGGAGAAGGGGCGTGGCAGGCCCGGAGCGGGCGCCGCGAGGCCAGGCAGGGGGCGGGGAGGGGCCGGGCGTGGGCGGGGCGTGCCGGGGTGGGCGCGGCCAGGCGGGCAGGCGGGCGGGCGGGCGGGCGCGGAGGAAGTCACGTGGCGCGCGCTCACATGACTGGCGGCGTGATGGACCGGCTGCCGGGGGAGGCAGGCGCGGCGCCAGTCGCGGCGGCAGCTGAGGCGGAGGCTGAGGAGGAGGCGGACCCGCCGGCGGCAGGTACGGCTCGCGGTCCCCCGGGCTCCAGCGCGCGGTCCCGGGCCCGCGTCCCCCGTGACCCCGCGACCCTCGGCTCCCTGGGTGTCCGCGGCGCCCCGCGTGCCCCTGCCACGCCGAGGAGCGCGCTGTGGCGCCGCGGGCCGGGGACCCGAGCACCTGCTCAGGTTTGTCCCGGCCGCGCTCTTCTGCCCGCGCCTCCCGGTGCAGGGCCCCCTCGGGGACGGACGTCCCCCGCCCCCCGCGGTGCCGCCCCGCCCGGCCGCGTGGGGCGCAGCCCAGGACTTTGCGGGGCTCCGACGAGAAATTGGGAGTTCTCCCCAGCAATCCGGACAGACTTCGCCGGGAGTGCTTCCGAGCTAGTGGATGAGCATGAACACGGAAAGGCGTGCGCCAGGCTTGGCTTTTCTAGCATGCTCCCTGTTGAAAAGTTCCTTCCTCTAGTCCTAGTCCTCTAACTGCAGAACGCACGTAGGGGGATGTTGGTAGGAGTTACTACCTCTTCTTGGTGCTGGCGGGGGGGGGGGGGGGTGGGGTGGGGCACGAGGTTGAGGGACTCCTCCTGGCGGTCTGGCGAGGTGTCTCCAGGGGGCTGTGCTCACCCTAAGTTCTGGGGGGTTACGAGAGAGCTCATTCATTAGGGAGAAACAGGAAGGGGGCGTCAGGGAAGCTGCTGGGGCGTGGGCGTTGGACTGGCCTGACTAATTGATATGAAAGATCCTGGGTGAGTCTGCGTCTGCACTGAAGTCCCCCACCCCCAAAGTTGGTCTTTAGATTTTTCATTTCATTTGGAGCTGGGTAAGAGGACACGTGTGATGGCTCTTGCTGTTGGTTAGAACATTGTGTCCTCGAGGTCTCACGTTGGCGCCCAGCGTGGGCAGTCCGTCTCACCTATACCAGGGCCGTGGCCTCGCCCCTTTGGCTGGGTCACATTTGGAAATGGGAGGCTGTTTCCCCTCGGATCATAAAGCAGTTCATAGTTGCTGGATGTGGTGGTGGTGGTGGTGGTGGCTCAGGGGTGTCTCTGCAGGTACAGGTAACTGCAGGAGGTGTTTGAGGCAGGACTCCACTTACGGCTGCCAGTTACGGATGGCACCAGCTCTCCAAGACTGCCTTTCCTGCAACTTGGTCTGGAATTTCCATGGTAGCTGGCCTCCTTTGGGGTCGTGGCGATTTTATTAGGCCCGCTCATGGTATCCACAGTGTAGCCAGTACTTCTGTGTTTACAGAGGGCTTTCTATAGCCGGCTGAGTCTCAAATTCAGGGTTCACGGATTGCTGGGATGTAACCTGTCATTTCATCCCATTTAAAATCTTTTGACCATCCCATGAGGCAGGTGACGTGGTAGAACAAACCTTTTTTTACACCGGGATAAAGGAAACCCAGAGGCAAGTGACTTGCTTGAAGTGGGCAGTGTTAAGGAGGCACGGTCAAGGTGGGAATCGTGGTTGGGTGGGCTGGAGTCAGAAAACCTAAGCCTTTGAGACTGAATCTTGTCCGTCGACCATAAATGTGAATCTCACATTGATTTTGATTTGTTGAAGGGTTTGTGTTTATGGATACAGAATGAATTTTCTCTGGTGTCCTGTCTACACAGGCAGAGCCCACGTGTAATCGTGGGGACTGTGAGGTCTAGGACTTTGTGGTGCTTTTGAGATTGTGAGCAGAAATTGTGTTCACTTTTTCAGCATCAAGAGTCTTATATTGTGGTTCTTTGACGTTTAAGCTGTGAACGGTAACTCTCTAAACATTTAACTTGCAATTAAGCAGTATATGGATAAACACATTTTCTTTAAAAAAAAAAATGTAGAACATTATTAACTAGGTGGAAATCTCACCTTGATTGCCATCACCTTCTCTTTACCAGAGGTGACAGTTGTTATCAGTTCGGGATGGATTCTCTCCGTTCTGTTTTTATATTTTATACGTTCGCGTTCCCAGAAAACATCCCGCCTTGTGCCTCTGTGCCCGTGTTTCCCCAGGAGCGTGTATTAGTTTTCTGGCGCAGCTCTAACGATTCACCGCAGACATGGTGGCTTCAACAGCACAGATGTATCATCTCCCAGATCTGGAGGTCAGCAGTCCAAAATCGGTTTCCTTGGGCTAAAACCAGGTGTGGGCAGGGCTGCGTTCCTTCTGGAGGCCCTGGGGAAAATCCATTTTCTGGCCTTTCTAGCTTGCAGACGCCTCCCACATTCCTTGGCCGATGGTCCCCTTTCTCCAGCAGCCATGAGCACGTCTTTCACACGCTGTCATTTCTCTGGTTCTCCTTTTGTTGTTTCCTTCTTTCCCTTTGAAGGACCCCTGGACTACATTGGGCCCACCTGGGTAGTCCACAGCCCGTGCCCTATCTTAAGGTCAGCGGCTTGGCAACCTGAATTCCATCTGCTACCTTAGTTTCCCTTCTCTGCGGAAACAACAGATTCGGCTTCCAGGGGTCAGGTCGTGGACACCTTCGGGTGGGAGGGCCGTTATCCTGCCTTCCGTGAGTAGATGCTGTAGGAGTGGAATTGCCGGGTCACAGGGTTTGCACCTCTTTTGTTTTAACAGGTAGTGACGCGTTGTCCTCTGTGGTGCCTATCACCAGTTTAGTCAGCAACGTGCTTTATTAAGAACATCGTTTCCTGAGGGGCGCCTGGGTGGCTCGGTTAAGCGTCCGACTTCGGCTCAGGTCACGATGTCAGGGTTTGTGGGATCGAGCCCTGTGTCGGGCTCTGTGCTGACAGCTTGGGGCCTGGAGCCTGCTTGGGATTCTGTGTCTCCCTCTCTCTCTGCCCCTCCCCCACTCTGTGTGCCTGTCTCTTTCCCTCCCTCTCTCTCTCTCTCAAAAATAAACATTAAAAAAAATAAAAACCACACCCTTTCCTCATAACCTCATCAACACTAAATACCATTTTTTAAGCTCTTCAGATTTACAAAAATTAAGAATGTGTCTCATATTTGTTTGACTTCCATTTTCTCCAGTGTTAGTGGAGTTTAGTTTCTTGTCATGTTTTCATCTTGCGTGGCCTCTCTGAACTCACTGTTCATATCTTTTGCCCATTTTGTTAGGAGTGTATCTTTTTTCATGTTGAATCGTAGAATTTCTTTTTTCATTTTAAACATAGGCCGTTTGTGGCTTGTACAGTAAAATTGTAACTGGCAAAATGTCTGATTGGAACATTCTACTCTCTGTGCGGGATGAGAGTTTATCTCAGGGCCTCTTTTGAGGCTACAAAGCTCAGCAACTGTGACGTAGAATGAGAATGGCAACGGATGAATGTGATAGATGCTTGACTGTGCAATTTGATTTTTTGAGGTTGCATCATACCCTGATAAAAATATACACGCATGACCGCTGTGTATCACAGGCCCACTCTCCTGCAGTCCGATGGACCTAAACTTGGTCTTTAGCCCAGGGGAGAATCGGCTTCAGTTCTGTTAGAGCGGCTCAGTGGATGGCATTCCAGACATTCCATTTGGTTAGGAAGCTCCCAGCCACTTGTCTCCTGGTTTTCTCTGGGGTCATGCCTGAGCTCTGCTCATCATTGGCGCTCCTGTGCACCGGCCCCCACCTTCTCTGCATGCCTGGGCCCTTTCCTTGCTCTCTCTGCCCCAGCCACCACCCCTCGCCTGCTGCTTTCTGGGCGTACATTGGTCAGAATTCAGTGAGCTGTCACTTAAGATGTATGCATGTGGGTTAAATTCTATCTCGAAGTGCTGACTACATTCAGAAAAAAAAAAAACAAAAAACAACCCTTCCTGTCCACCCTGCTCCCCTTCATTACCCGCATTTTGATCGTAAACTCCCGACAGGCAGAAACTTATTTTTGTTTACATGCCAGTATCTAGAATAAGATCTGCTATGCAGAAAAGGCTTAGAGGTTTAAATAGAATTACGTTTTCATCATACGTTTTTTCAGGATAGTGTCACATTTTAACTTGGTTTAACAGTGGTAGCTGTGGAAATATGATTTAAGTTTGCTTCCTTGGTCTTTCAACTCTCTGTCATACAGACATACCCAATTTGCAAGGTAAAATGTGTCAATTTGAAGAAAGAGGAACTAACTGAATCACTATTATGTAGAACGGATTTTGCCAGAATTTGTGGTTAGCAAGAAAGTGATGTGTTCCGGGTGGGGGAATTCTGTTTTGGTATTATTTTTTCCTTCCTAAGAAAAAGACATCACAAACAGAGATGTTTTGCCCACGCTGCTTGCTGGGGGGAGCCTGGAGTGGTGAGTGTCGGGACAGGGGCTCCGCGAGGCCTGTCTGCGAACAGGCCCGCACCCCCCCGGGTACTTGGTGAGCGGGGCTCCGGATCACGTTACCCTCTGAAGGACTGCAGTGTTTTCATGATAGAATCACTCAAAAACCATAACGAGACTTAAGGGGATAGATGTTCTTTGTGAAAATAATCAGGACGAAAGTGCCCTGGAGCGCGGGGGGCTCGGGATGGCCCAAGGTACACACGTGCTGTGAGCCGTTGGAGTGATAGGGGACTCCGGCCACGCTTCATGGTTCCCGCTGGCTGGGTGGTCGGAGTGGAGCAGGTGTTGGGTGGGGTTTTGTCGTACTCCTGACCAGTTTGGAGTTTGTGTGTTCAGCAGAGTTGAAGTGAAATTGCGTGACGTTTGATTAATTCCAGGGAAGCTTGGTGTGGACTGGCCAGACTTGTGGCTAGGTACTGTCTCTGCGAAGTACGTTTTCATGACCTCCCGAGGATCTTTCAGAAATGATCTGTGTTGGTAAAGTTTGTTTGCCAGAAGTCTTAGGAATGAGTTGTAATCAACCCAGTGAAACTGCATTGTTGTGTGAGAATTTGCGCTTTGAGGAGGATGTTGTTGTACAGGAATGTAACTGCGAGTACAAACGTTTCATAAACGGAGAAATCAGCCACAGTTCCACCATTTCAATGCAACCACTGCATTTTATTTATTTATTTATTTATTTTTAATTTTTTTTCAACGTTTATTTATTTTTGGGACAGAGACAGAGCATGAACAGGGGAGGGGCAGAGACAGAGGGAGACACAGAATCAGAAACAGGCTCCAGGCTCTGAGGTGTCAGCCCAGAGCCCGACGCGGGGCTTGAACTCACGGACCGCGAGATCGTGACCTGGCTGAAGTCGGACGCTTAACCGACTGCGCCACCCAGGCACCCCTACATTTTAGCATACGCTTGACTTTTGAACGACACAAGTGGGAACTACGCGGATCCACTTGTACGTGGGGTTTTTTTTTTGATCAGTATGGTGCGGTACGGTAAGTGTATTTTGTGTTATGATTTTCCTAACATTTTTTTTTCTCTAGCTGATTTTATTGGAAGGTTGTGGTATAGAACACACACACAAACTATGTATTAATTGATCTTTTATTACTTACTGGTAGGGCTTCCAGTCAACATCTGGCTGTTAGCGGTTAAGTTCTTGGGGAGTCAAAAGTTCTACATTGATTTTCCACTTTGCAGGGGGTAGGGTTGGCGCCCCTAACCCCCATGTTGCTTGAGGGTCAGCTGTGACTTCCTTCTTCCCGCGCATATGCTTTTTACGTCTTCCTAGTGCATTTACGCTTTACGGCCTAGCCTTTCCACTCAACATTTTTCTACACTGTTGAAAATAGTCTTCGTAATTCTCTACTTAATGCCGGCACGGTACTGCGTCAGGCTCTCGGTTCGTGCTTCTGCAGTGCTAACGTCATACGATTTGTGTTAAAGATCCTCTTGCCACGTGTTTTTCAGAAAATGATTCTTTAAATCGAACCAGTGTTAACCTTGCCCTCCTGCTTGTGCTTGGTCTCTCCCGCTCTGCCCGTTCCCACCTCAGAGGTGATCTTTGTTATCAGACTTTCCTGTCGGATTAGGGTTTCAGTAACCTCGGTTATTGGACTTTGAGAACGGGGGGGGGGGGGGGATGCCCTTGGGTGACCTGTTCAGGGATCTTTGCAGATGTGAGACCTGAGTCCCCCCACCCTCCCCTGAGAATGTCCAGAGAGGCCCGAGAAAACGTACACCGGTGACTCCAGTTTCAGTCAAGTTACAAAACATGCAGAATTAGACTCTTGTGTGGGGATGCTGCCGCTGCCGCAGGTTATAAAACTATCAATGAAAGGCAAGGAAGATATCATGAAAAGTAGGTGGTGGTCGCCTCTGTTAGGAGAAAAGGGGTTTGACCTAAAGTGTTTACTGGACAAGGTGGGCTTTTTAATTTTCGACCTGGATGTGTGTTTGAGATATAATTTTGTTAAACTGTCCATAGACATTACAGCCCTTTCTCTGTGCATGTTATCTGCTTCACTGTAGAAAATGTGGAGGGAAAACCCAAGATCCCAAGATGTCAAGTGCCCCTGCTAACGATCTGCAGTTTGCCAGGCAGAGGTGGGCGCAAGGGGTCTTGTTTTAAAACAGTTTTGTAGGCATTCTGACCTCCCTTGTTTTCTACTCTCTAGTTAACATTGGAAGTATGTTTATGGTGAAATACGCGTTTCATCGTATCCTTGTCCACTCCTAATGGCCAACCTTGCAGCGAATCAGCAGGACGGTCTCCTGGCTGCCGCTGTTTCTGGTGTCTGTGTCTGAATACAGTTGGCGCGGGTGAGCCCAGCTGTTTCGGTGGCCCCGGGGACCAGCAGGACCCAGACCTGACGGCCACGGGCAGGTGTCGTGGCAGGAGGGATGTCAGGGGACCTCACCTGCTGTTAACAGTATCTCCATGATGGAGACGGCAAAGGCCATCTTCTGTAAAGGAGGGTCAGGTGATAGTCGTGACTTCGCACTGTTAATTGCCTTTGGGACCGTAATTGCACCTCCCAGCTCCCACGAAATGCCACTCACTGCCTGGTTTTTGCATCTTCAGCTCTTCAGAGTGTGGGGAAAGTGTGTGTGTGCAGTTCTTTATCTCAGGGTGTCTCGTGTACCACCGTTCTTACTTCTTAGGGTGGACAGTGAAGTCGGGAGGCTCCTCGGAGTACCTGTAGAAGGTTAGGTGTTTTCTTTTTTTATTTTAATGTTTATTTTTGAGAGAGTGTGTGTGTATGTGTGAGAGAGCGAGCTTGCGCACAAGTGGGGGAGGGGCAGAGAGGGGGGGACACAGCGTCTGAAGCGGGCTCCAGGCTCCCGAGCCGTCAGCACAGAGCCCGACGTGGGGCTCGAACTCACGAACCGTGAGATCATGACCTGAGCTGAAGTCGGACGCTCAACTGGCTGAGCCACCCAGGCGCCCCGCCTGCAGAAGTTGAGAGGTGAGCTGGCTTGTGTGGCAGTGGGCGTGTTTCCTGAAATGCACTGTGTTACGAGTGGAAAGTGTCCCATCTTTTGCCTCCTCCTGGCAGACCTCCACAAAGGGCATTCTTGGCGACCAGGGGATGCGTTGTATTGATGACAAAGCCTGGCAGAGCGCTTCCTGTAGGAGGTGCCTTCCTCCTCACGGACATCCTGCAAAGTCAGTAGTCTATGAACCCCACTTTACAGATGGGGAAACTGAGGCGGCAGCAGTCCCATCGCTCACCCATGACCGGAGAGTGGGATTCACACCCCGGCAAGCGTGGGGCTCCCGTTCGGAAGCGGCAGACGTAACCTCTTGGCTACCGTCTACGCAGGCCGCCTTCCATGCGCTTCCCTTAAGTTCGCTTTGCCAGCCGTTCCCAGACCTCGAACTTTCCCTCTTCTGAAGGTTTCATGTACGGCGAGATGTTTCCGTGTGGCTGTCCTGAAAATGGCCACCGCAGACCACTGTGAGATGTTAGCCTCTCTCTTTTCAGAAAGGGGGTGCACTTGACACGGCGCGATGGGCCGAACAGAGAGCCTGGCAGTCCGGAAAGTGTGTGTGCGCTACAGTCGTTGGAGGCAGAACGGTCACTTGCGTGGTTTGCGCGCGGGTCTCAGCTCTGCACCGCGTCTGCCAGAGCCATCCGGTTCAGTCTGGGGAGCCGCGGGTCGACTGGAGCATAGGTTTCCTGGAGAGAGAATGTGACAGCACCCGGAAACACATTCTGCCAAGCACAGGCCGAGTTCCCTCGTCTAATGAAGGTGTTGGGATTATCCTGGCTGACCCATTCGCAGTCTTTGGGTTGCAGACACCAGAGGACGGTCCAGCCTTCTCTGCGTGGGAGATGAGACCTCCAGATTCAGCGCAACTTGGCTGTGGAGGCAGGACCGACTACGTGTTTCTCTTACTGTGGCATTTTTCACGGTCCCTAATTTGTCCATGCCAATTTCCGGGGCGTTCCTGTCCCTGGCTGATTAATGGCATTCCGGGTCCTCTACCCTGCAGGCCGCTGCATGGCTTGTCTTATTTTTTGTGATTCCTTCCGTAGACCAGTGGGGGTTTGTTCAAATGGATTTAATTGTATCTCACTTGGTTTCCAATGCCAGTGACTGCTTGGAATTTTATTAGTGGGGCCTAATTTGGCTGTGAATGCAGGCTCTCTGTGTAGCCTTGACTGAGATAGAGCACACTCGGTCCTGCTAGATATGTTGGAATATTTTCACTTTCACGGCAACAGATCCTAGAAAACCTGAGTCACTTTCAGACTGAACCAGTCAGACCCAGGGTGAGGGTTTAAACCAAGAACAGTCTCCCAACAGATTGAATTTGGTTCCAGAGAGAGATCATGATTCTTTTTGGAATTGGACTCCTATTTTGTAAGTTACTCCAAGATTCTCCAAATTACTATTAGCTAAAAGAGTGCTGCTTTTGAACTCTGGAAAAAAATCACCAGGCCTTCCCACAGATAAACATTCTGAAAGTGAGAGACCGAAGAGGTTTTTTGAGGAATACACCCAACTTGACCGGGGCCCTCTCAGGAGCGTGTTTGGAAAGATTCGTGGAGAAGCAGAGATCTGGTGGCCTCCGTGCCGGTTCCTCTCGCTCCAGTTTGAGACAGGAAATCATCTGATAGGTGACTGTTTTTGGCCCTCAGCTTCAGTTTTGTGATGTCTTCAGGAGACAGACCCATGATCTTTTCCCCCCTCTGTGGTTTGGTCTCTTGCGTTGCCCTCGGAAAGGAGTAGCCACTCATAGGTTGCAACCGTCTCGTTTGTGTGCAAGTGGTTCACACGTGTCTTTGAGCTCCCAGGGACAACCCGCGATCTGTTCGGGTCTTGACCAGAGCAAGATGCCGTCGTTGTGGTGCGCGACCCGCGCTTGAGGCAGTGAGAACGCCGGGCCTCCGGTTCATTCGATCTGTGATCTGGAAGTTCGTGTCTGGCCTCTGGCCTGCCGGTCCTTTGGAGAAGAAAAGCTTGGGCACCAGGCACTGTGCTAGATGCTTTGACATATTTTCTTTAACACAAACTTCTTGCAGCTGAACAGTGTTGAAGATGGTACCGTTCCCGTCTTAGAGATGAGAAAACTGAGTGCAGCGAGGTGAGCTGTCTGTTCGCGGTCACAGAGGAGTCAGGGGTTTGCGTGGACACCATCTGACCTCTGGCCCCAGGCATGGGGTGTGCCTGTCCTGGCTCCTCTCCCCATGAGTCAGGGAGGGAATACGGGATCGGGTGTCGTCACGTAACCTGTACAGGTTCAGGCCCCACCGCTTAGCTGCTCGCCAGCGCTGTGACCTTGGCGGGTCACAGCACAGACCTCGCCAGGCTGTGCTGCTAGAGCCTTGCTTTCACGTCTGGTAAATGGGACCACGGTGCCTACTTGAAGGGTTTTCTAGGACTAAAGAGAGATGATGTAGAGGTTCCGCGAGTCCCCCACGCAAAGAGGTTTCGTTGGGAAGGGCCCTTGCCGGAATGGTGGTCGGCAACGCACGCGGCCGTCCAGATGGCCAGGTCCATCCCTGCCTTTGAATTTGTGGGTAGAGTGAGGGGTGGGAGACACCCTTTCTAAGGGCAGCTTCGGTTGTTCTCAGCATTCAGTGGCTGCTTCCAGTTCTGACGTGCAGCTTCGTAGCCACAGGGATGACCCGGACCCCAGGGGCCCACTGGAAGTTTCCGTGGCACCGACACCAGCTAGGCTTTTTTGCTTGTGCCAGGAACAGCCAGAGGGTTTCTCACGTAGATGATCTTCCCCCTTCTCGGTAGACGTCTTCGCTCAAGATCGCAGGCCGGCTGTGCTCCGGGCCCATTGCCGGCGCGGGAAAGTCGTTTGCACAAGAACTGGGGAGACGACAGGGAATTCGTAAAACATTTTTAACAGCCTTATTGAGCTCTAATCCACATACCACATAATTCTCCCATTTGAAGGACACAATTAACAGAATTGTGCAGCCACCGACATCATTTTAGAGCGTTCTCCTCTCCCCTGGAAGAAAGCCTACACCCACTGGTGGTCAGGTTCACGCTTCAGTCCCCTTTCCCCCTGGCCTGGGCAACTATTCCTCTCTGTAGATTTGCCTCTTCTGGAATGTCCTACAGGTCGAACCGCGCGTCCTGTGTCCTTCTGCGTCTGGCTGCTTTCGTTTTGCATCGCGTCGAGGGTCATCCGTGCTGTAGCACGTGCGCTGTTGCTTTTAACGGCCGAATAGTCTTCCGTTGTATTAAGACTCTGTATTTTACTTACCCCTTCATCACTTGGTGGACATTGGGCTGTTTCCACGTTTTGGCCATTATGAGCAATGCCGCTGTGAGTTCCCACACAAGTTTTGGTGTGGACGTGCTTGTCATTTCTCTTGGGTGATATACTGGCAGTGGAATTTAACCTTCTGAGGAGTTGCTGGACTGTTTTCCTGTAAGTACAAGGGCTCCCGTTTCTCCGTGTCCTCACCAACACTTGTTATTGCCTGTATTTTTTTTTAATTTTTAAAAAAGTTTTATTTATTTTGAGAGAGAGAGCATGAGTGGCAATGGGGCAGAGAGAGAGGGAGAGAGAGAATCCCAAGCAGTCTCTGCACTGCCCGCGTAGAGCCTGACGCAGGGCTCGAACTCACGAACCGTGAGATCACCGCCTGAGCCGAAACTAAGAGTCAGACGCTTAACCGACTGAGCCGCCCAGGCCCTGTGCTTGTCTTTTCGACTGTAGCCTTCCGTGTGGGTATGAAATGGAATCTCATTGTGGCTGGGCATCTTTTCACGTGCTCATTGGCTTTTCGTACATCTTTTGGTGAGAAATGTTTATTCACATCTTTTGCCCACTTTTATTAAATAAATTTTTTTTTAATGTTTATTTTTGAGAGAGAGAGAGAGAGGGTAGACAGAGAGGGAGACACAGAATCCGAAGCAGGCTCCAGGCTCTGAGCTGTCAGCACAGAGTCTGGTGCGAGGCTCAAACTCACAACCACGAGATCTTGACCTGAGCTGAAGTTGGATGCTTAACCAGCCGAGCGCCCCTCTTTGCCAATTTCTTAAAAAAATGTTTATTTTTTGGGGGGGGGGGTAGGGGAGAGGCAGAGAGAGAGGGAAAGGGAGGATCCCAAGCACACTTCTCTCCCTGTCAGTGCGGAGCCTGATGTGGGGTTCGATCTCACAATCTGAGATCATGATCTGAGCTGAAATCAAGAGTCAGACACTTAACGGAGCCAGCAGGCGCCTATCCTTTGCTCATTCTTAATTTTAATTTTATTATTTAAAAAAATTTTAACGTTTATTTATATTTGGGAGAGCGAGCATGCAGGCTTGAGAGGGGCAGGGGCAGAGAGAGGGAGACACAGAATCGTAAGCAGGCTCCAGGCTCCGAGCTGTCAGCACAGAGCCTGACGCGGGGCTCGAACTCACAAACTGCAAGATCATGACCTGAGCTGAAGTCGGATGCTTACCGACTGAGCCACCCAGGTGCCCCACTTTGCCTGTTTTTAAAATGAGATAATTTGTCTTTTTTTTTTTTAATTTGTATTTTCAGAATTTCTTTGTATATTTTGGACACAAGCCCCTAATCAGATCCATGATTCATCCGTATTTTCTGCCATTCTGTGGGCTGTCTTTTCGATGTCTCGATGATGTCTTGCAGCACGACGGTCTTTAATTTTGATGAAGTCCCGTTGACCTATTCTGTTTTTCTGTTGTCTGTATTTTTGGTGTCATGACTCATGACTTTGTCTAACCCAGGGCCACAAAGATATGTTTTTATATTTTCTGCCAAGTGTTTTGGAGTTTTAGCGCTTTTAACATGGACCTTTAGTTACCGCGTGTGGTGTGAGGGAGGGGATCTGGCTCATTCTTTGGCCCTTGGAAACCAGTTGTGCATGTGCTGTGTGCCATCCCCATGCCGGGCAGCGTCGGGGAGCCAGAGCTCCCTGAACCGGGCTGGGGTGAATGTTCTGGTGTGTGAGAAGCCCACGGACGAGACACTGAGGCAGGTCAGCGAGGAGGCGGAAGTTGGAGAGTAGCGAGGCTCGCTGGACTCGCGCTCGCACAGGGCTTAGCAAACACTTCACCGTTGCAGTAGTGTTTGAACTGAGATTTGGAGAGGATTCAGCTCAGAAATTCTCGGTGAAGAAGTTCCAGAGGACTTGGAGGGACCTGGAGAGGTGGTTTATTTTTACTTTGTTTCAAGGTAAAAACACTCAAACTGTTGCAGGAAGAGGAAAGCCTTTCTTTGTTGTGTTGGTTGACGAGCCAGATGGCGCGTTATGGCTTTAGTCGGGGGTTTTGCCTTACGTTCTTTTGGGGAAAAGTAGATATAGCTGTGGATTGGCCGAGGGGCTGTGGTGGAGGTGGGGAGCTGCCCCTGCTCAGGGCTCGCCCGGGGCGGCGGCATCGTTGAGAGCCTCCTCTGTGTTACCGGCTTTTGCCTCTGGCTGTGGTTCACCGAGGCACGGTTCCTGTCACCGGCAAGACCTTACTGGGATCTGTTGGTGCGGAATGGGCAAGAGGTTGTCACCCCGCCTGGGAAAGCATAGCAGGCCTTGGTGACTCTCTGTGGCTTTCCTGTCTGTGTGACTTTGGCGCCTTTCATGCAGTCGGCAAATGGTTTTACTGAGCACCTACTATGTGCTGGGGGCTCTTCTCGACTGTGGGGATCCTAAGCGTGGACAGAATAAGGAAGCCTCTTGTCCCGGAGTTGATGGTCTTATAGTGGGTGGTGGACACTCCTCGGACATAATGAGCCAGTGACCCATGTTAGCATGTGGGGGGCGGAGGGGATGCAGTTGGCACCGAGTACCTGCCGTGAGAAAGTGGTGTTTGAGCCACAGTTCAAAGGAGGTGAAGGAGTTGGTCTGCGGATAGTTGCGGAAAGGGCGTCCCCAGTACGAGGGCCCTGGAGCAGTGCCCAGGCTCTCACCGGCGGGTGCCTGCCAGGGCTGAAGAGAGGCGAGTGGAGGGGGCAGCAGGACATGCGTCTCCTGGCTGAGAAAGGAGAAAAGAACATTTTGGGGGGCAGTGGTGGATTTGAGGAAACTGCATTACGATCCCTTCCCCTCGGTGATTGCCGTTCTAATCGCAGGCGGGAAGGTCAAATTTTAGTTTTCTCTTTTTTAATGCTACTATGATACATCTTTATTTATTTTTTGGTACATCTTTTAGATTACCAAGATCACTGCAGTAACGCTCCAAAGAGGGTTTCTGAAGAAAGTCTTACTCAACATGTGTCTGTGTACAAAAGCCATCCAGGGAAGTGTCCATTAGCAGGAAATAATGTGGCAATTCTCTAGGAATTGATGCTAAGGATAGAGTAAAAAAACCCACAGCGGAATGTTTTGTGAATAGGGCTGTTCTTCACGCTGTTGACAATAGCAGGAAACATCTCATGGGAGAAGGGCTACGTGACGTTTAGTTGCATACCTGAGATGTGATGCAATCGTTACAGGTAACAGTACGTTTTTAGGAATACAGAACGGTTGTAAAGTAAGTGGAAAAAATTCAAGATGAAATTTTGACTTCGCGGCCACTGTGTTAGACACAGACCCTATCAAGTGGTGAGGGGGACACAGGGAAAACACTGGGTAGGGGGGCACTGCGTGAGGCAGCTGGGCCTCCTGCTGATGGCAGTGTGACGTGGGTCAGTCATTTTGGAAAACGGGAAATATTTGCTAAGCCGGACGTAAGAAATCCCAGGATCCAGGAACTTTAAGGAACATACCCAACAGAAGTGAGGGGTATGTGTCCACCAAAGGACGTGTGCTAAGTGTTCATAGCAGCACCGTGTGTAATAGGAAAACCCTGGGAACTACCCAGGTGTCCAGCAGCACGATCAATAGGTCGATCGTGGCCCGATCACGCAGCGGGGTCTGTAGCAATGACAGCTGCGTGCGGTGACATGTATGGGCCTTGCACGTTGTGCTGAGTGGAAGGAGTCAGAAACGGGAACTTATGGATTGATTCCGTGTATATGGTGTAACCACAGACAGAAATAATGCGTGGGTTAGAAGGTGGCTGGCACCGTTGGGGGGGGAGTGGCCGAAAGGGAGCGGTCGTGTGTCCCGTTTCTCTATGTGGGTGCTGCCCCGATGCTATGCCGGTTCATTGACTTGAACAGATTTGATAGGTACACTCTTCTGTTCTCGTGCTCTGTTACAGTATAAACCAGGAAAAAAAAAATGTGTCTGTTGTACATGACAAAATACAATACTTGCATGCACTTTACAGACACTTATGGACACGTGGAAAGCACAAAGACCTGCCTGGAATGGATATCCCTCCACTCTAGGACAGTGGTCACCTTCAAATAGGAAAGGGGGCCAGGGTGGGTGTGCATCTGTGACGTGTGTTTTGTATTTAAATTTTTTTTCAGAAAAAATATGATACAATGTTACGAAATCTCCATGGTAGATACACGGAATATAATATTTTCTGTACTTTTACGTCTGTTTGAAATGTTTCACGACGAAAACAAACGTAAGTGCATTTAAATGTATGTAGGAACACAGATTGAAGGGAAAACCATGTTCATGGTGATTATGTTGTGTGAATGGCTAAGGTTTTTGCGTTTACAGAAAATTTGAAAGAAATGTCGTGTACACACATGGAAACACACTTTGTATTTAAGAAACTGCCTGTGTGTCTGTTGATCCCTGTGCACGCGGAGAGCACGTGCAAAGTGAACACGATGTGTACAGATGGTGGGGGTGGGGGGTTTTCTGTATTTAAAAGCCTGGGCGGCTCAGTTGGTTGAGTGTCTGACTCTTGATTTCGGCTCAGGTCGTGATCTCACGGTTTGTGAGTTCAAGCCCTGTCCTGGGCTCTGTGCTGACGGCTCAGAGCCTGCTTCGGATTCTCTCTCTCTGTCTCTCTCTCTGCCCCTCTCTCCTGTGCTCGCTCTTTCTCTCCCTCGAAATAAATAAACGTTTCGAATAAGATAGCGTAATGGTACGTGAAACGTTCTTGAAAGAAAACTGCGTCTGAAGGGTAGCAAAACCGAGGCTGTGACAGCCTCTGTATGTTTGGGCTCGAGTTAGGGCCCATTCTTGAAGGACTGTGTGCTGCACACGGGTGTCCCTGGTGTTCCCTGGCCACCTGGCCACCGAGCTCTCTGTCGTGAGGCCATGGCCACCATGAGGACCTGGACAGTGTCGCTTCTGTTTCCTGGGAACAGCCGAATTTCAGAAGAACACAGTAGCTTAGAGCAGTTTTTGAGGGTGAGCCTGAGGAGGAGTGTCGCTGTTGAAAATCGAGGACTCCTGCTGGGTCCGTTCCCTGTAACTTTGGAGGAAGAGCCGTCACCTGGAACGCTGCTGTCGCTGCTGTCTCTGATGAGTGAGCAGAACAAGGTGGCAGCACATACGAACCCCTGGTCTGTGTCCGGTCTGGGCCGTGGGTCTAGGCGCGGCCCTGAGGTCCTTCTTCCGCTCGTCCTCTGACAGCGGTTCTCAGACTGGGGCCTCTGGACGCTTGTTGGAGACTCAGTCCCTACCCTAGACTCTGGGGGTTCAACCCAGCGATCCGAGTGTGTTTCTTTCTTTCTTTTTAAAAATTTTTTTGTAAATGTTTATTTTTGCAGAGAGTGAGACAGAGAGAGAGAGAGAGAGAGAGCGAGCGAGCATGAGTGGGGGAGGGGCAGAGAGAGAGGGACACAGAATGGGAAGCAGGCTCCAGGATCCGAGCTGTCAGTGCAGAACCTGATGCGGGGCTCGAGCTCACGAACCGTGAGCTGAAGTCACACGCTTAACTGACTGAGCCCCCCAGCCACCCCCGAGTGTGTTTCTTTAATTGTACAACATACGTGGCATAAAATGTTAACCATTTTCAGGTGTGCAGTTCTGTGGCATTAAGAACATGGACGTTATAGGGGCGCCTGGGTGGCGCAGTCGGTTAAGCGTCCGACTTCAGCCAGGTCACCATCTCGCGGTCCGTGAGTTCGAGCCCCGCGTCGGGCTCTGGGCTGATGGCTCAGAGCCTGGAGCCTGTTTCCGATTCTGTGTCTCCCTCTCTCTCTGCCCCTTCCCCGTTCATGCTCTGTCTCTCTCTGTCCCAAAAAAAAAAAAAAAAAAAAAAAAAAAGAACATGGACGTTATTGCACAGCCATCCCCACTGTCCCTCTCCAGAACTTTCTCATCTTCCCAAATTGAACCCCATTCAGTACTGACCTCCCTCCCTCTCCCCCAGCTCCTGATACCATCAGGTACTTTCTGTCCCCGTCAGTCTGACGACCCTGGGACCTCGTGGGAGTGGGTCCCAGTGCGTGTCCTCCCGTGTCCGTGAGTCTGACGACCCCGGGACCTCGTGGGAGCGGGTCCCAGTGCGTGTCCTCCCGTGTCCGTGAGTCTGACGACCCCGGGACCTCGTGGGAGCGGGTCCCAGTGCGTGTCCTCCCGTGTCCGTGAGTCTGACGACCCCGGGGCCTCGTGGGAGTGGGTCCCAGGGCGCGTCCTCCCGTGTCCGCGAGTCTGACGACCCCGGGGCCTCGTGGGAGTGGGATCCTACAGTGTCCGTCCTTCCGTGTGTGGTTTGTGTCACTCAGCCTCCCGCCCTCCGCGTTCATGCACGTGGCGGCCGGTGCCAGGATTTCCTTGCTTGTTAAGGCTGAGTGATAGTCCATCGTGTGGCCGGACCACACTGTGGTCGTCTGTCGGTGGACGCGTGGGTCGCTTCCACCTCTGGGCCGCCGGGAATCCTGCCGCCGCGAACGTGGGCGAGCGGGTGTCTCTTCGGGTCCTGCTTCCGGTTCTTCTGGGGATAGACCGGAAGCGGGATCGCTGGTCACGTGTGATTCTGTTTCGTGAGGACCTGCCCCGCCTTTTGCCTCAGCAGGGCACTGTCCGTCTCCGCCTCCGCGTCCAGGGCGTCCGGTCCCTCCGCGTCCTTGCCCACACTTACTTCCTGACTTTGGATACTAGCCATCATACCCCTCAGTGTCTGGTCAAGCCCAGCAGCGGACCCTGATGCATGTGCCGTCTCTTGCCGGTCCCCGTCCCACGTGCTGGTGAGCCAGCAGCCGAGGATGGCAGTAGGGACAGATCCGCGTGGTGGTAGAACCGTGAACTTGGAGGCCATCAGAACGCAACTTCCCGCCCACCGTGCTGCTAAACTCGGATGGCAGGAAGCTTCCTCCCTGGCTACCTTTGGAGGACACGTGACCTGCCATGGTCGAGAAAGCCCTTTACCCCCCCGGGGCTCTCTGCAAGCAGTGAGACCCCGGGGAGGGCCGAGCTTGGGCATAGTTGGGGTATCTGCGGGTGCTTGGTGCTGTTCCTCCATGGTGGGGCGGCTGGCCGGGCTGGGTGCCACCTCGTGTGTGTGTGCAGGGTCCCCTGGTCTGTGACTTCTGCGTTGGTCAGCATTTGCCGGGGCTTGCTTTCATGAAGTGAGGGTGTGCGTGACCGCATGCTCATTGGGCAACTCTTGTTGGTTTCCCGAAGCTTCGGCCTGTGGCGAGTGAGGAAGGGCCCCTGCTGCTGGGGGCTGTCCGGACACAGAGGGGCTGGACCTCTCCGGGGGCGTGCCCGTGGCAGGACTGCTGCCCAGAGGCTCTGATGGAAATATGGGGGGTGGGGGGGAAGGACAGTGGGCTTTGTGTGACGTTTCATTGCTTTTCGTTTGTGGATAGCTGGCTTGGAGAATCCCAGAATTTCGGAGCCGGACACGTTGAATGCTGCTCACTGACCGTTTCCCTGTGTGCGCTGCAGAGCGGCAGAGGCCCACGCCGGGGGTCCCGTGGCGCGCCGGTGGCTGGCTTGGGAGTGACGCCACTCCCCATCAGTGCCTGTTCCTTCAACACCTGCCAGGCTGTCTTACAGTCACCTGGAGCCAGCACATCTCTGTCGGGTAGCGAGGTGTCCCCCAGGATGGAGACTGGGCCTCATCCCTGCCACCCGTGGGGCCTCGCTCCGCGGGCCAGCCTGGATCACGGCCCCGAACACCTATTGCTACGGGCAGTTGGTTCTGCCTTTTAGTCCACAGATGCACGAAGGTGGTTCGGAGTGGAGCACGGTAATCCCGAAGGGAGGCAGGGGCTTACTCACTGATTTCTAGCAGGTAGTTACTTTGAGCTCTGGTGTCTCATTTCCCACAAGGGCCGCTGGGGCAGTGTGGAATCAGCCCGAGGCGCTGAGCCTCCGGGTCTGAGAGCCGCTTCCTTCCAGCTTCTCTCGGACTGTGAGTGGCATTTCAAGGCAAGGCTTTGAACTGGGTTCTGGGTTGAGTCCAAACCCCGTGGTTGAGCAGTTGTGTGTCAGAAGGGTCGGAGCCGAGAGGGAGCACCGCTAGAGAGGCCTCTGAGGGTTTGTTGCCGACGAGGGCCTGGCCCTGGGCAGGCAGCCTTACCCCTGCATTTTACTGGTGGTAAGTGGTTAGCTCGGAGGGGGTCGCTTGCCGGGCACACACTGCTAGGAAATGAGAGACTGGGTGTCAACACACACCCGTCTGAGGTCAAAACCCATCCTTTGTCTGGAGCCTTTCAGTATGGGGCCTCGCTGGCTCTCTCAGAAACTGTTACCTGTTGGGGCGGGGTGGGTGGGTGTGCAATTCCTTTTCCATCTGATAAGGGTATTAAGTCCTGTCAGTGAACTTGACATTTACTCCCACAGAAAACCAGACCCTTTCTCCCTGAATTTCTGCCCTTTCCACAGTGTGTGGTCTGTTGCATGACAGGTTAGCTGATCTGGAATGATCTGTTTTCCTTCTTAAACATTTCAAAAGACATATCCCAGTTTAGGAAACTGATACTTGGAATCATAGCTTTCTTGAGATTAAAACTTTTCCAGGGCCACCTGAGTGGCTCGGTCAGTTAAGCGTCTGACTTCGGCTCAGGTCCTGATCTCACGGCTCGTGGGTTCGAGCCCCACGTCGTGCTGTGTGCTGACAGCTCAGAGCCTGGATCCTGCTTCGGGTTCTGTGTCTCCCTCCCTCTTTGCCCCTCCCCTGGCTGCGCTTGCTCGCTCTCTCAAAAATAAATAAACATTAAAATTTTTTTTTTTTTGAAATTTCGACGAGAGGGGGCACGTGGGTGGCTTAGTTGGTTAGGTGTCCAGCTCTTGGTTTAGGCTCCAGTCATGATCTCACAGTTCGTGAGTTTGAGTCCTGCCATCAGGCTCTGTGCTGACAGCGTGGAGCCTGTTTGGGATTCTGTCTCCCCCTCCACCCTCTCTCCCTCTCTCTCTGCCCTTCCTCTGGTCACTCTTTCTCATTCAGAATAAATAAAATATATATATATATATAAAAAAGGAAAATAGCAGCTTGGACAACATGGTGACCCCGTTAACAAAAGTAACAATAAAATGTACCTTTTGGGTTCTGACTTTTAAATGTGTGTGTGTGTGTGTGTGTGTGTGTGTGTGTGTGTGTGTATTTCTTTCAAAGAGTGCGAGCGTGAGTGGGGGAGAAAGAGAGACAGAATGTCAAGCAGGCGCCATATTCAGCTTGGAGCCTGATGTAGGGCTTGATCCCACAACCCTGGGATCATGACCCGAGCTGAAATCAAGAGTTGGACGCTCAACTGACTGAGCCCCCCAGGCGCCCCTGGGTTCTGACTTGTAGATTCTCTTGTGGTCAGAGTTCAGGTTCTTCAGCAGCCTGTGGTCCTTTGGTAATCATTACTGAGCTAATATGTCTTAGATTAGCTTACTTGACCCATCAGGAAGAGAACAAAATCAGTACATGCTTGGTGCTTCCCACATTTTCTTTCCCTCATTACTTTTATCTTTCCTTTGTTATTACCTTGTTTTACATCAAATAGGTATTTTCTAGTGTACGGTTTAAATTCCCTTGTTTCGGTTACTATATTATTCCTGTTATTTTCTTAGTGATTGCCCTGGGAGTACACGTCAACATGTTAATGTGTAACAATCCTGCTTGGATTAGTACAAGTTTAATTTCAGTGGCGTGTAGAAATCTTGCTCCCTTACAGCTCCCTTCCTCTCCCCATTCTGTTATCAGCTGTGCAGATTGTTTCCATATAAACTGTACGCTCCTCAAAACAGATTTATGATGACTGCCTCATACGTTGTCTTTTAAGTCACCCAGAAAAACTTACGGATAAGTTTCTGCTGCCTTTCGTATTTACCAGTGCAGTTACCTTTACTGGCATTCTTTCTTTCCACACGTGGATTTGTCTCTCGGAAGGAACAACACGACTGCTAGTGCAGAAGTGAATTGGCTGCTTTTAGTCATCTGGGGTGTCTTATTTTCTCCTTCGGTTTGCAAGGATAGTTTTGCTGGTTGTAGAATTCTCGGTTGACCGTTCTGTCTTCTGGCACTTTGCATGTGCCATCGCACTGCCTTGCGGCCTCCGTGGCTTCTGAGAAGTGAGCTGTTCGTCTTGCCCGGTTGCTGATCTCCTGGTGCTTTCAAGAGTTTCTCTTGGTCTCTGGACACAGAATGGTGCAGTTTGAACCACGCAGTTGTGACCTGTCTAGTTGTGAATCTCCCTGACTTTATCTTGGGTGGGTTTTTTTGGGTTCCTGGATTTTGAAAATCAAATTTGGGAAAAATTTGGCAGTTCATTCTATTCTTCCTGATCCTCTCTCTTGGGCCGCTCATGTTGATGATGATGGTACGGCCGGTGGTGTTGGTACAGTCGGTTTTGTTGTTGGTGCAGTCGGTGATGTTGGTACAGGTTGCTGAGGGGCTGTTCGTTCTCCTTCATTCTGTTTTCTTTCTGTCCTCCACACCGGACAGTCTCAGCTGACCTGTCTTCAGGTTTGCTGATTCTTCCCTCTGCCCGCTCAGATCTGCTATTGAACCTTGCTTGTGAATTTTCCATTTTGTTTATTGAGCTTCTTGACTCCAGAATCTTTTCCCGCTCCTCTTGTACAACTTTGGTCTGTTTATCCATATTTTCTGTTGCTGGGACTGCTCTCCTCCTTTGCATTAGTTCTTTATTTTATTATTATTTTTAGTGTTTTTATTTATTTTTGAGAGACAGAGCATGAGCAGGGGAGGGGCAGAGAGAGAGACATAGAATCTGAAGCAGGATCCAGGCTCTCCTAAAGTCGGACGCTCAACCGACTGAGCCACCCAGGCGCCCCTCCTTCAGTTCTGTCGAATGAGTTCAATGCCTGGCCTTTCTTGGACAGTTTCTGGTGGTGGTTTTTCCCTGTGTTTGGCTGTACTGTCTTACTTCTTTGCGTGTCTTGTAAACTTCAGTTGTGAACCTGACAGTTTAAATAATATAACATGACAGCTCTGGGGAAATCACGTTTTCCTCGTTCCCCAAGGTGTTGCTGCCGACCATTGTAGATTTATTTAATGACCTCTCAGAACGAATTCTGTAAAGTTTCTCGTGTGAGTTGTGTGTGGCTGCTCTAACAAAGCAGCACACATGGGGTGGCTTGAAACAACAGGAACGTGTTGCCTCCCAGCCCTGGAGGCCCCACGTCTGAGATCCAGGCATGGGCAGGGCTGCACTCCCTCTGAACCCTGTAGGGGAGGGTCCTTCCTGCCTCTCCCAGCATGTGGTTGAGGCTGCCAAGGTGTTCTTGGTCTCTGGCCGTGTCCCTTCCGTCTCTGCCTCCGTTGCCATGTGCCCACCCCCGCGTGTCGGGTGCCTCTGGGTCTTTGTGTGGTCTTCCCTTTTCTTATGACAACTGCAGCCATACTGGAGGAAGGGCCTCCCTACTCCAGTATAACCTCAATTTCGCTAATTATTGCATCAATAAATGTGCCCGGGATTGCCACAGACCTTCAATTCCCAGTGTCCTCAAAGAGCTGGTTCTGACCATTTTTGCTTCTGTAGAAGAGAGGACTCTTCCATTTACTGATGTTGCCTTTTATATTTAAGGCATGTAGAATTGTCATTACCTGCCATACAATTCACTCATTTAAGGTGTACAATACAGCGTCGTTGGTGTGTTCACGGGGTCGTGCACCCATCGCCATGATCACCTGTGGAGCATTTTATCGTCTCCCCGAGAAACCCCCTATTTTCCAGTAGTCACTGCTCATTTCTCCAGGCGTTGCCCCCCCGCCCCCAGCTCCAGGCAGGCATCCGTTTGCTTTGTTTCTGTAGGTTTGCCTCTTCTGGAGATTTCCTGTGGACGGACTCATCCCCTGCATGGATTAGTTGACTTCCCCTGAGGTTTTCAAGGTTTACCCATCTTGTAGTGTGAACCTGTTCTTCATTCCTTTCCACGGCGGAAGGAGTCTGTTGTATGGATGAACCACTTTTATTTATCCCCTCACCGTTGATGGGTGCTTGGGGTTCTCCACTCCTTGGCTCTCACACCTGGTGCTGCTGTGGGCATTTGTCTCCAGGTCTCTGTGTGGGCACACGTTTTCATCTGGCTTGGGTGTATTTCCAGGAGGGGAGCTGCCGGGTCATATAGCGGCTCTGCCTCTGACACCGAGGAAGTGGCCGACTGTTTTTGCCTCGCGTAAGCCTCTGCCAGCATGAGCGAGACTTTTCTGCACCCTTGCCAATGCTCACTGGTCTTTTTTTTTTTTCTTCAATTAGAGCCGTCACAGTGGGTGGTATCTCACTGTGGCTGTGATTTGCATTTCCGTGCCGGTTAATGGTGTTGAGAATCTTTTTATGTGCTTACTGGCCACTGGTATGTCTTTGGAGGGATGTGTATGCAAATGCTTTGCCCATTTTAAAATTGGGTTATTTTTTTCTCTGTCTCTCTCTTTTTTTTTCTAGTGCGTTGTAAGAGTTCTTTGTATATTTCAGATACCAGTACCTTCTCAGATACATGATTTGCACATCTTTTCTCTGATAAAAATGTTCTTTCTCCATTACCTTTTAACTTGATTATTTCCTGTTTTTCCACATATTCTGTGCTCTAGTTACCTAAGACTTTGCTTTCCCCCCAGACATGCTACCTTTCACTCGTGAAAGTGTAGTAAATATCAGTAAATAGTCATTCAGCCAGCTTTCCTTCAGTGCCCTTCTCTAAGTGCCAGGCTCCCCCACAGCCAGCATGCATCCAGAGCAAAGCTGAGGGCGTCTGTGTCCCCCGAGTTCGTGTCCTGGTGCTGTGTCTGGGCCCCCTGGCTCATTACCTGGGTGTTATTAAAGTTAAGTCACGGTGTATTCCAGTTCGCCCTGAAGTTTGGATCCTCATAGATTGTGCCCGGCAGTGGGAACACTTGGTAGCCACGAGCTAAATGGGTACTGCTCAGCCGTGTCTCTGTGTTGTTCGTCACTCACTTGAGTGAGTACTTGAGACACGCGTGCTGTCTTGTTGACCCAGGGTATGTGTGGTCCCTGGAGACTGGGTCAGCGCAGTTCTAAGGCCACCAGAATAGTTTCACATGGAAAGGGGCTGGGTTTTAGGATGGGAGAACAGGTACTGTCTGAAGCTGTGGTCTCCACATTTTGGCCATTAAGATATTGGGGACTCTTGATGTACACATACCTCATACACATATATACACACGTACACACATTCGTGCAATATACGCACACCATGTACGTATATGGTCGTGCACGCGCTCACTACTCACACTTTTATACACACACTTGCAAATACACACCTGTACACATGTACACCCCTGTATATACACATACATACTCATGTACATGTGCATTGATACATATACAGACTCATGTACGTATATACTCATACACACTAATGTTCACATACATACACACCCATGTACACACACACATGCTTATATACAGACACTCGCACATACACTTGAACACATGTACATCCCCCCATCTACACATACACACTCGTGCACATGTGCATTGATACACATACATACCCATGTACACATACACAGTAGTGTATACACACGTACACACACATGTACGTACCCCCCCATATACACATAAACTCACACACTCAAGTTCACATACATACATACCCACGTACATATATACTCTTACACGCACACACTCAGGTATATACACACACTTGCACACACATTTATACACATGTACACACACTTGTATACACATATACTCGTGTACATATATTCACCCACTCGCATACACACATACACATTTGCACATGTAATACGCATGCAAATATATGCACACATATCTATACACACATGTTTTAGTAAGTTACATGCACGCACTACTCTAATATTATGTTACATGTGTTATGATATCACAAGAATATAAGTTTGAAAAGAAGGGAACAAAATGCAAATAGAATTATTAATATTTTCTTCTTGCGCCCTGGTGGATTGTTTTGACCCTAGGATACGTGTCCTCACTTGGGAGCTTACTGCTTGTAGAGCACATAATATTTAATTTTCGTGTGGAATTTTTATGAGGCCCTTGGGGTTCCCAAGTAAGCATTAAGGCCTTAGTTTATTTTTTTTCTTAAGCTTTAAGGTCAATTAAAAGCAGCTACGTTTTAAATTCTAAAATGCTGAGTAATTTCAGAGATGAAAGTAATCTGGCCATTAATTCTGTTTAGAATGTAAACCAGAATCTTAAAGTGTTATTTTAAGAAGTAAATCATGAAAAAGCGAAATAACCACGTTGTAGAAAATTTTGAAAAAGAAAAAAATGTACACTTTGTTGTGGTTATTTATAGCAATAGCAACGTTGATCAGACTCTGACCCCCTCTCCCGCTATGGGACACCTTTATTATGTATGTGGCGTATGTACGTATACATATATTTTAACATTTGTCTTGAGAGAGCACGAGAGCATGCGTGCTTGGGCAGGGGAGGGCAGAGAGAGGGAGAGAGAATCTCAAGCAGACTCACACTCAGCACAGAGCCCGACGTAGGGCTTGATCCCATGACCCTGGGATCATAACCTGAGCCGAGACTGAGTCGGACCGTCCACCAACTGAGCCTCCCAGGAGCCCCTATTACAGGTTTTAACCGAAAAGAACTCTTTTACTTTCAAACTCTATACTAAAAGCCAAACTGACTTTTTCCTGTGACTTCCGTGTTTTTTAGCCTGTAATCTCTCGGACCTGTGTTTTGCTGCCTTGTGAGTGATGTGTAAGGACGCTGAGGTTTGAGGGCCTAATTCTTTGACTTGTGTGATCAGGAACCGTGGCGCTAAGCAAGATGTGGGTTTTTACCTACGTGGAATTGGAATCATTGCTCTGGCACGTGACGTCATGCGTGTTCACTGTGGAAACAGTGGGAGAGAGAAATTCTACGGCTCTTAGTTTTAACCTCCTTTTCGACTCTAGAGAAAAGGAGGGCTCTTTTGCACGTAACTTGTGAATAGTTCACTTTCTTCTATTCCCAGGTTGAAAACTAGATCTGACTGGTCCTGGAAAGGGGGGTGTGTCTGCTGATTCACGAGCGGGTGGGCGCCTCATGGCGTGGGGACTTTTCGGGGCACAAGCTCCGCGGCCTGAATGAACGGGGGTGATGTGGCCACGGTCCACGTGCGAAGCTAGCCCGCGGCGGGGGCAGGCCCGCCGTGGCAGCCTCTGCTTCCGAGCAGCCGTTTTTATCGGCCGGTCGCCTTGTCCCCTCCAGACTTGCCAGCGCCCCAGGTCAGCGAGCGGAGGGACCCACACCCCAGTCGAATGCAGATGCCGCAGGGGAACCCGCTGCTGCTTTCGTACACCCTGCAGGAGTTGCTGGCCAGGGACACCGTGCAGGTGGAGCTCATTCCCGAGAAGAAGGGCCTCTTCCTAAAGCATGTGGAATACGAGGTTTCCAGCCAGGTAAGGGGCAGAGCGCGCGCGCGCGTGTGCGTGTGTTTGTTGGGAGGAGGTGGGGAGGGGCGGGGACACGTTAGGGCAGGGGTATGAGGCGGAGAAGGACCGCAGAGAGTCTGCGCTGGGCTTAAAGGTGAGACCCAAAACTCGACGCTCAGAGCCAGGGTGCCCAACAGACGTCTTCAGAGCCTGCGTGTGTGTGTCCCTGGGTCCTGTTCTGGCTCAGCCACACCCCTAGCCCAGCCCGCTCCCCTCTTCCCTGCGTCTGGGATGCTGCTTTGTGGGAGCTCACTCCTCTTCTGAGCACAAGGTGCGGGCACACGCCGGCCTGGGAGTGGTTTTGTAGTAACTGGGAAATCCTGAGGATAGAGTGGGGGCTTCCGGCGGCGAACCCAGTTTGGAGGGCAGGACTGGTGTGTCCGCCTCATCCCCGCTAAGGACGCCATCTGCCCTGTTATCCTGCCCGCCGATATCGGACTTCATGAGGTGTCTGGCACCAGGACTGCGAGTCTGCATGGACTGATATGCCTGTCCCTCTATCTGTCCTCTTTCTAAATCCCGGTGCTGTTAGAATAAATACTGGGGGCGGGTGTGTGTGTCTGTTCTCTTTCTATATCCCAGTGCTGTTAGGATAAACATTGGCGGGGGGAGGGATTTATTCTTCACAAACTGAGGAGTAAGTCATTGACAAGCCGACAGCATCCCTGGGTCTTGTGCAGCCCCTCTGTGTCAGGGGGGGATGTGCAGGGACAGGTAGAGCAGGGCCCCACCGGCAAGAGGGCCGCCCTGGTGACGGGGCCCCGCCACTGTCAGGCTTCGGTCGTCATCCAGGGAGGAAGTGCGTTTTCTGAACCGAACGGCCGTGTGCATGTGCCATGGGAATCCAGAATCACAAGGTGGTTTCTTTCTTTCCTTTTTTTTTTTTTAAATGTTTTTATTTATTTTTGAGAGAGAAGGAGTGAGCAGGGGAGGGGCCGAGAGAGAGGAGAGAGAGAGAATCCCAGGGAGGCTCTGCAGTCAGTGCAGAGTGCTCGAACTCATGAAATGTGAGATCTTAACCGGAGTCGAAATCAGGATGGACACTTAACTGACTGAGCCACCCAGGTGCCGCTGTATTTTTTTGTTTTTTTTTTTTTTAATGTTTTCATTTATTTTTGAGAGAGAGCAAGAGGGGGGCAGAGGATCCAAAGCAGGCTCCAGGCTCTGTGCTGTCAGCACAGAGCCCAACGTGGGGCTTTATCCCGTGAACTGAGAGATCGTGACCTGAGCCAAAGTCGAACCAACTGAGCCACCTGGGCACCCCAGGAATCACAGGGTTTTTGTTTCATGGTGTTTCCAAGCTGTGGTCACCGAGGCCTGTGAGTAAACTTAGTTCTCCCATGCCCATGGGTGCCATTCCCCCAGGTGACGGCGCATCAGAGGGGCATGAGGTTGGGCTTCTGGCCCTTTCCGTCTCAGTAACGTAATTCCTTAAGCACGTGTGTCGTCTCGTAAGGAGGCAGCCCTGCCGGGCGGAGGGATCAGCCTGCAGGTGTTCAGGCAGAGGGCCCACGCGTTTTGTCCTGCATCCCGCTCGCCAGAGGCTGGGGCAGATCCAGAGGGGGCGTGACACACGCAGTACCCAGCACGTGGCACAACTGACTGTTTTTCTTCATGTAGCATGTTTAATTTTTTTGTAGACTTTATTTTTAGGGGGTAGTTTTAGATTCACCGCAACATTGAGCTGAATGGACAGAGATTTCCCGTAATTCCCCGCTCCCCCCCGACTCCCCCATTATCGGTGTCCCCCAGATGGTGGATTTTTCACAGCCGGTGACCCCACACTGACACGCTGTTATCACCCGGAGTCCATGGGTCACGGGAGGGTCCCTCTGGGTGGGTGCACGTTCTGTGGGTTTGGGCGAACGTGGGATGGCAGGTGTCCACCGTCCCGTGTCCCTCGCGCTGTTCGCCGCCCTAAAAGTCCCCTGTGCTCCCCCTGCTCCTCCCTCCTCCCTGAGCCCAGGCAGCCCCCGTCTTCTGCCTGTGCAGCTCCGCCTCTTCCAGGACGTCCTGTCGTTGGAATCACCCGGCCTCTCTCACTCCGCAGTATCATTTACCACCAGGGCAGCTTGTGTATTACTTCCCAGGCTAGCGGCTCATGCGCGTCCGTCGCGTGGGCCCTTCCAGTAGGTCCAGGTCGCGCCTCTGTCGCGTGGATCCCTCGTGGCACCCGCGGTTTTATCTGCCACGGGGCAGACGGACTTGCAGTCGGACGTCCGTTCCGTCTGCCCCCCTTGTCGGGGTCCGGTCTGCGTCGACCGCTGGGCCCGGGACGCCGTCGCGCTGGTCGCGCCGGTGTTGGGGCGTGTGTGGGAGGACGGCCCCGGCCCCCAGTGGGGAAGGCCTCCGGTCCGAGCGCTGCCTTTGAGGGTGGGGTGGGTGCCGGCTTCGCGGCTGAGCGCTCCGTGAAGACCGCGGTGGGGGCTGGACGTGAGGCCCGAGCCGCGCGGTGCCAGGAGGGAGGAGGGCGCCCGTCCTTGCCGTGGAGGCCCCGTGAGCGGGGATGAGGCCCCGCGCCGCGCGGGTTCTGTCTCGGGGTGGGGGGTTGGGAGGGAGGGGAGCGCTGACCCGGGGAGGTTTCCGGCGTCCGGCGTGAGCGCGGGCCCTCTTGTCTTCTAGCGCTTCAGGTCCTCCGTGTACAGACGGTACAACGACTTCGTGGTTTTCCACGAGATGCTGCTGCAGAAGTTCCCCTACCGCATGGTGCCGGCCCTTCCGCCCAAGAGAGTGCTGGGAGGTAGAGCGGGCTCGGGCGGGGGCCGGGGCGCCCGGTGCGAGACGTGCGCGGGAAGGCCGGGGCCAGTTAGGGTGGGTGCCGCGGACCCCCTCGTTCCCCACTGGTGGCGCCCAGCGCTCACGCTGGGGACCGGCGAGGGGCGGCTACTGTGGGCTACGACAGAAGGGACCCGGGCTTTCCCGTCACGTTTCCAGATGGCCGGGGTGGGGGGGGGCGGGGGGCGCGGCGCAGGCTGCCGGCCGACCCCTTGCTCTCGGTCTGCAGCCGACCGCGAGTTCATTGAGGCCCGGCGCAGGGCCCTGAGGCGCTTCATTAACCTGGTGGCCCGGCACCCCCCGTTCTCCGAGGACGTGGCCCTCCGGCTCTTCCTGTCCTTCAGTGGCCCGGTGAGTATCACTCTGCTGTGGGTGTGCCCCGAGTCTCCCCGCGTGAGTGGCATTCCTAAGCGTGCTTGTTCTCCTGCCCTCCTCGTTTGGGGGCCCTCGGGGAGTCTGCTGACCTCGTGGTGCCAGGAGTGACATCTGCTCTCCTCCCAGATCACGGGGGTGTAACGTTATGAGGCGCCCCTGGCTTTGGCTTGGCAGGATTTTGTGTATCCAGGTAGAGGGTTCTCTGCACGGTCGCCGTGGGCACTGAGGCTCGGTCACAGAGGCTCTGTTTGGGAGGGGTTACGGAAATGCTCGAGACCCCAGATCAGGATGAGCGATTTCTGGGAAGCGAAAAGAGCCACCTTAAGTACCACTGGAAGGCTGAGTTGAGTCATATATTTTTTTAATGTTTATTTTTGAGTGAGAGAGAGAGAGAGAGAGAGAGAGCACGCACACAAGGGAGGGGCAGAGAGAGAGGGGAACAGAGGATCCCAAGCAGGCTCCAGGCTCTGAACCTTCAGCACAGAGCCCAACACGGGGCTCCAACTCACGAAGCGTGAGATCATGGCCTGAGCCGAAGTTGGACGCTTACCTGACTGAGCCCCCCAGGAGTCCCCTGAGCCGAGTCTTTCTAGGGGAGCTGCGGCATAGACCTGCGTGCCGGGACTGTCTCCACGTGGATGTTAGTTTCAGTTAGAAACCAGGCGGCCGTGGGCGTCCCTCTGCTGTCTTGCAGTGTCCTTGTTCACAGTTGTGGAGGAAGTCACTGCCTGGTCCCCAGGGCGGCCGGCTCCGCCTAGGAAGAGGGTGGGGTGGGGGTGGGGCTCCGACACGGTAGCTTTCCCTTCCCCAGGGACCTAGGAGGGGCTCGATCCCACACTCCCTTCCCCTGCAGGAAGATGAGACACACCGAGACCCTCCTTGAGAAGGCCGCTGGCTTTCCCTCTATGCCAGCCAGGGGTACCTGTCACCTTTGCCTCTTTTATGGGACCTAAAGCAGTCGTTCAGGGGACGTTTCTGTGACTACCTGCCCTAGAGCTGGGAGTGTGGGTCTTCTGAACGCTGGGTGGACGGGTTCCTTTAGAGCAGGGATCTTCATTGCCACAAGAGGAACGTGGTGGGACGTGGGAGCTGTATACGGCTCACGACGGGAGGGTGCTCCGAGACGTGGAGCCGGACGGCGCCCCCATTCTAGAGGCTAAGGCTCCTCTGACCCCTTGTTCTCACACAGGTAGAGTGTCCCTATGGCCTCCTTGACTCTTTCCTCTGGTAAAACGAGAGAATTGGGCCAGAGGGTCTTCAGGGCCTCTCTGAAATTCTAGAATTCCTTGACCCACAAACAGCTGCATGTTAGGATCTTTGCCTGTGTCTCCCGTGGCTCTTTGTGGGTCCTTGACGTGGACTGCCACGGAGGCCTGCTGTCAGAGGGCCGGGCTGGGCCCCTGTGTGCTGCCCACCAGCTCTCCCGGGGCTCCGTGGGCCTGGGGCCCGTGGGTCTGTGTGCAGGGAGGAAGAGACCTCGTCTCTGGTCCCTGTGCCCCACGTGGGTGGGACTTAGCGGATGTGACGAGCCCGACAGCAGCACGGACGCCGTCCCTGCCGTGTGCGTGTGGTCTCTGTTTCCTGGAGACAGGTCTCCCCTCCGGAGCTGCCGTTAGGTCAGGCTTTCCTGTCTGTGGACGGCCGTCCTGAAGGTGGAGGTCAGTGGAGAAAAGTCCGGGAAGAGAGTCTGGATACTTACGTGAGAGCAGATCCGTGGAAACCTGGCTCTCCCGAGGAAGGACTACATCCTGCCTTTCGCTGACTTAATGGGTCTCAGGCAGACGCTGCTGCGGCTGGTGGATGTGGCGTTTCTGTCTTCCTTTCGCAGGACGTGCAGAACAAGTTGAAGGAGTCGGCTCAGTGTGTTGGAGACGAGTTCATGAGCTGCAAGCTGGCTCCTCGGGCCAAGGTACCGCTCCCGCCGCCACGCTCGCCCCCCCAACCAGGGCGGCAACTGCGTACCAGCTACCGCCCTGGGCCTCCCCCGCGTGCTGGAGACGGCACGAAGGCCCGCGGTGCGGTTTTCTCATCGGCTCTCCTTTCAGACGGCGGGTGTGCCGCCCATTTCCCAGATGGGGAGACAGGCTCAGAGAGGCTGTCGTCTGGCAAGGTCCCAGACTTCTGAGCGGCCTGCCCGGACGTGACTGAGGCTTTTTGTGATTCGGGCGGACACTGGCTTCGTCACTAGCTTCTCGGATTTCAGGGGAGTGATTGTCACATTGGTTTATTTTAAAATTTAGTCTGTTCTTTTTTTCAAAAAGAATTAAGGTAGCTGTTGGCTAGCTTTTTTCCTTTCCTTTTTGAAATTTTTTGATGTTTATTTTGAGAGAGAGCGAGCCAGAGCGATTGGGGAGGGGCAGAGAGAGGGAGAGAGAGGATCTCAAGCAGGCTCTGCATTGTCAGCACAGAGCCTGGCGTGGGGCTCGATCCCACAGACCGCGAGATCGTGACCTGAGCTGAAACCAAGAGTCGGACGCTTAGCTGACTGAACCCCTGGGCGGCCCTCTTTTCTTGTTAAACTGCTTCTCCGTACAGAAATACATGTATCTTACCTTCATTTCATTCCCTAAGCAGCCCGTTTTGTAAGCATTATCTAGTTAATGTTACGGTAAACGATGGTTAATATTAGCGGGTAGTGAACGGTAAAGCTGGTGAGAAGTTGATTCTTGGGGGAAAGTGAGGGCCCCTGGGAAGCCCTGCCTCGAGGGAAGGGTTAGGACTTTGTGATTGTCACTCTGAGCTTGAGGATTAGTACTTGAAGGTTAGTACTTGAAGGTTAGTACAGGGGTGTGTTTCGGCAGGACGTCAGTTTGATCCGGCTTCAGCGGACACTAGGGGCCGCTCCGCTTCGTGTCCGTGGTGTGTGGGTGATGATGGGCTGTTTCTTTCCTGGACCAGAAGGGAGGCCCAGCGAAGTGCCCCCGTGGCCTGGCGTCTGGGCTCAGTGGCTGCTCAGTGGTACCGTTCTTCCCCTGCCGACGGTCGTCTTTTTCCCCAAGGCACTTCACGGCCAGTAACCCACGGCCTTCTCTCCTCCCTGTCAGGACTTCCTCCCAGCCGACATCCAGACTCAGTTCGCCGTCAGCCGGGAGCTCATTCGAAACATCTACAACAGCTTCCACAAGCTTCGCGACCGGGCCGAGCGGATTGCGTCGAGGGCCATCGACAATGCTGCTGACCTCCTCATCTTCGGGAAGGAGCTGAGGCAGGTGCCCCCAGCTCTGCAGGGCTCGGTCAGGTGGGGAGGGGCCTGCCGACGTCCAGGCAGAGGTGCTTGCCCAGAACCCCCTCTGTTTTGACCTGGTTCACTTTGGAAAGGGGAAGCAGAGAGTTGGGGAAATGGTCAGTGATGTTAGGAAGAAGAAAACTGAGGCATTTAGGCAGGGAAACGTGGATCCCTCAATACGTGAGTGTGCACCACTATGTCACACGTGTGTCACATGTATGTCACACGTTCTCCCGAGGTCGGGACTAGATCTGAGAAGGGGTCGATTTCACTTGGAAAAGGACACTGAGGGCTGTTGTCAGCATGACTCCGCCCTCCCCCGCAGGCGCTGGGGGTTGCTGGCCGGGACTGGTCCTGAGGTCTGGGGGAGGGGCTGAGGCACGTCCTGGGTCACGGGTTGTCGTGGCGGACGGCCAGGTCAGCTCCCAGGCCTTGAGTGTCTTGTCGTCCGTCTCTTTTTCCCTTAGTGCTTTAGGGTCTGATACGACCCCGCTCCCCTCCTGGGCCACTCTGCACAGTAGCACGTGGGGGTCCCTGAAACAGGCACTGAAAGGCCTGTCCGTTGAATTTGCACTGCTCGCCGACAAGGCCGCCCAGCAGGTGAGTGAATTTGTTCTCCACGGTGTCCGTTCCGAAGAACATTCTGTACCTGGGGAGCACACACAGGACATCTTCTCACGTGCACTTCAGAGGTCAGAGTCTGCGGCGAGTGGATTGCCGGGCCCCGCGGGAACTGCACATCCCCGTCAGTTCCGAGCGGCTTCCCGTGAGCCGTTGACTCTGAAGAGGGTTGCTGATGACGAAGACAGATGGGGTCTGATCTTCGGAGGGTTGACTCTGCTGAAATCAGACGCTGTAACTGCCCTGGCAAACGTAATCTCTGACTTCCTCAGATACCTGTGGGTGGACCAAATAGTTTCCGCTGTGCTGTCCCAGCCAGCAAGTATTTGGCCCCTCGGTCACCCAAGAGAACAACGAGTAAGCTGCAGCACCCCGCGAGAGCCCCCTCGTACCCCCCAGATACCCAGTTAGACTCCGGAAATGTTTCCGCCATCCACACAGGTGCGGTGTGGTCGTTGGGGATCGATTGGAAGGTGCGGTGTTCACTGACCGCCGGAAAGGCTCATCTGGGTGCTTTTATGCTGTAAAACTGCTACATGACTTCGAGGGTGAGCATTTGCTGCCCAGTTCTTGGGGAAACGGTCTTTCCCTAACCATCTAAAACCGTCTAAAAACGGTAGATGGTTTTAAATAAATTAAAATGATGTACTTGGGAAAGCCTTGCTGCCTCAGACGCAAAGCTCCTTAGTAGCAAGCCGGAGAACACAGTGACGGTGGCCGATCCCCAAGCGTGGAATTGGGGGATTTTCAGGCTTCACGTGGGGCCCTCAGGGGCCCAGGATATCTCTGAGTGTTGAAGAAGGGATCTGATCTTGTTGCGGGTAGGGAAAGTCCCGGGTTTTCTTCCTCTGTGGTTCTGGTGCCTGTGTGTTCCCATGAGAAACTGGTGTTGGCGTCTCTCGGAATTGGTGCCGGGCCCAGTCCGTGTCCAGGTCTGCGTGACGCCCACATTTCCACCGCGGGGAGGACCGGGCACGTGGTGTTGGAGGTGTGGCCGCGTGGAGAGGGAGCCTGCTCGGTGCGCGGCCGGTGTCTTGTGGTGGGACGTGGCTCAGGTCCCTTTGGTCTCGGGCCAGTTTCTGGTCTGTGAAAAGGAGGGGGCTGGATGAAGTCATTAAAACACTTCTCATTTAACCTGTTGAACTTTCCTCACAGCTGATTGTAAAACGGAAAAGTGAAGCTATCCTGGTTGCGGGGATCCTGGGCCCCAGACAGCTCCTTCTTCAACAAGTAGCCTCCTGGCAGGGGTGGGGGTGTGTGTGGGGCGCACCGTGAACCCCCTGAGGTCACGCAGAACGCGGGGTGGAAATTCCAAACTCTGTCGTCTCCGGTGGTTTCCGACTGAGATTTGGATGCTGGGTTTCTGCGTTTGAAGAGGGAGACAGGGTTCGGGCTTCTGATGTGCAAGTTCGTAGTTTGAAGTTCCCCCCGGCTCCGAGATTCTCTGATATCTCACGGAGGCTGCTTTGAAATGCGACGTCTGAGGAAGTGCCACTTCCTGAATGTTGCTCTCTGTCCGCGGTGGTTTTCACGGTGAAGTGGAATTAGTGTCGTCTTAATGTGAAAGTGGATCAGAGGCCCATCGGGACTTTGATCCAGCACAGCCGGGGTTCTAGTCACTCTGGCCGTGTGAGCAAAGGCATGCGAGGGAGGGTTTTCCTCACTCTGGCTCCACGCGTCCTGGCTTTGTTCTCTGCAGACTGTGAGGAGATCTGCATCACCGCAGCCCAGCGAGACCGCTGAGACCCAGAGCGGGCCGTTTTCCTGAGGACAGGATGGCGGTGTGGGGTCTCATGCGTTGGGGCATCAGACTAGAACGAGGACCTGGGAGCCAGGGACGTGAGCAGGAATGACCCTCAGGCCCTCCTCCTACTAGACGGGTTGGGGGAGGTCCATTCTCCTGGGCCCTCCTGCCCACTCAGGAAGGAACGGGGCACCTGTGGATCTCCGGTGTTTTCCTTTCCAGGTTTTAAAAGACTGGCTGGAATCTTGGCTCTGGGCGTGGGTTGGAGCGGCCTGGAGCCTCTGAGGTCATCGGGCTGGAGTCCTGGGGTTCCCTGAGTCGGCCGCAGAGCGTGGGCCGGAACCGCTGGCTCGCAGTGCGGTGCTCGTGACCCCCTCAGACACGTCCTTCTATTCGCTTCTTCACACCTTCTGCCGCCTTCTGGCGGCACCCTCTACACACTGGGCCTGATGTGCGGTTTATGAGAGGCGCTCTTCATGCTCTGCCACAGCTGGAGCTCTAGAGGTCGGAAAAGGGCTCATTTTCGTGAGGAGCCGGTGCTGCGCCTGGGCGAGGTGCTCGGCAAGTGTTGGGAGCTGAAGGACGTAAGCTGTGCTGTAGCCCTTCAGGACACGTGGCCGTGAGCACAGTGTTAGCATTGGGCGTTCCCAGGAGGCCAGCCTGGCCCCAACTGTGACCGTGGCTTTGGCGGGCCGCGAGGCCCAGTGGTGTTGAGCGGCGAGCGCAAGTGGACGGGTGACCTTGGAGGCCCAGGACGTAGCTCTCACCTGGCCGCTGGCTTCTCTGGCTCCCCTGCCTTGTGTGGGGGGCTGTCGTGTGGGAAGGGGGCTCTTCTGCAGAGCTAGCTGGTGGCCGTGGGGGGAGGGCCGGCTCAGGCCTGCAGATGGGAGGCCGTGGCCGGGCCTCTGGGTCCCGTGGTGCTCGGTGTTGGTCACCCACCCTTGTTTTCTAGGGCAAACAGGAAGAGAATGACGTGGTGGAGAAGTTGAACCTCTTCCTGGATTTGCTGCAGTCCTATAAAGTGAGTCCGGCTGTTCCTTGGCCAGGGATGGAACTGTTGAGAAGTCTCCCGTGAACTTTCAGGGCTTGACTCCGGGGGAGTGGGAAAAGAGCCGTGAAGCCAGGGCCGAGGAGGGAAGACCGTGGGTGGTCTTGGCCGGCACTGCAGGGGTTCCGGCTGTGGCCCGGCAGGCGTGCGGACAGGCCTGTGGCTTGCCTTCGTCTGCCCGTGGAGGGTGTGTGGGTGTGTGGGTGTGTGCACATGCACACATACACGTGAGTGTAGGCTCACGTGAGTGCGTGTGTATAGGTATGTATGTATGTGTGCATGTGTATGTGAGTGTGTGTATGAATGTGCATGCATGTGTGCATGCATATGTGTATGCGTGTTCACGTATGTACATGAACCTGTGCGTGTGTGTGAATGTACCTGAGTGTACGTGTGTATGTGTTAGGGTATCTGTGTATATATGTATCTGTGTGTACATGTGAATGTGTGTGCACACGTATTAATATGTGTACCAGTGTACGTGTTTGCATGCACACGTGTGTATCTGTATGTGTGCACGTACGCATGCACACGTGTGCACGTAGTGTGCATTTTTGCGTGTGTATGCATGCATGCCTATACGTGTGTGCACGTGTGTGTGTGTGAGAGCACGCGTGAATATGCTAGGTCCTTACAGATACCGTGAGGGGCTGGCCTGGTGCTGAGGGAGCTTGCCCCTTCCACGGGCAGAGATTCCAGGAAGTCTGACTGCAGACTTCCTAACTGTCGCAGCACTGGTGACAGGTTGGATTGCCTGTGAAGCCAGAGAATCCTTCTTGCTGAGCTCAAGGAGAGGGGGCCTAGTACTTTGAGGAATGTTCCGAAGGGATTTGTCTGTTAAGTTGGACGGTAGCCAGGCAGCCTCGAAATCCCAGCACTGGTTCAGTGGCCGGTATTTCCCACAAGACTCCTGATTGAGGTTATTTTAGGGCTGCAGGGAAATGCCCGTGCAGCTTCCTTTTGCAGACTGGTCTCTGTGCTGCTGGAGGCACACGGCGTTCTGACACTGGGCTGCGTGACAGGCCGAGGTCCGGCGCTGTCCCGGCGCTCTGGCATGTTCTTTGTGGACAGGCCCTGTCTTCCGTGTGGTTTTGGTTTGTGGTGCCGACTGGCACTGCGACCCCTCTTGGTTCGACCCTGGGCCTGGCCCCAAGCCTCTCTGTGCCGTGAACACTTCCCGGGCAGGGAGGGAGAGAGTGTGTGCCTGAGCCTTTTCTGAGGCGGGAGGGGCTGGAGTGTGAACGGCGTGGAGGGAGAGGCTCCAGTGTGAATGGCGTGGAGGTGCTCGAGTGTGAACGGTGCGGACGGAGGGATTCGAATGTGAACGGCGCGGAGGGAGACGCTCGCGAGTGAACGGCGCGGAGGGAGAGGCTCGCGTGTGAACGGCGCGGAGGGAGAGGCTCGCGAGTGAATGGTGCGGACTCGGAAGCCTGCGTCTGTTGCATAGTCTCCTTCCCGTGCTCCCTTTCACCTGCTGGCTCCCACGGTGGGGGGCGGGGGGGACGGCTCCGGGTCCCTTCCCGCTGGGGGCCGAGCACGGTGCACCTCCCTCCACAGGACCTGTGCGAGCGGCACGAGAAGGGCGTGCTGCACAAGCACCAGCGGGCCCTGCACAAGTACAGCCTGATGAAGCGGCAGATGATGAGCGCCACTGTGCAGAGCCGGGAGCCCGACTCCGTGGAGCAGCTGGAGTCCCGCATCGTGGAGGTGGTCCTGGCGCGGGGGGTGGGGGGAGGGGGCGTGGGCGGCCTGGGTCTGCCCCGCTGGGCTGGGCTGCGCGCCCGGCCTGGTGGCCCCCCCGGAGCTGGACTTCCGGCCTGTCCTTGGCTGGCTCCCGTGCTGCCCGGACGTCGCTGCCCTGTGCTGGGGTAGCCGGCGGCGGGAGGGCCGCCCCGCCACGCCCAGAGCGGTGCTTTGTGCTTAACCCAACTGAGCCACCCAGGCGCCCCCGGAGTGGTGCCGTCCGGATGCCCGGTTGGCATGAGTGGCTGGCGTTTCCCTTGGCGGTGGTGCGGGGCGGGGCGCGGGCAGGGCCCGTGTTGGCGCGGTGCGCCCCAGCCCGGTGCAAGGGCGCCTCCTTCCTGTGCAGCAGGAGAACGCGATCCAGACGATGGAGCTCCGGGGCTACTTCTCCCTGTACTGCCTCCACCAGGAGATGCAGCTGGTCCACGTGTACCTGCCCCTCACCTCCCACATCCTCGGTGCCTTTGTCAACTCTCAGATCCAGGGGCACAAGGAGGTGGGTCTGCCTGCCAGCACCTTTCTGCCTGCAAGTCTGGCACCCTGCGGCTGGCCCTGCAGGGTCACCGGGAAGGGCAGGGAGCTGGGGGGTGAGGGGGTGGGCACGGGACCTTTCAGCCCGCCTCGCTCACATCTGCTAGTCTCACACGGAGCCTGAACTGCAGGGGTGAAGTTGTCCACACCATTCTCAGGGGAGGGGACGGGACTGTGGGAGGCAACCAAGGAAGCATTTCTCTTCTCCCGGAGGAGTTTCAGAGTCGGGGTAAAGCAGAGCGTCCCCCAGAACTGAGTGAGACAAGAGACGGTGGGGAATCAGTCAGAGGAGGCAGGGGGTCGCTTCCTGAAGACCCCTGGTCAGCGTCCTCCAGATGGCGGCTTATAAACGGGGATGAAGCGCTGTGCTTGTCCTGAGGCTTGGCAAGCCGCGCTGACACCTGCCTGGCCCCCGTGACCCAGAGCCGTGTTGCGCTAGCCAGGCTTGGAGTCTTTGCTTCTCAGACGGGGCCGGGTGTGTCCTCTCCGGACAGCCTGGAAGGCTGGGTGTCTGCAGGGTTGAGGAAACTTGTAAACGGTTCTTGGGTGGTTCTGCTTTTGCTGGTGCTGCCTTCAGACATCTTGTGTTCCGGTTTCCTTCGACGCCTTTGGGTAGCCCTGGGAGCGCAGTCACCTGCTCAGGGGTCCTTGATAACAGTGGGGGAGCTTGGGCCACAGCTTGTAGAGCCCCGGCTCCGTGCCTGTTGGAGCTCTGCGGCCTTGGTCGTGTCCTTGAACCTCCACGATCACCTGGGGACGCGGAGGGCGATGGGCTACAAGCAGCTGGGGTCCGGGGCTGTGCTGGGCGCACGGAAGACTACAGCGTCCCTGTTCCCAGGGACCACACTGACCAGTGGGGGGTGGGGGGGACCATCCTGACTCAGCCAGCCGGGTAGGAATGGGCTTCTCCCGGACCGGGTAGATGTGTGTGGAGCCCACATGTGGGGTGGGTATGGTTCTGTCTGGACGGACAGCGCATAGCAGGAGCTCAGGTGTGCAGTCCATAATACTCGCGGACGACATCTTGGAGGCAGGGTGAGGGGCTAGAAGGTGGAGGCTGTCAGTCCGGCCGGGGGCATTTGTGAGTGAGCGTCTCAGCGGGCAGCTCAGTCTCTGGTCTAGAGCCAGTCATGGCGGAAACACCCGGACGGCTTGTCCTGTTGGACTTCGGGATTCCCCTTACACCAAGCCATCCGAGGCGGAAGGGGATGAGAGCAGGCAGCGGAGGGGCCTGTGGCGCCGGGGGCAGTGGCCGGGGTCTCCGGGTGGGCTGTGTCGGGCTTCTAGGGGTTTTGCGGGGAACGGACACACTGGGGCGTGTCGCCGGCTCGTGGCCTGTCTCAACCTGGGACACTCCCTCTTCTCCAGATGAGCAAGGTGTGGAACGACCTGAAGCCCAAACTAAACTGCCTCTTCGCTGGACCCAGCGGCTCCCCGACTCCACCGAGGCTCCCGCAGGACGGCGTGTCTCCTCGCTAGTGCCAGACGCCTGGGGCGGGAGCTCCGGGCGGCCTCACTAAAACCTCTTTCCAAATGGCGTGTTCCTGTTTAATTCCCTCCAGATAGTGGCTGCCCCCCACCCCCCGCGGGGTCCCCGGTGTCTGACTGACCCCCAGACCCAGTGGGGCCGGGGTTTGGGTGCTCCCCTCGTGGGGAGTGGGGCTGAGGATGTGACCCCAGGCCTCTGAGCATCCACGAGGGCCGGAGGCCATGGGGGTCTGCTCAGCTGTCCTGGGCCCCGCCCGACGCTGCACTGTGCCTGAGCCTGGCGGTCAAGAGTTAAGGTTCCCTGGAAAAGTCTTCTCTAATTCCAGGAGGTCAGGGTGGCGAGGATGGCTTCCACATAGCAGGTGCCCGGGGGCATGTGCAGGGGGCACCCATGAGTTTTGGGGAGTTGGGAGGGTCTGGGTCCGATGACCAGGGATGGGGAGGTTGGAATCCCCGTGTCGGACACGAGGTGGCCGTTTCTGATGAACCGGTCAGTGAGGGTGGACTGTGACCTAAGGCCGGCGGGCACTCCGGACGGGTGTGGGTACGGCGGGGCCTCGGCGGGGAGGGGGGGGGGGTCGCTGGGTGCACAGACGGTGTCCACCTCCAGGAGGCAGGCGTGGGTCGGTACCATGGGGCCATGGTCTGGACTGGGTCTGGGTAAAGTGTCCTGTGTCCCTCCCTGTCATGTGCCCGTGGGCTGCGATGTCGGGGACAAAGGTGAAGTGGTGCTTCTGTGGTCTGTCGCCGTGCAGCACCAGCTGTGTCCTCGCGGTTGCTTGCAGGCCCGTCTTTGGAGGCGGCAGCTTGCGACGGCTTGAGTGCAGAGGCTGGAAGGGGAGGGCGGGCGGGACCGTGTTCCAGCGGGGGTCTGGAAGGGGGGGGTTCTGTGTGGCTGTGGCTGACCACCCCCCGCCCCATTTTGGGAGGCACTCCGAGCCTCCCTCCTCATTCCAGGCAGGCCCGGAGGGGATCTGTTCTGGGAACTCTGGGGTCAGTGCGCGCCTGGGGCCTCCGAGCGCTTCCTGCTCTGAATCCCTCTTGTGTAAACACCGGCAGGGCGCCTTCCTCCCAGGCCGGGAACGCTTTGAGCTCACTGCCCACCCCCCCCCCCCCCCCCCCCCCCCCCGAGCGGTGTCGGCGGATCTGTGTTGTGGTTGTGGGAGGGTCCGACTGCACGCCAGGAGTCCTGAGGGTCTCGCCTTCCCGGGGTGCAGATGCCTGTGCTCCAGGGGGCTTTCTCTGGATCTGAAGGCAGGTGGGACTTCCCACCTGTGTGTCCCCACACAGCACGCAGGACTTCTGCACCCGTCCTGGGGTGCTCTTGCACATCACTGCCCGGGGCGGGGGTCGGGGAAGTATTTTTTAGGCCCAGCCAGACACCTGCGTCACCCCACGTGTGGGTTCTCCTGTGCGGGGAGAAAGCCAGCTGCACCCCACACAGCCCGAGGCCCTGGGACTGCGGCACATGCCACCCTTGGCTGATAAGGGGCAGCGTACCCCCAGAGCCCAGCAAGCGGGGGCCCGTTTGATCACTGGGCCGTGCGTGCGTTCTGCTCCCCTTCGGAGAAGCTGGTTCTCGGGCACTGAGTGGATCTGCGCTGCCCCGCAGGGCTGCCCCACGGGCGCTGTGTACACTCGAGCCGCAGGGCTGACCTCTGAGCCTCCCGTTCCCTGTCGGCTGCTGCCCGCGCACCGCGGCCTGCCTGTGGGTGGTGCGGGACAGGCGACCGCAGGACACTGGCGAGCTGGGAAGACACCCAGAGCAGACCCCACCATGCACGCAGTGGGGGCTGGGGGCTCATGGTGGGCAGCAGCACGGAAGGTGGGAGGGCCGGCGCGGAGAGGGTCTCCCAGGGCACGCGGAGGCCCGCCTCTCCCGGGTCACTGAGGAGAATTCCAGCACCAAAGACTTCACTTGTGCTTTCTCAAGAGGACTTTTCCTGAGACTCCGTGTTCCTGGTGGCCTCTCTGTGCGGTGGGAGGAGCCAGGAGCCCTTCTTGGCTGGGGTTCCTTACCCAGAAGGCGCTTTCTTGTGCATCCCCTCCCTCCCCAGCCCCTGCAAGGAGGCTGGCAGATGGGAGACACTTGCTGGGCTGTGTGCGTGGGGGTCACGTCCTTCCTGTGCTTGTCAGCTGGGGACAGCAGGGGCCACCTTTTGCCTCCCACAGAGCCTCCCTCTGGGCCCAGGGCCAGGGCCGTTCTGGGGAGAGCCAGGCTGCCAGCGGCTCTGGGTCAGGGAGCGCAGGGGCGTCCCAGCTTGCCTCCGTGGCCCTAATCTCCAGGCTGGGACTGCGGGAGGGAGACCACAGCCTTGCCTTGTCTCCCACGGTCTGCGATGTCCCGGTGCCACGGGGACAGAGCCCGATCCCGACTCTGCAAGGCCGGAATGGAGCCCGGCCCCGGTGTGTGCCTTCGCCAGGTCCCTCCAGCCTGGGCCCAGCTTGCTCACAGCATCAGATCTGGGCATGTGCGGGACTCTGCACAGGTTGAGGTCGGCTGGTTTTGTCAGCATTCGAGACCCTTCTCTTCGTGATGCAGTTCTGTGTATGGAGCACTTTACAAGGCTGTAGGCATCAATTACTACGCCAATAAACTGGAATCGTTCACACACGGTTTGCATTCTGAGAGCTTTATCAATAAACACACGAACAACTGTGATCAAACCCCTTTATAAAACTTGGGTGAAGTGGGTTCTCCGTATAAGCGAGTGCTGCCTCCCTCCTTCCTGGTGGTCAGAAGTCTGGACAGGAACAGCCAGTCCCTTGAGGTGAGGGAGGTGACGGCTTCTGATGCATCAGACCAGGGTTTTAGGCCTGGGCCTCGCCTGTTCGGTTTGCCCTTGAAGGAGGGGTGGGGGGCAAGGACGCCACACCCTCTAACCCACTCTATGGTCCTGACAAGACCGCGGCGCTCGGCCCGCCCTCCGGGCCCAGTGTGCGGGCCATAGGCAGCCAGCAGGCAGGCAGCTTCCTGAGGACAGGCCTGGGCTGGTGTGTGCGAGGCCCCGTGAAGAATGTGAAAAGGTAAGAGAGCTTTCTTCTTTCCGCCTCACCACACCCGGAACCCCCCGCCCCGCCTCGGGGCTCCGAGAGCAGGTGAAGAGATGGACGGCACTGCGGGTTTGCATTGGATTCGGCAGCCTGCGGGGCCAGCGTGGTTCTGCGTCTACACCTCGTCCACCTCGCGGAGCGTGTAGTCCAGGATGGTGTTGGGGCCCTGGAACTTGAAATACCCGTGGAATTTCTTGTTCTGAAGCAGGAGGGGAAACCAGTAGCTGTCATCGGGCCACATGTCACCAAAGGGGATCCGGTCCAGCTGGAACCACCGGGGCCGCATTTCTGTGGTGGTGCAAAGGGGGACACGGTGTTCAGCCGGGAGCTAAACTGACTTGGTGAGAAACTGCCAGGGGGTGTCGTGTGAGGAGCTCGACAGGCTCCTAGTTCAACCCTAGGGCCGTGTCCCGGTGTCACTCCGCGCAAGAGGGAGGAGGAACGAGGCTGACACGAGGGGCTGGCGCAGCGCCTGCCCCGGGAGACGGAGGGAAGGGAGAAGGGGAGGCCCCGAGACTCACCGTCGCTCTCCGCGGGCGTCCCCTGGACACTGTCTGTGCGGAAGATGTGCACGTCCATCAGTTCCGGCTCGCCCACGAACTCGAACACGATCCGGCCCACCTTGTGGAGTGTGTCCGCGGTCAGACCGCACTCCTCCCGCAGCTCCCTGCGGGCAGAGTGGGCGACGGTCACAGCAAGGCACCGGGCAGGGGCACGCCCGCCTGTGGGCCAAGGGAGCCACAGACGCAGGCGCCCGGGCCCGCGTCAACAGTTCCCGACCTGGCAGGAACTTGGTTATCTGGGGGCCTGTTCATCGAAGCCGATTCTGTTCAGAGTCTGGTTCAGGGCGCACAGGCCGACCGGTGCGACACCTTGCGAGCCACGGTGCAGCCCAGGCCCGGCCGAGCTCAGCTGTTCGGGGGTCGGTCGCGGGCGAGCTGGGAACCTTCCACCCGGTCCTTCAGCTCCAGCTCTCTCCCGGGGGGTTGCTGGGGGGCGGGGGCAGCAGCCACGTGAGTACCGCTTTGTGGGCTGTGGGAACCCCGGGCCCTGAACCGGGAGCCACCCTTCCTCACACGCGTGCTCGGAGGGCACAGGAGCACACCGCTGTACACGGCCTCCTTCGCGAGGGCCTGCCTCGGTCTGTTCCACCGAGGAGACACCCCCAACCCTCTGGCCAGCTTCCCTGCAGCCGCCCGAGGGTGGGGGGGAGGTGGGGGGAACAGGAGCCTGGGGCCCGTCTGGGTCGTCTCCTCCTGCGGACCCCTCCCCCCCACCCGAGCACTGTGCCCGGCCACCAGCAGAACCCGACGCCGCTTCTGTTTCAAAGTATTCACTGCTCAAGTGTCACGTTCGCCGCGGACAACCTGCCAGACCCTGGGCGGATGCGACAGCAGAGAGAACCCTCACTGCCGCCTCAGTGTGTTTCTTCCGGGCCTTCTCCTTCACACATCCGTTTACACGACTGCAGACGCGTCACGCGCTCGGACCCGCGCTTCCCACGCAAGGCCGGCGTCGCGCCCCGCCCCTCGAGGAGTTCCAGCAGTTTCCCACCCGGTGTGGGTGGCGGAGTAGGAACTGCTGTCCGTGCGTCCAGCGCGAGACCCCGTGGTGGGCGTCACCACCTGCGCGCCCCATACCTCTCCTGTCTGGCCCTGGCCAACGGCTCCGCCCCCCCCCCGCCCCCCCCCCCCCCCCCCCCCCCCCCGCTTCTGGTTCCCACGGCGTCTTCTGGAAGCACTGTGCTCCGGACCCCGGGGAACCCCTGGCTGCTCGCTGCAGCGGCCAGGGAACTCGGTCTTTTGCTCCCTTAGAGCCTGGCTTCCCTACTGCTCTGGATGTATTCGTTTCTGTAAGCGTTCTCGTTACACCTGACCGTTTACAGTTGTAAGTAGGAACAGGTTTTTTTGGCTTTGCGCTCCAAGTTGTGTTAGGAACACGATAGGTAAGTACCTCCCGTGCCTGTACGAAGCCAGGGAAACCACTTTGCTCGTTAAACACACACACGCTGGGTCCAAACGGTCTGATGTGAGCAGACGCCTTCCTCAGCGGGAAGTCCACCCTGAGCTCCCGGTAAGGTCTGCAAGGCAATCACGCCCATTTGCTGCCGCTGTGGACGAGGCCGACTGAGGCTCTGAAAGCTGGAATTTGTTCAGGGACGTGCTTAAAATTAGACTTGACCTAAAAAAATGAATGTCTTCACTTGGGGGGTGCAGGTGGCTCCCCAGCTAAAGGCTCTGGCATCCGCCGGGCCTCCCCCACTGCTCTGGCAGCAGGCCGGTGGGTCTGGGTTTTAAAAACTTCACCTGGTGGTTGGTGTTTTGACTAGTTTTGGTTCGTCTTCCCTCAATACACAGCAGTGCACGAAGTATCGATAACCTTACTTCACGGGCTGAGGTAATTAGCGGGGACGACAGCCTCGGTTTTGCTAAAGTGTCGGATCGTGTGTGTGACACTCAGCTCCCCAGATGGCAGAGAGCAGGATGAGGAACGCATTACACAAGACAGCAGCAGCCGAGTGTCTGGGTGGGCGTGCGGGCCCCGCGGTCCTGGGGCTCGGCTTCGGCCGCTGCTCCTCTGGGGCGCTCTGAACACCGTGCCCTGGGGCCTTGCTGGGGTCCAGAGAAGGGACGCTGCACCCGCCTACGGCCCAAACCTGACTCTGAGGGCCCTCAGACCCCCAGGTGCCCTTCGTGCGGCACTGGGGACAGCGCGACAGGAAACGGAGGTCAGGCCATGTCATATCTGCCCTGTGATTACGACAGGGGACTGCAGCACAGTGGAAAACGTGGTCTCTTCAGTAATGCTGTGTCAGCTGGATGTCTTCACGGATGAGTCTCGACCCTCTGCCCTACATCTTATCCCAAACTCCATTCCAGATGAAGATCTAACACTCCTGAACGTTCCAGAAGAAAAACTTAGGAGAAGGTCTCCAGCCTGGGATAGGCAAAGATCGCGCTAAAATGAAACTTCTACTCATAGAAACGTCATCACGAATGAAAAGACAAGCCCCAGGGAGGACACAGTAGCAGACTGGGCGTGGCCGAGGGGGACCCGCGAACTCCAGGACACTGCAGCCCACTGGGCCTGAGGACCGAACAGCAAAGAGAACAAAGATGGGACAACACAGAACAGAATGTCGGGTGTGGGACAGCCAGGAAAGGTGTGGCCCATGTGCGACGGGAACACCGGCAGGAGAACAGCAGTGACTCCGGTAGTCACTGGGAATTTCCCCAAACTGATGTCAGACGCCGAACCACAGATCCTGGGAGCTCCGAGGACTCCAAGCGAGACAGACACCAGAAAACTACCTTAGGCACGTTTCTTTCAGAGTGTAATAAATCAAAGAAAAGGAAAAGATCTTAAAGCCAGAGGACAAAAGCACTTGGCCACAGAGGAACCAGGATGAGAGTCAAATCTGACTCCCCAGAAACCGAGCGAGCAGAGAGGGAGCGAAATACTTAGTGTTGACAGAAAACACACCAACCTAGGATTCTGTACTTTACTTCCCATCAAGAAGAAGGGGAGATAAAGACTTTCTCAAACAATAATTGAGGGGCCCCATTACCAGCCTCCTAACAAACACGAGAGCGAGGTCTTTGGAGAAAAGGGCAATGGCGGAACCTTGGATCCGCACGAAGAAAGCGAGAGGACTGAAGGAGTGAGCCAAGGCAAGATAAAACCATTCTGGTTTTTATGCTCGATCGATTGAGTGGGTAAGGGTTTGAGGTTTTTGGCGACGACGTGTCCGCGTTGGTGTGCCCCATGTGTGCGTGCATGTGTGTAAGGGGAACAGTGAGCACCCAGGGTTGGGTGTTGGAATCAGGATTGTTGTCAAGAGGCCCTCAGACCACCCATGGGGCGGGGGGCAGCGTTATCTGAAAGTGCACTTGGATCGTGTGCCAATCCGTATTGCAAACTTTGAGGTGTGCACTAAACATTAAAGAAGTATAGCTGACCTTCTAAAAAGGGGAGAAAATGGAATCCTTTAAGTGCCCAATTAAAACCGCGGAATGGAGAAAAGGGGTGGAAGACAAAGCCAGGAACAGAGGACAAGGGTGACAAACCGAAAACCACCGAATCTGGTGGATATTAACCCATCTGTGTACCAGCCACCACTTGGAACGTCAGCCGTCCACGGGCTCCGGCGAAAGAAGGATCGTCAGAGTGGATCTGAAGACAAGACCAGCCAGTGCGGTCCGCACGGAGCCCACGATGCACAGAAAGATTAAAGGCACAAAGTATACAATGATAAAGATGAAAAAACGCAGATTGAAAGTAAACGGAGAGAAACACACCAGGCTAACACTAGTCAAAGGAAGAAAGGAGTATCTGTACGGGTTTTAGAGCTGACTTCAAAGCAGCAAGTGTCGGCAGGAATAAAGGGGATTCCGTCCTGCGGGAGGGACCACTTCTCCTCGATAGGATGCTTAATACGTATGCACCTGATGATAGTCAAGCTACGGGAGGCAAAAATGAATGGAACCGCACGGAGAAGTGGATGGATCCACCCTCCTGGCTGGACACTTCAAGCAGAAAATCAATAAAGACGTCAAACGTATAAGGAACTGCAAATCTCTCAGACAGGCAGCCCCGTTTAAAAACAAGGGCAAAAGACCTGAGTGGGGGGCAGACACCAGAGGGCGCACCCGTGTGGCCGCGCTTCCCCCGCCATGTGCTGTCGGGGCAGCCTGGCCATGCTGCCTAGCGCTTGCCCAAACAAATGACCACAGGCGGCAGCACGCCGGGTCCCATGCCTAGGAGGGGGAGGTGCACACCAAGGACATCACACCCGTGGCCGTTCAAACCCAGGACTTGGCCCAGTCGTGCACCATGAAGTCAACTTGGTGGACTGTGACCAGCAATTAAAAAAACCCGAAGGATAGGAACTATGTTAGCGGGACTACGTGAGCGCGTACTTTCGTGTGGTAAGAGCATTGTTGTATCAGAACGTAAACATCTCTTATGTGGGTTGTGATGTTTAAAAAACTCCAAACTTGAGAACCATCGGGCTGCGGAGCCTGCAGCTGACTTCCTTTCCAGAAGCCTCATTAGTATGCATGTGGGGATCTGGTCTCTTCCCCGGGGAAAGCGGCCTTAATTAAGGTTGCTGACTTCCTTCAGAATGCCATCAGTAGTAGCGAAGGCTTGTGGAGCGCTTTGTGAGATGTTTGCACACACGGTCTCATTTGTTCCACACGTGAGGACAAGGAAGGGCAAGGGGACTGATGTCGGAGAGCTGTGTGATCTCAGACAAGCCGTCAACCGCTCTGGGCTCTGGTTCCTGCCCACGTGAGGCAGGCTGTGCCGAGGACTAATGGAGACTGTGTGTGAACAGGCTCAGACAGAAGAGCTGGTCATCAGCTCCCTGAACGCACGAGGAAAGCAAACGACTGACCAGCCGGAAGTCGCCATGCCACAACAGCTTCCCAAATGTGTCCTGAAAGCCCCTCCCGCGCCCCCAGCAACAGCTCACGTGCCCTGGGCACTCCCCACTGGTCCAAATCCTGTATGGTTACATCCTCAATCTCCACACTCCCGAGAGGCAGGAAGGGTCATCGTTATTCCCATTTTTGGGATGAAGAAACTGAGACCCAAGAGCTCCATAAGGAGCTGTAGGCTGTCACCCTTGGGAGCGGGTTCTGTGGTCAGGCCCACCCCTCCCTCACCTCTTGGCCCCGTCCTCGATGCTCTCTCCTCCTTGAACTTTGCCTCCAAAGCCATTCCACCGGCCGGCCCCGAAGCCTCGTTTCTTCATGCCCAGGAGAACTCGCGGAGGCTGCAGCACCAGCACCAATGTGTAGAGCCTGGAGGCGCCCATGGTCCCCCGGGGACCCCTTGAGGAAGGCAAAAAGGCTGGGTCAGCTTGACCTGGGTGCACGCGGAGTGTGGATGAGGCCAGGGGCCTGGTGAGATGGGAATGTGCTGTGGAAGGCAGGGGGGAATCTGCCTGGTGGTAACCTCCCAGCCCTGCCACGAGAGGCTCGCCTCCTGCCAGATGGAAACCGAACAAATGAGCTTCCAGAGTAGAAAGAGAGAGGCCTGGCCCTCCGAATCCAGCGGCACCCGTGTCCAAGCCTTGGGATTGCCAGGGCTGATGGAGCAGGTTCGGAAAGGGCCGTGTCAACCCTTCCCCCTCCTCAGCACAGGGCTGTTTTTGCCCCTGTGTCCAGCCCGTGGACAGTCCACCCCCTGTGGCCCCAACACAACCAGGCAGGTTAGCCGACGGTTCTCGGGTCAGGCTTTTGGCCTTGGCCTTTTCATCAGTGGGGCCTTCTTCTGGCCTGCTGGGATATGCCTTCCACACTTCACCGCAGAGCTATAGAGTCCCGAGGAGCTCCTGGCAGAGAGCCCGCCCAGCGAGGGCTGGCTGGTCCTCCCTCCTGCGACAGTTCATAATCCGCTCACAACTGTTGCTGCTCTGGGCTCTGGCACTGGAGCCACAAGGGCCCCTCCCGCTCGAACGGGTGTGCGTGGTCCAGAGGAAAACTCCAAGGGTGATGCCTGGGTTGCTGCTGGACACATGGAGGAGGACCAGGACCCTCTGTGCATCCATCCCTGTCCCAGCCTGGGGCCACCGTTCACAAGTCTCTTACCCTGGGGACCACACCGGATGAGAAGCAGGATCCAGGAGCAGGGATCCTCGTGGGGAGCCACAGTGTCTGAGAAAAGGGAGCTACAGCTGGGTCCTGGTTTGGGGGGTAGGTCTGGCCAAAGTGGGTCTCTGTGGCCGAGCCTACCTGTCTGCCTGTGTCCTCTGTCGTGATGCTGACTGGTTCATGCCCAGAGCCCTGGCTTCCTGAGTGACTTGTGGTGGTGAGGCAGATACCAGGAGTGTCAGCTATCACTTATTAAGCACTGGCTGTATACCTCTTTTAAAAAATCATTCTGTTTAGTAGACCCAAGAACTTTGTGAGCTAAGACTTGCTTTCTCCATTTTCAGATCAAGAAACTGCAGCTCGAAGAGGCTCAGTCTGACCCAAGGTCAAACTTGGGGAAGACCCCAATCTGGGTCTAACGGGCTTTTGAAGTTCAGTTGTCCCCTGGGTCCTGGAGCAAGCGGCTTGGGACCACAATTAGAGAGTCCTCAGAGGGCCACTCCGAACGTCAGCGGCTGGGAGGCTGCAACAGGCCCGGGCATGTGGTCTCCGAGTCAAGTGGTCGGTACACCGAGGTCCCTCACCAGGGTTTTGAAAGATCCTATCCACAGAACACCAGGCTCAGGCCCTGGTTCCGGATCCCTCTCCTCCGACCTCTGCTCACCTGGCGCCCCCACCCCCTGGTCCCGCACCCCTCTCACCGCCCCGGCTCCCCCCCACCAACCCCGTCCCTGGTCCCCCCCCCCCCCCCCCCCCGCTCGCAGGACCCGGGCTCCGCTCCCCGGCCCCCTCCCCTCTCCCCTGCTCACCTGACCCGGGTTCCGCTCCCGGGCTCTCCGGTCCCTGTCCTCAGACCCGGGATCGCGCGCGCTTTCTGAATAAGGGAGCCGCGGAAGCCGGGGGGGCGTGGCCTCGGGCCGGAAGCGAGGCCGGCACTTCCGGCGCGGGGGACAGGAGCCGATCGGCACCCATGGCTCGGTGAGTGGGGCTGTGAGCTAGGTGCTGGGCGAGGTCGTGCGCTCCTTCGGCGTTTGTGGGGGCGCCTGCTGCATGCTTCCGGGGGAGGAGGGGCCGGGGGCGCGTCCCAGGTTCGTCCGCGGGGAAGGGGCGCAGAGACGCGGTCATTCCCGGCGAAGCGCCTTGGGTTGTTGAAGGGCCTTTGGCCTTGCGCCCTGGTGAAGATGTCCGGGTCGTCCCTTGAGGAACACGGATGCAGAACTTACTTTGTAGGGTTGTTCTGAGAGTTGAGTGAGGGGGGTGCGGAGAGCTCCCGGCCCGCGACAAACCGTTCAGACCCTGACTTTGCCAAAGAGACTTGGAACTCGTTCTTCAGGCTGAGTGCAGTTGTTAGGAGATGGGCCTGGCGGCCCTGTGTTGGCCGCTGTGCTGAGGCGTCCAGGAAGGCGGGGTCTGTCCCCTGGGGGCTTCTCCCAGTCCCGCAGAGCCCGGGGACAAGTTGTCCCGGGTAAGAAAGAAGATTGCTTTGTCGACATCATCAGGCCTGTTAAGCAGAACCGGAAAAGCTTTGAGTTTTCCTTCTGAAGACAATTTTCCCGAGGGCCCCACGCTTCTTCGCCAGAAGGAGTTCGCCTGCCGTGTTCGTGCACTTGGGCCGCCGCAGGCCAGGCGTAGACCACACAAACGCAGGCTGAGGCCGCAGACCCGGATCACGGTGCTGCAGGGCCCTTTCTCGTGGGGCCTCTCTCCTCGACCTGCACACGGCTGCCTTCTGCCCGTGGCCTCACGTGGTCTTTCCCCGCGCACCTGTGTCCCAACTGTCTCTGATGAAGACGCCAGTCGGGTCGGGTTGGGGCCCGCCTGTATAGCCTCATTTGTACTTACCTCTTTAAACACCACTTCTGTTTTGAGGTTTCTGGGGTTAGCGCTTCAACACACCCCTTTGGGGAGGGACTCAGTGCAGGCCATTACACCCGTTTTCTGGCCGCGTCGCCTTGTCAAGTTTCCTCCCCGTTTGGGCCTCCGGGCCCTCTAAAAACACGTGGGTTGAACCAGGGACCCCGCCTATCTGTGTGATGTCCACCTGTTAGCTCCCTTTTTCTTTCTCAGGTCCTTGAAGCTGGTACGTGCGTCCCTTCAGCGGCAAAGGTTTCACACCGCTGGGAGCCACTACAAGGGTCGGACCGCTGCTGAGCACCTGTGGCTGACACGTCATTTGAGGGACCCGTTTGTGAAGGCAGCGAAGGTGGAGAGTTACCGGTGCCGAAGTGCCTTCAAGCTCTTGGAGGTGAACGAGAGGCACCAGATCCTGCGGCCCGGCCTCCGGGTCTTAGACTGTGGGGCGGCTCCCGGGGCCTGGAGCCAGGTGGCCGTGCAGAGGGTCAACGCTGCGGGCGCAGGTAGGGCCTCTGACCACCCCCGAGTGTGCGGGCGCGGGCCAGCTGCCCTCCACCAGGGGAGGTGGCCAAGCCGCTTTGTGATGACACATTCTTCGGAGTGGCTGCTGTAGGGGCTGATGAGGAAAACGGGACACTGATGTGTTGACAGCGGGAGACCGGGTGGAAAGCTACGACGGAGACTAAAAGTGCCTCACGTCACCACGTCCGTGTGTGCGTGAATGTGTCGGAGAGCCCCCTTCCCGAACTTGTTTTTGCACACGTGACTGCACGTGTATGTTTTCTTTTTCAGAAACGATAGTAACTCACATCCTTCTTACTGATTTGGAGCCTTAATGGAGGGCTTCTTTCCCGCCCCCACTCACTGATCTATTGACATTTTCCCATGCCTGCACAGCTCAGTCAACCCCAGAGTTCTCCAGGTCCTGGTCTTCGAAGCCCTGGGTCTCCTGGAGGCCCTGCTGGGGGCTGCTCAAGGTTCTCCCCTCTGGCTCAACCTGAGGGACTCAGCTTTTACCTATTTCATATTTTAGGATTTTGTAAAAAAAAGAAAAAAAAAGAAAGAAACTGTTTCTATGTTAATAAGGTTCCCCTGCTCAGTCAGGAGAAACCAATACCCTCGGTGTGGAAAGCCCTGGCGTCCTTGTAAACGCTCGTGTAGACCGCCATATGATGATGTCCCGTGCTGTTGAGCCAGCCTCCTGCTGGGCTCCGGTGTTGCCCTCGGGGCCCTTGTTAGCTGCAGGAGCCGTGGTGAGCATCCCTACCCTTTGTGTTTCCTGCCGTAAAGTCGGAAGGGACCAGAACCCCTGGCATTACATGACATATGTGCCGGCTCACAGAAATCTCAGACACCTGGGGTGCGGACCTTGTGCCCATTTTCCTAGTGAAGAATGAGGTTCGGAGGAGTTTGGCGGGCTTCTGAATGCACGGGCTGGGAGTGCTGTTCCCTGGGTTCAGGACAAAGAACCAGCCCCGTTACTGGGTGTGGGATGCCGCCAGGGGCCCTAGAACAGGTTACAATTTTTTTTTTTAACTCAATAAATATCACCTAAGTGAAGGGATTTGTGTCCGAGACCTCTGTTCGTTTTCCTACCACTGAGCCTGCCCACAGACCTAACGACAGATTTTATTTTATTTTTAATCTTACGTTTATTTATTTAGCTAGAGATAACTAAGATGTTGTGGTTCCTTGTAATTTACTTAAAAGTGCATCTTTTTTTTTTTTTACTGTCAAATTTATTGTCAAAGTGGTTTCCATACAACACCCAGTGCTCATCCCAAAAGGTGCCCTCCTCAATACCCATCACCCACCCTCCCCTCCTTCCCACCCCCTATCTACCCTCAGTTTGTTCTCAGTTTTTAAGAGTCTCTTATGCTTTGGGTCTCTCCCTCTCTAACCTCTTTTTTTTTTTTTTCCCCTTCCCCTCCTCCATGGGTTTCTGTTAAGTTTCTCAGGATCCACATAAGAGTGAAAACATATGGCATCTGTCTTTCTCTGTATGACTTATTTCACTTAGCATAACACTCTCCAGTTTCATCCACGTTGCTACGAAAGGCCATATTTCATTCTTTCTCATTGCCACGTAGTGTTCCATTGTGTATATAAACCACAATTTCTGTATCCATTCGTCACTAACAACGGATTTTAATGGCTCCTGTCCCTGTATAACTGCTCCTCAGGGGAAGGAGGAACACGGCCAGGTTTGACTCGTAGGAAGCAGCGGCCGAAGCAAAGGCTGTGGATAGAATGTCCGGTTTCTTTTCCTGCCAGAAGGTGTACAGATGCACCCAAAGTATTTGCCTCTAGTGGCCCCTTCCCGAGGTTATGACGCCTGGGATGCTAACGGGAGTCAGGTACATGCCGTGAGGTGTGAGATGGCCTACTTTCCAGGGCTGAACATGAGAGTTTTCTCCTTTGAAAAATGCACTCTTCAAAGTGGTTGGACTTCCAGTCCTTAGCTAGAAGACCCACGTTCCACCGCCGTGGGACAGCCTCGTTGCTACGCGGTCTGCACTAGCAGATCTGTGACGGCACCCTCCCCTCATGCCCTGGGGACTGGGGAGAAGGGTTCTCCTCACCATGGGGCGGGGACGCAGAGAGGGGCCGGGGACAGCAGTCTTGCTGGCCCGAGGCCCTGTTCCAGGTGAGACGATGGCCTCTACTGCCCAGCTGCTACCACTCACACCTGGTCGAGGGATCGGTTCCTGTACCTTGTCTTCCCCACTTCTCGGCTTGCTTCTAGTAGTTTGTGCATCAAAAGAAATTGGATTAAGCTAACAGAAGTGCTGAGTTAATCCGGAGGTGCTGTATGCACTCACGTGTCATTGGTTCAGTTTGTCAGAAAGCCCACTCGGAGATACCCTTTCACAGACAGCTGGCCTCTGGAAGGGAGGTGAAGCCAGAGTTGGGGTCAGGTGCCTGCCCCGGGACAGGCACTTCTCTTCTCTGGGCCTCAGTTAGCTTCCTTGTGTGGAGAGTGGGGACTGTCACCCCTGCCATGTGTGTGTTTGGGATGGATACAAGTGGGGAAAGGCCCGTGTCCACCTCTTGGCGTGTTCGCTCTTTACGTTGGTCCTGACTTTTTACTTTTATTTTTCTATTTGTATTTCTGAGGGAAGATTCAGGCTGTAAATAAATAACATACTCTGTCTTCCTTAGATCCCGGTGCTCCTGTGGGCTTTGTGCTTGGGGTAGACCTTCTCCACATATTCCCCCTGGAGGGGGCAACTTTTCTGTCCCCCGCCGACGTGACTGACCCCAGAACCGTCCAGAGAGTCCGAGAGCTGCTTCCTGGCGGGAGAGCAGATGTCATTCTGAGTGACATGGCACCCAATGCCACAGGGATCCGGAGCCTGGATCACGACAGGCTCATTAGCCTGTGCTCGTCCCTTCTGGACGTGGCTCCAGATATTCTGCACCCCGGCGGAACGTTCCTCTGCAAAACGTGGGCTGGAAGTCAAAGCCTTGGGTTACGGAAGAGACTGGCCGAGCAGTTCCAGAACACCAGGACTGTAAAGCCTAGAGCCAGCAGGAAGGAATCTTCAGAGGTGTACCTCTTGGCCACACAGTACCGAAGAGCGAAGGGGCCTGTGGAGGACTGAGGGCTGCCTCTGCCATTTGTGGTCCTCGTTCACTGCAAGTGTGGTGTGAGCTCTTTCCTGGAGTGTGGCTGGAGGGGTCAGAGCTTGATCCGGGACGTGGCTGGCAGGACGAGGGTGCGACCTTTCTTTGAACCACAGTGTATTCACTGGTCACGATATATGATAAAAAATAGTCCCTAAGTGATCTTAGGTGCAGAGGAAGGATGAAAAGACAGTGGGAAGGAGAAACCTTGATGTCAGCAGGCTGTTCGCCTGTAACAGAGTTTCCACCATTGCTCCCAGAAGGCACCACCCAGGCTGTGGTTATACAGTGTAGCGAATGCGAATGAAAATCTGAAATTTCGACCTGGGGGTTAATTTCCATCTCTCTGGTGAATGGTGTGGAAATTAATACTTTCAAGCAACCAGAACGGGGCGGGGGGGGGGGGGGGGGGACGGGGGGGGGCAGTTAGGGAAGACATTTCATGTGAATTTTGCAGGGGGTGGTGTGCTTGTTTTGTTGCTGGAAATCCGCCTCGCTGTAATACTCCAGGCCCCTAAGACTGGAATTGCCAAAGCAAGCAGCCACGTGGAGTGCTGGATTTCCTTTTACTCTCTTCCAGGAACTTGATGCAGCTTTATAAAACAATGTAGATTGTGTTTATTTAAGGGATTTCCATGCTTTGAAGTTTGTTTCTATAAAAATTGTTTTTTTCAAAGCTACTTGTCATTAAAAAAAAGGGGGGGGGGCGGCGCCTGGGTGGCTCAGTCGGTTAAAGCATCCAACTTCAGCTCAGGTCAGATCTATCTCCCGGTTCTTAAGATCCAGCCCGGGGTTGGGCTCTGTGCTGACAGCTCAGAGCCTGGATCCTGCTTGGGATTCTGTGTCTCCCTCTCTTTCTGCCCCTCCCCTCGCTCATGCTGTCTCTCTCTCTCTCTCTCAAAAATAAACATTTAAGAAAAAAAAGCCATTTCCTGCAGGGGTGCTCATCCCTTAATAAGAGTGTATGGACTATAACCCTGATTAAATCCCGAGGGTGGAGCTGAGGGAGAGCCTGGGTAGATAGGGAACCCCACAATCTCCATCAGTCTCCCCAGGGTGCAGTCCAGCGCTCTGAAGTGGGCTGCAGGCTTGGTTTAACCTTTTTTCATTTTACTTTTGGTTGTAGTCAATTAGGACTGGAAAATCCCCCCACTTCCTCAGGGCTCCTCTCCACCCCATTTCTTGCGCGGGGTGCTGATCCGGGGATGGGGCGGGACGGGGGAAGAGGTGCCGACCCTTGGAGCACTGGGCAGATCAGAGGTGGGGGAGGTGCAGACCTTAGGGGGCGTGGTGTAGACGCTGGGTACGGTGCAGACCCTCCCAAGCGCGGTGCAGACCCTAGGGCGCTCGGTCCCGGGTGGGGTGGGAGCCTGGAGGACGAGGTTCAGGAGGGAGCGAGACCTGTGTTACTGGACGATGATCGCTGGCTATGGGAGCTCACAGGGCGCTGGGAGGGTAGCCTAGAAGCAGAGTATTTTGCCTTTCCAGTGGACCCTGTGGAAACTACAAACATATTCAAGCTAATACCGTAACGAAATTTTGGGAGTTGTCAGAGCCAGCAAGTTTGTCCCGAAGAGGCCACCGTTGGGCCTTGCTATTCCACACAATACGGTGCGAGGCCACCGCCACAGCGGAGGCCCGTCCCGCGCGGGAAGGCTGGCACCCCGACAGTCCCGCGGGCCGGCCTTTGGTGCGAGTCCTGCCAGGGCGGTGTCAAGGGAGCGGACCGCTCCGGGGAGCAGGCGGAGGTCCCCGGCCCCGCTGGTGCTCGGACTCAGGGATTTACGGCCGGCCCTGCCCAGGTCTCGCGAGAGCGCGGCGGCACTTCTCGCGATACGCGGGCGCGGGCGCAGAGGAGGGAGATCTGAGCGGCGGCCGCGGCGAGCGGCGGGCTACCTGAGGTGAGCGGCGGGGCGTCAGGGTCCCGGGTGGGCTTCGGGCGGGGTCGAGGAGCCAGGTTGGGCGCGGGTGGCGCCCCCTCCCCCTGCCCACTGGTCTCCTCCCTCCTGCCCCCCTCTCGCGCTCGGTCTTCGGAGCCCGGCCGGGGTGCTACCCGAAGCCGGGGTCTAGGTAGCGGGGGGCCGGGGTGCGAGCCGGGAGCGGGGGCCTCGGAGAGGGTTCGGCGTCGTCGGAGCCGGGGTCCTGGGAACGGGGATCGGGGTGAGAGCGGGGCCGAGGTCCTGGGAGCTGGCGTCCCCGGTGCCGGGATGCGAGCCGGGATCGGGGTCCTCGGAGCCGGGGTCCTCGGAGCCGGGGCTTGGGTGCGAGTCGGGACCGGGGTCCTCGGAGCCGAGATACTGGGAGCGGGAGCCGGGGTCTTAGGAGCTGGGGCTGAGGTGCGAACCCGGGCCGGGGTCTGGACGGGGTCCCTGGCGGTGGCGTCTAGGGGCGGGGCTTACCCCCACCCAGAGTCTGGCTGGGAAGCCGCGCCGGCCCGCGTGCTGTCACCCGCGCCTCTTCTAGCGGAGCGCGCTGCAGCTCCTGAAGGCCCCAGAGGCCAGGGCGGGCGGGGGGCGACGCATGTGTGCCTGGAGTTTGCGCGGAAGGTCCCCCCGGGCGGTGTCCTGGCCGAGAAGGGCAGCTGACCGGCGGCGCACAACCTGGGGGGTGTGGAGTCTGTGGGATAAAGGGGATGGAGTGGAGGCTGCTGCCTGATCGCGTGCCTCGTGTAGTGGCCCAGTTACAGGCAGTTGACAACGCGTGTGTTCCCTTGGTTCCAGTGCATCCCAGGCATCTGTTCTTGCACGGGACCTACCGGCTCAGTTTCTCATGGGGGGACGGAGAGGATGGCCCCAGGCTGACCTTGGCAGACCTAAGGGTTTGCTTCCAGAGAAGAGCTCAGCTGTCTGCCGCCGCTGTCAGCACTGAGCGCTTGCCCTGTTCTTGCATTCCCCTTTTCCTTCCCAGTGCGATTGAGAGTTGGCAAGGACAGCCGTGTTTTCCAGGGGCGGACACATGGCCTGCAGAGGAGGAGGGCCCTGTGTGCAGAGGGCCAAGGTTCTCGTACAGGAAACTCACAACCAAACTAGATTTCTCAGTCTCTTCCACTGGGGTGTTGGCGGGGAGGCGTTTTCAGTCTGGTACCTGGGGGAAGTCCCTGCAAGCCAGCCTGTTTCCCAAAGGGGACACGGTGTGCACCTGTAGCAGTCCACACCTGTGCCCGCTGGTGGACGGGTGGGCGGGCGGGCCGCGTGAAGCCACAGTCCCTTGCGCTCGGGAATGCGGCTCCTTGGTCTTGTTCGCGCGTTGGCTCGTGGAGCACAAACTGGACCTGAGAGCCAGGCGGGCCTGGGATCTGGTCCATTCTGTAGCTTCTGAAGCCTCGCTTTCTCACGTCTCACACGTGTGTAAACACCTAGTTCGCCCGTTGTGAAGTCTGAGGTGTCCTGTGAGAAGTTTCAGGCCGAGTGAGGATCTGGCATGACTCACCCCTGCCTTCTGGAAACTTAGGACAGGCACCGTAATCCTCACGGCAGCTTTGCAAAGAGGCTTTCCTGGTCCTCAGTTTACAGATGAGGAAACTGAGGCTCGAGAAGGCTCAGTGCTCGGTGTCACGTACGTTTCTTTTTGGTCGAAACTAGCAATGCCTATTAAGGTCATCGTTAGCGGTGATTACGGTTAGCGTCGCTGGGGTCGCCAGCTCTCGCCACTGCGGCCTGCTTTGTTCCTCGTTCCCAGAGGCTGGGTCTTTTGTGTTCACGGGGCCATGTGCCCTGGGACTGCTGGGCATCTTTTTCTGGGAGCCGTCTGTCCGTCGCTGGTGTGCAGGTCAGCACCGTGACAGCGGCTCAGCGGCATGGTCTTCAGATGCCTCTGTTCTCTGGTCAAGTGGCAGTGTGGGCTCCCGCTTGGCCCTGGAAATGTGGTTATGGGCTCGGGAGTGCTGTGAGTGTCGGGAGGGCAGGGCTGCCCAGAGGCCCCCCCCCCCCCCCCCCCCCCCCCCCCCCCCCCGGCGCTGGTGCAGCTAATGGTGCCTGCAGACGCTCACCGTGGGCCCTCCCCGTCTTCCTGCAGAAGCCAAGTGGCCATGGACGACCTGGGGGAGAACACCACGGTGCTGTCCACCCTGAGGTCTTTGAACAACTTCATTTCTCAGCGGGTGGAGGCAGGATCTGGACTGGACGCTCCCGCCTCCGCCCAGGGCTCTCTGCAGATGCAGTACCAGGAGAGCATGCAGGTGAGCGCCCCCGGCGGGAGGGGCTCCGCGGGAGGGGCTCCGGGGCTCCAGGTGGGAAGACACATGCCTTAGGTGGGGCCTGTGCCGGGGAGCACCCGGGTCCCCCGGTCCCCGGGTCGGGAAGGGTCTCCAAGAAAGAGAAAGATTGGGTATGCCCTGGTCTCAGACCACTTTGGGGGGGGGGGGCGTTTGCAGATCTTGGCTTCACTCTGCCGTGATGTGGCTTTTACAGTTTTGCGATAAAAACAGTCCTATTTCCTTTATTTCACTGCCTTGGCAACACTGACCATACACCGTGATAAAGGGGTCAGGTCTTCTGGAGGACTTGAGGTTCCACAGAGTTGTGGGGTCAGTCTCATGGGGGCAGGGATCACTGGGCCCTCATAAGCAGGGGGTGGCGTCTGCGCCTGGGCCTGGCCCCCACCCCTCTGCACTGCCGATGTCCAGCAGCTCCCCTGTGCTGTGCGGCCTGAGCCATCCCAGGGAAACGGCCCCTGATGGAGCCCGGGAGCCCCAGGGAGGCCCAGGCAGCATCTGGTCAAACACATGCTGGTGTGTTTGTGTGCATTCGTTTGCTGAGTAATTGAATGATTTCTGTTTGTTTGTGGGCTGAGTTGCTGCTCGCTGCCATTTTTTGGCAAGGACTGTTTTTTATTTTGAAATTGAATCTTTTAGATTTGTTTTTGGCATTAAAGCATTTTTTGGAAACGCTAGTGGCAATTGTGCTTTTTTTTGTTTGTTTGAGTTGCTCACTGGCAAAATAAGAAGTTAGCAGCTTTGGTCTACAAAAGCGTTGCAATTTTGTTGATGCAAATGTCTGGCAACTTTTGGCCAACCTGTCGGAACTATAGAATCTAGAAATTCAGAGGCCAGCCTTTCAGTAAGCTAGTGCTGTGGAGGGCTTCCTCAGTCTGCGGGACCCCGTAGGCGGGTGCCAGAGAGGGCTGGTTAGAGTGCTGCGGCCGTAGGCTGCCAGGGCCCTGACCTGGTCCTGAGCTGGCCCGGGACATCCGTCAGTGTTTTTGTGCCCTACCAAGCTGCCCCCTGATGGCAGATGAGGGAACTGAGAACCTACAGGTCTGGGGGGAGCCTGGAAATCAGTGCTTTGACTACCATTCCGGGCCCCCTGCCCTTTTTTTTTTTATTTCAACTTTTTTTTTTAACGTTTATTTATTTTTGAGACAGAGAGAGACAGAGCATGAACGGGGGAGGGGCACAGAGAGAGGGAGACACAGAATCGGAAGCAGGCCCCAGGCTCCAAGCCATCAGCCCAGAGCCCGACGCGGGGCTCGAACTCACGGACCGCGAGATCGTGACCTGGCTGAAGTCGGACGCCCAACCGACTGAGCCACCCAGGCGCCCCCCTGCCCTTTTTTTGAGCCTCTTGTTTCCGTGGGAAAGTGTTTACAGTCGCTCTGCTACATGTCAGTGTTGGTTTCGACATAAACATGTTTCAGTTACCTTCCTTCACATGCAGTCGCAGTCGATGTTTCAGGAAGACGTGTCCATGGGTCTGTTTCTCTGGGACTCCTGGTCCCTGTGCAGTGGTGCCCACGGGAGCTGGGAGCCCTAGCTGCAGGCACAGAGTGAGGCTGGGAAGACCAGTGAGTCTGACGGAAGGTGCACTTTGGAACTCCCCCACTTGAACGGGTGGGGGTGGAAGTGAGAGAAAGTGTCCGAGGAGTGAAGTGTGGACTTGAGCCCCCAGAGACGGTGGGTGGGGGGGGGGGGTTGGGTAGAGAAGATACCTTTCCCCTGGCCTGGGATTTCTCATCCGTGGTTCGGCTGACGTTTTGAGGTGGGTGGTTCTTTGTTCTGCAGGACAGGCTTGTGCCTTGTGCGGTGTTGAGCGACATCCCTGGCCTCTGCCCGCGGGATGCCGGTAGCGAACACGTACTGCTTGCCTGTCTTTTGACGGTCGACAGCGTCTCCAGACGTTGCCAAGCATCCCTGCTGGAACTGAGAACCACTCGCCGTAACGGTTCAATGTGCACATGAATACCTGATATGTTTAAGAGGAAGATTCTGATTTGGCATCTGTGGGGCGCAGCCTGAGATTCTGCGTTTCTTTCTCGTGCTCTGGAGCTGCGGTGCTACCAGGCATTCTTGGAGTGGTCAGGCTCTAGTCCACGTGAGCCAGAGACCCTGACAGTCAGTGGGTCTGTGAAACTGACGTGTCCTCCGAGGCCCTTCAAGGCTTGACCTCACCTTTATGTGCCTACCCTCTGTGGTGGGTGTACTTGTAAGACGGCTCCCGAATGCCCGGCCTCAGGTGGGTCACACTTTCTCCCACTTAAACACTAGGTATTGTGGCGGCAGGATTTTGCCAACAGAATTAAGAACTTCAGTCAGTTGACCTTATGATGGTGGGCCTGACTTACTCAGATGAGCCTTTTAAACCTAGGTCACTAGATCAGATCGAGAAGTCAGAGACAGAGCAGGAGAGGGATTCCACATATGGGGGATTCTCCTTTGTTGGCTTTGGAGGTGGACAGGGGCCACGTGGCAGGGAATGTGGGTGGTCTCCAGGGGCTGACAGCAGCCCAGGGCTGATAGCAAGGAAATGGGACCTCGGTCCTCCAGCCATGTGAGTGTGGAAGAGGATCTCATGGTCCAGATGAGGTTGGAGCGTGGCCACTGGGTGTTGATTTTAGCCTGTGAGAGCCTGATCACACGACCTGGCCTTCTGCCCACAGAGCCTGACGGCGGCTAACGTGGGGTTTTAGCTGCTAAGTTTGTTGTAAGTTGCTGCACAGCAATAGGAAACTAATATGCTCTTTTCTCTAAAACAAGCATATACACCACCTTATTAAAACATATCATTCTTGGGCACCTGGGGAGCTCAGTCGGTTGAACATCTGACTTCGGTTCAGGTCACGATCTCACGGTCCGTGGGTTCCAGCCCCGCGACGGGCTCTGTGCTGACAGCTTGGAGCGTGGAGCCTGCTTCGGGTTCTGTCTCCCTCTCTCTGTGCCCCTCCCCTGCTCACGCTCTGTCTCTCTCTCTCTCTCTCTCTTTCTCTCTCTCCCTCAGAAAGAAATAAATACTAAAAGAAATTGAAAAAAAAATAGGTCCTTCTCTTCCTGTTATTGTCTCTCTGTTTACTGCCTCTGTGTACCTGTTTTCCAACAAAAGACCGGGCATCCGTCCTTCTCCCTCAAGGCTGAGTACGGGCCCTGTTGGGAGCAGGTGTCAGTGTGTGAGTGTCAGACGAGCCCCCCAGCTGTTCGGCGCAGCTGCTGAGGGTTCTCTCTCCCTCGGGTGTGACCTGCTCAGCTGGAGGAACGAGCCGAGCGGATCCGCTCCAAGTCCCAGGTCGTCCAGGTGGAGCGGGAGAAGACGCAGCTGGAGCTGAGCCACAAGAGAGCGCGAGTGGAACTGGAGCGGGCGGCCAGCACCAGCGCCAGGCGCTACGAGGTGGGTGCGAGCGGGCGGGCCCGGCCGTCAGAAGCCACGAGGTGCGTGCGGGCAGCCGGGCCCGGCGTAGGGCATTGTGCACGGTGCCTGCTGGGCCGTCGGGCAGGTGACCCTCCTGGCTGGGAGCCAAGGTGCTCTCCCTCCTGAGGCCACAGAGTGACCGTGCTCGATGTCCTTGAGGGGCAGTGCACGGGGGAGGACTGCCTGCCGTCTGCCTGGCGAGGTGCCGGTGGGCGTTCCTCTCTGTGGGGCTGCCTGTTCTCCCCACCCCTCCCAAGAATTGGGGTGTAAATCCAGCAGAAATACCAGGTGCCACTGGGCGACAGGCTTGGAAAGTCACTGGGTTGCATGGAGGTCTCAGGTCCAGGCTGGACCAGTCTTGCTCACGTGGTTACAGGGCCCAGAGCAAAGACCTCCAGGGGCGCCTGGGTGGCTGATTCGGTTAAGTGCCGACTTCGGCTCGGGTCATGATCTCACGGTTCGTCGGTTCGGGCCCCGCGTCGGGCTCTGTGCTGACAGTTCGGAGCCTGGAGCCTGCTTCAGATTCTCTGTCTCCCTCTCTCTCTCTGCCCCCCGCTCGCACTCTGTGTGTGTGTGTCTCTCTCTCTTTAAAAAATAAACTAAAAATGAAAAGAAAAAAAAAAACCTCCAACCTGGGGGTACTTCCTGTTGTCCTTGGCTTACCCAGGGCAGGCTGGGAAAGCGTGTTACCTAGAGAAGGTGCTAGGTTTTTACTTAGGGCATAAATCCCTTGCTTCCTTTGCTTTGATCAACAGCACTTCACCAGGGTTTTTTAATAAGTGCTGATGATTTGTGGAAATGCTGCCAGACTCCAGCAAAGCATTGGACCGGAAAGTCTCTGACCTGCCTACACTTTCCCAGGGGTGGATGTCTGGCCCTGTTCTTGCCTTACGTAGCATATCTGCATGCTCTCCTAATCCTGTAAAAATAGCTGATGTCTTCGAGGGCGTGATGCTAATTTGATGTGTTCGACCTGGTATGCAGGCTTCTGGCCACGGTGCGCCGTGTGGGCCCAGTAGCCCGGAAACATGGGCTGCGAGTGGGTGCCGTGGCCTTGGCATTGTCCCGGTGCCGCTCTGAGGGGGTCTCTCTCTTAACGTGTGATGTTAGCTGCTGTTCAGGGTTGTCCTGGGAGGGACAGGGGAAGGCCGTGGTAACGAAGTGCCTCATCAGGGGTGTGGAGGTGGCACCAGGGGCCACGAGATGGTGGGAATTGCGGTGTTGGTGTTACCGCCTGGCTCTCAGGCAGAAGGCACGCGGTGTGGAGCTCCCGGAATTTTCCTGGGCCGTAAGTCTGTCAAGGACAGGGTCTGTCCTGGCTGCTCTGGGTCTCCAGGGTCCAGCACGGGCTGTGGCACCTTACAGGTGCTTAGGATACGTTGGAATGAGTGGGGCATCGTTGCAGGGTCGGTGGAAGTTTTGTCTTGGGGAAATCCAAGGATGCGGGCTGCGCTTAACCCCGGGCCCTCGCTGAGCATGGCCTCTCTCTCTGAGAGGCCTCTCCCTTCCCACCCGCAGATGCAGCTGTGTGGGACCTGGGCCGCCTGAGCGAGCAGCTCTCACATGGTTTCTCTGTCTGGGACACGTGTCGTGGGTTTTCAGGGATGCCAGTTTGGCAGTGGGTGGGCCTCTGGAGCCTCTGGATGGTGAGACTCCGGTTGGTGTCTGAGGTCTGGGGACCTGCACGGACTGCCCTGTGTGCACTTGGGACTGGCAGCCCGAACGGAGATGCCGCACCCTGCTCTGTGGCGTGCTTCCGTGGCAGAAGGGTCCCCTGGCTGTTCGGAGATCACACTTGTAGCTCCTTATTCCCGTGTGTCCCTCGAGCAGGCTGTGTCCCCACTTGCGTGTTGCTCCCCCGTGGTGCTGGGCTGGAGAGCCCTGGGGTGAGCACTTGCCTTGGGGGTGCTGGCGGACCTTGCAGGGGGCTTGCGCGGCTCCCCTTCCTGGGGAGCACTCAGAGGCCAGCAGCATTAGGTGCCCGCTTTGCGGTCTCTTCCTTTCTGGGGCTGAAGGTAAGCTCCCCGTGGCCGACCGTTGGCTCTTGGGACCCCCCCCCCCCAACCCGGGGCCATCAGAGCGCTGGAGTCTTGGTCCTGCGGCTGGCTTCCCGGCATAAGACGCGTGGCGGGGGTGAAGGGCTGCAGGAGGTGATGTGCGCCGCGGGGCCTCTCCCTGCGGGAGCGGGGTGTGCGGCATGGCCGCGCCTGTCCCCGGGGAGGGTGGGCTGGGCCGCCCCCGCTCACTGTCCCCGCTTTCTGTCCCCGCTCTGGCAGCGCGAGGTGGACCGCAACCAGGAGCTCCTGACGCGCATCCGGCAGCTGCAGGAGCGCGAGGCCGAGGCGGAGGAGAGGATGAAGGAGCAGCTGGAGCGCCACAGGCGGTGCCGGCAGAGCCTGGACGCCGCCGGCCAGAAGCTTCGGGAGAAGGAGGACGGCCTGGCTGCGGCCGGCGAGGTGAGGGCCCTCCCCGGGGCGGCCGCGTCGTGCGGGGCCGGTCTCCTCAGAGTCCCCTTCCCGCACCTGCGCCGATGGTGTCTGCGTCGTCCGTCGTAATCCGGATACAGATCCTCATTTCCACTCGTGGTTTTCAGTTAACGAGTCAAACGTTGTCTTAGTCTCTGTCATTAGGACTTTTAATGGTCGACTAGCCCGTGTTGTGTCACGTAAAAAACTGTTTTACGTGCGTGCGTCCTGGTATGAGTACGTACGGGATACGAACGCGGCAGGTGGCGTGTACTTTCTGTTTCTATTGAGTTGCTCACTCAGGCGCGTTCCTAGGAGTGGGGTTTGAGGTCGCTGGCTTCTGCTGACAGTTGCCGTGTTGTCCTGACAGCATCGTTGAGGGTTCTGGTTTCCCTGTAGCCTTTCCTGTCGTGGATCTTCAGGAAGTCTTCTGGAAATACCTAAATACCTTTTTTTCTCCCTTCCGGAGGCGTAAGTGGTGCTTCTGGATTTGCATGTCTTTGATTAGTAGGTCTGTTAGCATCTGAGAGCGCCTTTGAAGCCAGAGCACATCCGAGCCCTGCTCCTTATTCCCTCGACCCGTTGAAGGTTGTATAAATTTCAGAAGCAGAGCCCAGATGCTGATGCTGGTGGAGACGGGGCTCTCCTGACCTTCCCTGTCCCTTTGCGGTGTTGCTGCGGCTCGCGGGCGCCGGGAGGAAGGAGATGAAGCGCTGCCGGGGGAGGAGCGGGGGCGCGGGATCGTTGGTATTCTGTCTCTGCGTGCGTCTCCACTTGATAGATCTCGGGAAGCGGCAGGTTATTTTTGCCTTGGCAACGCTGGGGAGTATGTTAACGTTGTTCCTACATCTGTCTTCTGATGTGGATGCTGGCAGGAGCGGAGCCGTGATCGGCTCAAGACAAGTCCCTATGTCGCCCTTGGCGTGCTTGCCCGAGCTGCGTCCTGGGGCCTGTGTGCTCCCCGGGGCCTGCGTGCTCCCCGGGGCCTGCGTGCGGGAGGCTGCTGTGCGGCCCACGGGGGCGGGGGACAGAGCCGGGTGGGGGGGAGGCCACCGCCACGGAAGTGGGAAAAGTCTCAGCCAGTCAGGAAGGAGGACCCTGAATTTTGTTTGTTACTTTTTACTTCCTTGGAGAAAGCCCTCCCTGGTGACCGAGGCTGTCGCTGTTCCCGCACCGCGCTCTCTTACAGGGTGCCTGGTTCGAGAAGTCCGTCAGCAGGGAGTCCTCTTGCTGCCGGCCCGGCTTCCAGGCAGCGGCGTCCTGCGTGCGGCCAGCCGTCTGGTCCCGTATCCAGCGCAGCACCGGGTGTGTGGTGTGCGTGTTTGGAGTTCGGGAAGACTTCTCGAAGGCTGTCTTCTTAGATCAGTGTGTTTTAGTACCTTCGTTTTTCTTGGGTTCCCAGGCTGGCAGGCGCCATCGTAACAGAGCAGACCATGCAGATGGCCGGAGTGTGGGACGTGGATGGCCTGTGTCAGTGCCCCCTGGGCCCCCGCAAACATGGGTCCTGGGCAGGGGTGGGCCTCCTCGCTGGTGCGGGTCCTCGGTTCTCATCCTCCGCTCCAGGAGGCTAATTTACAGGGACGCCTCTGAGCTGGCTTCCCTGGGACAGCCACAGAAGGAGAGTGGTCAGCAGATGGTCACTAGAGGTCACCGGGTGAGGGTGTGGTCTGACGGCTGGGCAGAAGTTCTGCCCCTGAAAGTCCCAAGGCCCTGCTTTCGCCAGCCTCCCCAGCCTCCGCTCTCCCTTCTCCCTGCTTCTGGACGAGGGCACGGGGTCTGCACGGTCTTCCCGCACGCAGCTCCTCTGTTCTGTGGGGCTCCTGTAGCCTTCTGAGGATGGCCTCAGTCCCCGTTTCCGACCTGTTGGCAGGGGCTTGGCTGTGGTTCACAGGGAGTGTTTCAGCTGGGATGATGGCATGGTGGGGGTTCATCTCGGATGGAGACACCGGGGCAGGCGTGGAGGGAGAGCCACGCAAGCACCCTAGGAACGAGCGAGGGTCCTGAGTGGCGGATGTCACCCGGCCCGGGCGGTCTCGGGAGCAGCCCGTCACCACGACCCGGTCTCTTCCCATTTGCTTGAGGGAAATGCGAGGCAGGCCGCGTAGCCAGGGATGGGCTGAGGGGTGGCATGCCCTCCCAGGTTGTGTCCCTGCCCTCAGGAGGGGGATGGGAGGGGCAGGCTCTCTTGGGGGCATTTGTCCCGCTGCCGCGGGGTGGGTGGCTCCCCTCTGTGCGCCGGCAGCCGCTCAGCTGCTCTGGGCCGCCCGCTCTGCTCTCAGACCATCAACGCGCTGAAGGGGAAGGTCTCGGAGCTGCAGTGGAGCGTGATGAACCAGGAGATGCAGGTGAAGAGCCTGGAGTCTGAGAAGCAGGAGCTCCAGGAGCAGCTGGCCTTGCAGCGCAAGTGAGCGGGGCGTGCAGGGGGGCGGGGCGTGCAGGGGGCGGGGCTCTGCGCCTTCTCTGGGCGTGGTGCGGGCAGGCCTGCTGGGGCCTGGGCTGAGTTTCCCGTCTGGTTGTTAACTGTGTGGAAGACCACGAACAGGAGGGCCCGGGCTCCTTTTGTGCCCTCTGTGGTCTGAGCACCCAGCAACCAGGCGTGCTGCCTGTGCCAAGCCCCAAGAACCTCCGGGGGCCCTTCTGGTCTGGCCTCCCTGTCCACAGGCTGTTGGGGGCAGACACAGGGGCCACTGAAGCTGGTCACTAAGTGTTTTATGTATTCTGAGAACAATAGCGGAGAGCGGTTGTTTCTCCCCTCGCAGAGAGCTTCCCTTTAAAGGCCATGTAGGGTGCCCCGGGGTGGTGGGTGGGGTGGACGGGAGAGGACTTCTAAGTGGAGGCAGCTCTCTGAGCAGGACAGAAGTCTGCGAGGTCAGAAGGCTGAGTTCTGTCCCTGGGAGCTAGGCCTTTGCCTTCGCAGATGATGTCCTAGGAGGGCTCTGGACGCTCCTGGGCAGGGTTGGGGGGGTGTGGGGGGGCCAGCCCCTGGTGGGTCCTCGGCTGTGGCTGTACCAGGGCCGGTGGCAGGCTGGGCAGGGCCCTGCACGTGGTGTGGACTTCGCCACCCACCCTGACCCGAGGGTACGGGCCACAGTGCCCTGGGAGTAGGGAGGGGGTGGAGTATGTTTGTGAGGGTCCACCCTGGAGAGCCTCCGGGTGAGGACAGCCGCTGGTTTCACACACTCGTTTCTGCACATCACGTGCCTTTCTCCGGACAGGAAATGTCAGGAGGCTAACGAGAAGGTCCAGGAGCTCCAGGCCCGCCAGGAAGCGAGGGCTGACCAAGAGCAGAGGATCAGGGTGAGTGACTCCTTCTCAGACGCAGGCTGTGTCTGGGGGCTCTTCCCGTCCTGCCTCCTCGGTGGGGGTGTGCTTAGGGTGCCTGGGGACGGTGAGCTGCCCGCGCCCTGGTACCGCTGACACCGCTGCCTGTCTGTGCGTGGCGTGCCCGCGCTTGGTGCTGGGGATGCCACACGAGCGAGAGGAGAGAGCGGCTGGGCGTCCGGAGGTGGGGGGCCCTGCCTGCGGAGGAACTTGGGGCTCCGGACCCCAGCCCGAGTGACCTGGGCTCCCCCCGGCCCCTCCCCAGCCGGCTCCCCCGTCGGGCCTCCCGGTTCCCTCTGCTGATCCACGTGCTGTTTTCGGGTACGTCACCTCCGCCCTGGCCCCACCCCCCCGCCCACCTCCCCGGATTCGCTCGCCTTCACGGCCTGTGTCTGCCCTTCCACCAGAGCGCAAGTACAGAGGCCTCCTGTGTGTCCTGCGTCACCCTGTCCCCACTGCATGACCCTGTACCTGCCACAGAGCTGGGCCCAGTAAACATTTGTTGACTGACCAACCGAGCCTGTTGGGGGACCTGCCACTGCTGGGTGCCGGTCGTCCTCAGGGTGTCTTGGAACCGGAGATCTTAGAGGAGAGGCTTTGTCACGTGGAAGAGACTCGCTTGTCACTTGGGTGCTAAGGTGGCAGGAGTGGGTCTAGCCTGGGGGACGTGTGTGTGTTTCTCCGATGCGTCTCTTCGGGGCGCCGTTGCCGCATGCCCTGGGGCAGACCTGCGCTAGGGTCCTGCCCCCGAGTGGGCACGACTCCCCTGGAAGTGAGCGCCGAGGACGTGGCACAGAGGCACACCTCGAGGGCGAGCCGGGGCCGTGGAGGTTGACTCTGTCCTCTCTGTCCCTGGCCTCACTCAGGATTTGGAGCAGAAGCTGTCCCTGCAGGAGCAGGATGCTGCGGTCGTGAAGAACATGAAGTCGGAGTTGGTGCGGCTGCCCAAGATGGAGCGGGAGCTGAAGCAGCTGCGGGAGGAGAGCGCCTACCTGCGGTGAGGCTGGGGGGGCGGTGGGCGGCGGCCCTAACCCTAACCCTAACCCTGCGGGTGGCGGGGCAGAGGGGCGGGGGGCGCTGCACTCCTTGTCCCGGCTCCTCCTGCCTGTGCGTGGCGGCCCTTTGAGGGATGTGGTGTCCGGCCCCCCAGGGAGATGCGAGAGACCAACGGGCTGCTCAGGGAGGAGCTGGAGGGCCTGCGGCGGCGGCTGGGGCGCCAGGAGAAGATGCAGGAAAGCCTGGCGGTCCTGGAGCTGGAGAAGGAGGTGAGGCTGGGGGCGTGCTGCACGTGGGGGACCCCGGGTGTTTCGGGCCCGCCTTGCGCTTGCCCGCCTGAGATGTGGAAGCTGCCGGGCTGGTGCCGTGGGCGGAGCAGCGGCCCCGGAGCCGCCTGGCCGCACGTGTGGGTGCCGGCGAGCTGGCCCGCGGTGGGGAGACTCCAGCGGGAGCCAGTGGGCCCCTGGTCGCGGATCGTGGTGCACGCGGGGGGCCGAGGCGGGTGTCCTGTGGGGAGGACCCGGCCCCCTGCCGTGGGGGCGTCGAGGTGGAGGAGGGTGAGCGCTTCCAGAAGCCGGAGAGAGGGCCAGGAGTGGGTTCTTCCCGAGAGCCTCCAGGAGGAGCTGTGAGAGCGTGTGCCGTGTTCTCAGCCCCCCGGAAGAAATTGGAAAACTGGAACAGATAGGGGCCGTGGTGCGGGGGCGCCTGACACAGACCGGCTCCCACCCGCAGATGGGACGGACGCCCGGCTCCGTTTCCTCTCCTGTGTCTGCTGTTGGGACGCACGCTGGCGTTTGTGGGACGCGCTCGTAGAGCTGGTGCGAGGGCGCGGTGCCGAAAGCATCCCGTGGGCGCTCCAGGGGGGCGCGGGAGCCTGTCTCGCCCGGTGCGCACACGTTACACTAGCGCTCAGCCTCCTGGTCTCTGTCCCCCGGTCTTGCTGTCCTTCTGCACGGCCCCCCCCAGGTCGTTCCCTGCCGCCTCACCAACGAGCCGTGAGGCCCTGCGTCGTTTCCCGGGTGGTGGCAGCGTGCTGGCAGCTGTCCCGCAGTTGGTCACAGCGGAGGCCTGTGGCCTCACGGGGTGGGAGCCGAGCTCCTCACAGGTGCTGGCTGACGTGTGAGCTTGGCCCGCAGACGCAGCCCCAGACGGAGTGTTTCCTCTGGACAGTTGTGACACCGGTTAAGGCTTTGTCTCTCGAGTCATACTGCCTCGTGGGACATCCTGCCATGGATGCTCGCTGGCTCTGTGGCCCCGGGCAAGTTGCTTAACCTCTCCGTGCACCTGTGTATCGAGGGGCATCAGAGTGTGCCTTGCAGGGTCGTGGGGGCTCAGCGAATTCACGGCGAGTACTTCCCCAGCGCCTGGCGTCGGTAGGTGGTCGCTAAGCATCGGCTCTGTGCCCAGCTCTGTTACCTGGCCCATGCCCTCACGTGGTAGGGGCCACTCGAGGGACTGAGGGAGTGCGGTGATGCCGGGACCGTGCTTGGCCCGGGCGACGGGCACGGGAGGCCGGACGAAGGCACGCGCTTCTTGCCCTCAGGTGGTTCCGTTCCAGAAAGGGAGGGAGACTGATCTGGAATGCAGGTCCGTGTGAAGCAGCGTGAGGAATGCGGGGTCAGGCAGCCCTGCGCGTGGCGCCAGGTGGGGGACGTCCCCACCTTCTCCCGTTCTCCCTGTGGGGCCACGTCCACTGTGGACACTTGGGCGCTAGGGCTGAGTGCATCTGCCCTGGGACCCGGCGTCCCGTGGAACCCCTGGACCAGGGAGGGGCGTGGGGTCTTGTGGTTTCAGCGCCCGGTCTGCCTCGGGGCCGCTCGGCCTGCTTCTTCCTGAGTCTGCGGGGCCGGCCGCAAAGGAGGCGCACTCGTAGCACTCGGAAGCCGTCTGCTCTGGAGCGGACTCCATGCCCCGAGGCGTTCAGCTGAGATGAGGGCAGGCTCTTCAGAGGGGTCAGGGAGACTTAACCTCCTCCTTGTCGCCGGCAGCTCCGCATGAGGCTGGGTGGTCTGGGGACTGACGTGGGGTTGTGTGAAGAAGGGCGGCGGGTCGCTCGCCGCGGAGGCCTTGGCAGGGGTGGGGGAAGATGCTGGGGTCGTGGCACCCTCAGCGTTCGCCTCCTTGTCTTTGCAGAAGCTGCTGGCAAAGCTGCAGAGCTGGGAGCGTCTGGAACAGACCACGGGCTTGAACATCAGGTAGGCGGAGGGCGCCCCTGGCGGTGAGGTCCTGCCTCCTCTGGGCCCCCGGCAGCTGGAGACCCTGGCAGAAGCCCTGCTGGAGGCCGCCTGCCGGCTTGTGCAACAGCCTTTTGGATTTGATGTGGCACTTTGCTGACAGGAGGGAAATGCAACTAAGGGACTGTCACTACCCAAGTCTTAACGTTCTCCTTTAAGGTCGGTGGTGGCGTGGTGGCAGGCTTTTGACCGCACTGCAGCGCTGGCTGCTGTTAAAGGATCTTTGCCTATACTGAGGGAGCGATTGCTTTTGGGGGCGAGCCATTCCTTTTAGGCAGATGGAAGGCGGGGAGATGGACTGAGTTGTCAGGGGTGAGAAGGGAGCATCGTTGTCCCGTCAGGACCCCGCGGCGTGCCAGCAGGGGAGCGATAGGATGCAGAGGGGCAGCGATGGGGGCAGCTGGGTGGTGGGCTGGCGCCTTGTCCTCTGATGGCCCGGACGGCCTGAGGGGGGGGCACCTTTCCACTGCTCCCTGCCTCCCGTCCTGGGGGCTACTGCCCCTCGTTCTCCAGCATCGCTGCCTGTCCCTCGGTCTCCGGGACTTTGGGCCCCCCTGTGGATAGACTCCTCCCAGCAGCTCTGTCCTCGTCTGGTTGTTCTGTTCTGGGCGAGGGCTGGTGGGAGACCAATCGTCCCTGTTCGTCTGGAGCTGTGGTGTTTCAGGAGCCTCTTGTTTCGTCAGCCTGTGCGACTTTAAGACTGTAGCTCCCTGTCGTCTTTCCTGGTGCTCTTGGAAACTGGGCCAAGATTGAGAGCCTTCTTTAAAGAGCTGTCCCGTAATTACACTGTCCGAGGGCCGGTTCTGGAACCTGCCGTGGTTTCCATCAGCGTTACTGACTTCGGTGTCTGTCCCTTGTAAATGCCTCCTCGTCGTCTCTTTGCCCCGCTGAGTCCCAGAGGACAGACGCGGCTGCTGTTCCTTCCTGAGCTGCACCCGCCGCCAGACTCGTGGAGGGCTGACCCGGTGGAGCCTCACCTACTCTCTGGGCTTAGTAACTCACCAGAACGCTTCCGTCCTGCACCTAGGGAGGCTCGTCAGAAGAGAAACCTCTGTGACTTCTTTCTCTTGCGGGAGATCAGAGGCCCACTCGTGCCCGATCAGACCAGCTGGCGGAGTGTCTGAACGCCCAGCATGTGCCACAAAGCCCTCGACATCAGTCAAGCCTGGGGCTGGTGCACAGCTGGCGGCCGCCTCTGGCCGGGGCGGAAAGTGTGGTTCTTCCTCCGGCCCTTTGGTCTCGCTTCCAAATCAGAGGGCCTCCCTGAGTGTGGCTGGCATGCGGGGGGGGCATGCGGGGGGGCCTGCAGAGGTCTGCGGGCTGACCGCCAGCTGGGGTGCTGCTTCTGCCTGGTCACGCGCCTGTGTGTGTGTGTGTCATGTGTTCACTCGGCGGCCGGGCCCTGGAGAGGCAGAGGAGGGGGGTGGTCGAGGGCTCTCAGAGGTGGGGGCTGCTTGGGGCTGGCGGAGGGAGAGGAGGGTGTGAGTCTGTCCCTGGTATCTCTGCCCTCCCCTGGCTCGTGGGCCCCTCGCCAGTCTGTGCCTGGCCCTGGGCCAGTGTTCCCGTCGCCGGGAATGCAGCGCGCGCCTGGCCTTGTGTGTGGAGGCTTACAAGTCACGTACTGCGGAGCGGTGCTGGCCTCCCTTCCGAGCAGCCGGAGGCTTCTGGGGAGGTGGTGAGGCATCCTTGTGGCCCTTGCCTCCCGGCACCCCTGGTGAAGGTCCCCCGAGGGGCAGGTTTCCTGTCGTGTGCCCGGTCACTCTGTGCCTGGCCACCGCGGGGGCCCCTGGGGAACCTCAGTGTCTCCTGTTCACCCTTCCTGTCTGCAGCAGGGTGCCTGGGTGGGCTTCACCTCCAGTCACTTGTGTCCCTCTGAGGTGGGTCCGTGTGTCCTGTAACAGTCGGTGGGTCGCAGGCTTGTGTGTTGGTCCAAATGCGGGGAGTCGGCCTGTCCAAGACCGCACTTGACCTTGAATGCCATGAGGAGGAGTTGGGCCATCCTCCTTTGTTAGGTCTTGGGCAGTTGGAGGTTTGTGAGCGGGGAGGGAGACCTGGGGGAGCCTACGTCCGGCGGAGTTGAATATGGGGAGGGAGACGGGCGGAGGGAAATAGGGCACAGGGAGAAGTTGGGATCCCTGCAAGGACGGAGGGGTGGACCCGGTGGGGAGCGCTGAGACCACTGTGGGTGGCCGGGGTGGGTCGGCCCCGGGTGGGTGTAGGGTGGGTGGCCTCCGACAGCATAGCCGTCGTGTCTGCGGCTCACTGTCAGACCTTGGTGAGCGGTGCCTGAATCTTTGTTTGGCCCCCGCCTGGCCCTCAGGGTTGTGGGGCTGTCTTGTGCCTCATTTTACACATCTGCGAGTGGAAAGATTTTTCTAGAATAGTGGTTTCTCACCATGGAAGTCAGACTTTCTCCCTGTGAAAACCTGTTTTCACGCTAGGCCGGGGGCTTGCACCCCCAGAGCAAGACCAGCCGGCTCCGAGAGACAGCAGTGAGTCCCAGTCCAGCAGGTGCCCCGGAAGCAGGAGCTGGAGGGGCTGGGAGGTCCTTAGGACCTTAGGACCTGGCAGGCTTGATTCTCCTGGCCTTTAGGCCAGGGCTTTGCCGCCACTTTGGGACTGAAGGGACTCGCTTGGCGTGTGTCGCTTGGTGTGTGTCGTGACCCCCAGGCCCCGGATCCTGTCCAGGGTCTCCTGGGCTTTGAGAGCTGCCGCCACTAGGTGGCGCCCCCGGCCCCGTGATCCTGCTCCCTGCGCCTTGAGCACCTTGGGCCCTTTGGCTTTCTGGCTCCAGACCTCTGCCTGTAGTTCTTCCTGGCCCTCTGCTGCTCCCCGTGGACCTCACGTGCTACGGCCACGGCCTGGAGGAGTAGCCTGTGGGTGGCCGGCTGGCTGCCGTTGACTGTCCCACCCCTGCCCTGTTCTTGCCCAGCCTCTGATCCTCAAATGCTTGATGCCTATGAGATTCTGGTGTCTTAGCACAGATAGTCCTTGCATGGGGTTTCCTCTGGGCGCAAGGCTTTGTCTCTTCGCACGTTCTTGGAGGGCCCTGCGGCCTTGCCAAGGTTGGGAATAGGTCGGGTCTAACGCTTGGAACAGACCAAACCCTGTAGTTGACACGGCATGACCGTTGCCACCTTTCTCCCAGTTCGGGATTTCTCACATCCTGAGGAGCCCAGAGGTGTCAGGGAGCTGGTTACGTGAGCTGGCTGGGGCGGTCCGGCAGTGTGACCCTGTAGGGAAGCCCCGTGCCAGTTTCCTTGGCTGCCAGACAGCCTCGTCCACCCGGATGTTGCTGGACGCCTGTCTCCAGCACGTGGGTCCTGTGGGTTGGAGGCAGGTGGGCCGCCGGACTCGGAGAGTCCTGGTGGGAAGGAATACTGCACCGTGTTGGGTGGGGCCTGTGTACTTGGGGGGCGGGGGGGGGGAGGGTGGTGCCTGCAGGTCCCCATCCCGGGGCAGCGAAAGCCGACTGAGGGGTTCGGCAGCAGTACACAGATTGCGCCGGCGTGCGGAGACCTGTGACGTGCTGAGCCTTGTCTGGGGAGCGTGGCCCGGCGGAAAGGTTTGAAGGTGCTGAAGGCGGACACCAGGAGACACTCTGTGTCTGTGTCAGCCTGGGTGTGACCTTCCGGGGGCACTGGGGAAAGACTGACGGAGAGGCCGGTGGGAAAATGGAGCAAAGGGGGTACCTGCAGCAGTAGACGGGCCTTTCCCTTCAGACAACCGGGGTCGTTTGCTATTTAAATAGGTTAGAGAGGAAACGTGATCGTCTCGGTAGGTGCAGAGGTGTTGGTGGGAACTCAGCACCCACGCACGATCGCAACCTTTGAGCAACGTAGGAGTGGAAGGGTCCCCCCTCCCCAAGATGCGGCACCTGCTGTCCCTGCGTCTAGCCCGCCCTCTCCCCGCTGCTCTGCGGCGGCAGCGGCGGTGCGGCCAGCGCACAGTGGGAGGGAGGAGGAAAGGCCCGCGGCCGGGTGGGAGGACGTAAAGCTGCCTCTGGTGGGGGGACGGCACGATCGTCCATTTAGGACGTCTCTGGGCATCTGTAAAGAGCCGGAAGCGGTAGGTCTGGCAGGTTCACAGTTACGAGGACAATGCGCGCAGGCGGACTGAGTTTCTGTGTGCCAGCAGCGAACAGTTGGAGGCACGCAGCCCCGAAGAGTCGCGTTGGAAATGTGAGGCTGAATGCAACGGAAATCTGCACGCTGTAAAGTAGAAGTTCTTTCTAGAATGACAGGAAGTCACCTAGCAGCGATATCAGCAAGTGGAGAGCAATCCCGTGCTCGTAGGTTGGAGGAGTCCATGGTGGGGACACGTCAGTGTGCTAAAATTCATCCTCACCTCCAGTGCATCCCCAACCAAAGTCCCAGCAGGCCTTTTGGTAGAAACCAGCAAACTGATTCTGGAGTTTCTATGGAGACGAAAAGGATCTAGAATAGCCAGACTTGTTTTTGAAAAAAAAACCGTGGGCTTACGATGGTTAATTTCCAGACGCACCATAAACCGTATTGATCAAGGCAGCGGGTTAATGGTGTAAGGATAGACTTACACGTCGACGGAAAAGACTAGAAAGTTCCGGAATAACCCGAGTATGGAATCTGTTGGTCTCCATCGAAGGTGACAAGATAAATCAGTGGGAAAGAGTCAGTCTTCCGCAGACGGCGCTGATGCAGGGGGATGTCTGTATGGACAGAATGTAGATTCTGGTCCCGTACTGTTCTGGCGTTGAACCAGTGGGGCGTGGACCTAACCTGGGGAAAAACCAAGGCTCTGGAAGCTTAGGACACAAAAGCTTGAACCAAAGATGAAAAAAATCGTTCACTTAGAGTTCCCCAAGACGAGAAACACCTTTGCTCTCAGAAAGACGCAGTGAAGGCAAGAGGCAAACCCTGGGCCAGGAGAAAATCTTTGTGATGCGTCTAGGTAGGTTGATGGGAGACCACAGCCAGATCTTGCTTAAAAGCTGGGCAGAAGACAAACAGATAACTTCACGGAAGAGGGTCCACAGACGTGGATAAGGAGGGGACTGATGCTCGGCATCATTTGTCATTTGGGGGGCGCTGGGACGCTGCAGCTGGCCCCGTGGGATGGCTGGGACCACAGGCTGGTCACACCAGGGGCCGTGACGGTGTGAGCAGCCCGCCGCAGGGGCAAGGTGAGTGGAGAGCCACGTGGCACTTGGGAAACCGTTTGGTGGCTTCCTGCAGGTTTACGACGTGACCTGGCTCTTCCGTCCTGGTTCTCACCCAAGAGAGGTGGAAACTTGGCCTCACAAAGACGAGTCCCGGAGTCTTCACAGCGGCCTATTCCCACCAGCCTGCGCGTGTGGATGGCGGGCTTGCCCGGCCGCGGGGAGTGGGTCAACGCGACCTCAGGGGGTGCTCCGCAGCCACGAGCGACGAGCCCGACTACGGTGCTCGGACGTGGGGGAGACCTGCTGACGCCGGGTGCTAGGAGGCCACGCACGTCTCGGGTTGGGATGCGATGGGGGCGTGAGGGGCCCTGGCAGCGTGCCGGAAGTCGCCTGCCCTTGGCTGCTGTGGTGGCCGCTCGTGTGTGCGTGCTCGTACGTGCGTCCCGCCTCTGTGGAGCTGATCCGTGGGCGATGGGAGGCTGTGGCGGGGGTTGCTGAAGCTTCCATTTTGGGTGGAGCCCATCCCCTGAGCCGGTCGGGCCCGTGGGCAGTGGGACTGACCCGGGCTCTGTCTGCCGGCCTGCGTCTTGGGGCCTCGGGGCAGGTGCCGTGGGCATGACTGCTTAAATTCACCGTCCGCGGGGGGGGGGGGGGGGGGGGGGGTCGGGTCGGGTGGGGGGGTTGGGGGGAGGACAGAAAGTGAAAGTCGCCTTCCTTCCTCCCGCCCTCCCCTGACTGCTGCCCTCCCACCTCGCATCGCCCTCAGCCAGGCTGGCTCTCTGTCACCGCCGCCCGGTCCCCATCGTGCAGTGCTCTCGTGCCTGGGGTGCTCTTCTCAGAGGAGGGGGCCTGGGGTCCCCGTCCTCACCCCCGGTGTGTCCAGGCACCGTCCACTGCCTCTGTTCTCATGTGGCTTTCTGGAAGTCGTACGAGCACGCGAGCCCTGTGGTGCCCTCCGTCACACGGCGCTCGGTCCGTGTCCTGCACGTTCCCGGTGGATTTCCAGCGGTACTTCTGCACCGGCACGCGGCGCTGCTGAACCGAAGAGCCGCACGTCGCTCCGCGAAGTGGACGAGCTCTGTGTGCCTCGGGCCCGTTGGCGGACACTTCGGTTCGCGGTGTGAGCGGCGCCTGAGTGGCCGGACAGATTCTCAAGCAGGTGTTTTGCCTCAAAGACGGACGTGCTTGAGATCGGCAGATGGTGCCGGACCGCCCTCCAGAAACGCCGTCCCGGCGTACGAGTGGCACCGCTTAGTTTGGGCGGCACGCTGTCCGAGGTCTCGGCAGAGATGCGGCGTGGGGCCGCGGTGCCGCGAGGAGGCAGGACTCTCCAGCGGGCGGCTTTTGAAAAGCTCGTTTGACGGTTCCCACTGTAGGAAGCCTTATCAGCGGGCGAGGAACGCACGTTGAGTCCCTCTGTAGTCAAGCCCCTAATTTTGTAGAGGAAATGACTCGCTGGTGGCGTGTGAGCCTCTGCGATTTGGCTCCTTCCCCCGTCCTTTTGTCTCTGGATCTGGCCTGGTTTCAGTCCGGCTGGGAGGGCGTAGTGCCTGTCAGGAAGCCCGCAGGTTCGACGGAGTGACGGGTCTCGGAGGCTGTTGGCGCTAGGGAGGCCGAGAGGCTGGCGGGTCTCGCTGGCTCTGAGGCCTGGCGGTCGTGCCCCCTGAAACTGCTGACCTGTCACCCGCAATGGACACGGGAACCCGGCACCGACCTGCGTGCTTCCTTCCCAGCAGCCTTTGTTGGCTGGCCAGGTGACCGGTCGCCCCCGATGTGTGATGTGTGAGGCCAGTCGGGATGACAGTGAGGCGGAGCACGATTCCTTCTTATTGGCCACCCCTGACACCTTTGTGGCCGCCCGTCCTCTGGTCGCCATTTCTAATGCCCTGGGTCTGGGGTCGCTCGGGACGCGAGGCGCTGCTGGCGCTGGGGAGGGGGGGCGGGGGCGTGCCGTCAAGCTTTTTTCACCATTTCCCTTGGTCTCGTTTTGGTTTCTTTTGCGGCTCCAGACCAGGAGGAGGAGGAGGTTGGGCAAGAGTCTCACCTTCTGGGCGCTTGCAAGCGTGGCTCTTTCTTGTGGCCTCAGCCGTGAACGTGGCATTGTTCCTTCACCGGCTCCTGTGTCTACCGGAAGCTGTTCTCTGGGAGCCCCGGCCCTGGAGGGGCGCCTTCACCCACCCTGGGCTCTCTGTCGGCCTGCGCACCTGGGGCGGGCTGGGCCCCGGCGGCCCCGGAGCTGTGCCGGCAGGGCCCGGAGACTTGTGAGCCCATCCCGGCTCTGCAGGTCCCCGTGGAGGCCAGCGACAGAAGCAGGCGTTGTCGTGATTGACTCTCGGCCACGTGTTTGTCCCTCTGCTGGGCATCCTCAGTCTTCGGTCTCGTGAAGGAAGGGCGGGGCTTGTGTTCAGAGGCTCCGAGCCTGGCAGCCAGCGCATGTGGTAGACGTTTGCCGAGTGAGTCGTGATAGGACTGCTCTGCTTTTGTGCATCCGTGTGTGTGCTTAGCTGTGACTTGGGACGGGGCCCTGTCGGCTGGCTTGGCTGCGGCGACAAGGCTCCCGTGTTGTTCACACTGTTGTGATCCGGTGGCAATCGGACGACAGGTGCGGCAGAGAGCTTCCTGACAACCGACTTTCCTCAGCTGCTACAGCCCATCCTGGGTCGGGGGGAGCAGCCCCGGCCCATCCCTTGCTCCCCATTGAGGTTTCAGATGTGAGTCTGGCCTCCGCTCGCCAGAAGCGGGCAGAAGCGGGTGTGCGTGGCGAGGCTGGACGGAGCAGCATCCCCGACGGGCCGGCTCCCCACACCGGGCCCCGCTGCGGCAGTCCCGGACGGGGCTGGGCTGCCCAGGGGGCTGTGACGGGGACCGCAGTCTGCGGCACAGGCCTGTCCCCTCTGCCCCCGTGCGCACAGCGGGCCGTGCTTACCGCACTGTGGGCAATACAAGAAGGGCAGCGCTTTCCTGGAGGGGCTCCGCCCTGTGTGTGGTCATCCTGGCCGCTCAGACGGTGAGGCAGGTGCCCTGTCCCAGGTGGACGTGCCTGGTGGTTCACCACTTGCGGTGTGGCCCTCGAAGCGCTTTGGAGGGCTTCACTCCCAGCTTTATAGACATGGCCCTTCTACCTCTGTACATCGTGTTAAATCGATTGGAAAAAATCTAAAGCCAGGTAGCGAAAGGATTTAGACAAAACAGGCTATGTTGGGTTACCCGGGGATTGGGTTGGAGAGGGAGGAGGCACCTCCCTGTTCGGTTGCTGCAAACTTGGAGAGGCCTTTCTGAAGTCCTCCTGGGGGGGTCCTCCCTCGTCCCTGCCCAGGTCCCCCACCCCCAGGCAGAGGGAGAGGGGGCTGGGAGCTGCCTGGAAACATGGGCTCTGGTTCTGTGGACACGAGCTGGGGGTCGCGGCTTGGAGGGTGGCTGGCCTTTGTGAGCACCGAGTGGGAGCCCACGTGTCCGTGAAGCAGGGTCACGGCACGAGCACAGATTTGTGTTCTTAGAAGCCAGGCGGGATTATCCGTTAGATGGTGGCTGCCAATCGGCACGGGACTGCTGGGCGGCCGCGATGGGCCGTGTGACGTGGCTTTGCTGCACTGTTGCTTCTGTGTCGTTCCCACCGTTCCCGGGTACGAAGCCCGGACCTCCCTGTCGTCGTCTGCGTCTCAGGGACAGAACGCTGGGGCACGCGTTGACGCCTCTGCACCACACCGCGTCCCCTGCGGCTCTGGTGCGCCGCGCGGGCTTCAGGCCCCGGTGGTGGTGGGGATGGCGTCTGGGCCAGCTGGGTGGACGCTCCTCAGACCTGCTGTGTACTGCAGGCTCTGGCCGTGGCCACAGGTGGGCTCTTGTCTCCTGGGAAACATGCCCTACAGAGGATGGCCGTCCTGAGGACGAGGAGGAGGCAGGGCACGTAGGAAGAAGGCGTGCAGGTGCAGGGAGAGGCGAGGACCAGCTGGGTAGGCGCCAGGGGGTGGCGGCGGCCACCCCCCAGGTGCTGGTACTACCGTACCCGGTCTTCGTGTGGCACAGGTGGGACCAGGAGGCCTGGGTCTTTCTCACTCGGGCTGCCGGCCGTGAGTGTACCCTGGACGGGCGGGAGTGGAGACCCTTGGCCTGGAGCGGGGGCCCTGCTCGGCGGTTCCTCCTGCCCTCACGTCTCCTCGAAGTCTTAGTTCCGTGGAGGCCAAGGCGGGTTTGTCCTTGGCGAGGAGGCGCGACATTAATTGTTCCCGTGTCTGCTCTTGCTCTTTCGTTTCGCTTCCGCAGGTGCTCATCTTGAGTGAGGTTCCTGTGCGGCCGCAAGTGGGGTCTTTACTTGAGGGCACGCGTTTGTGGCGACAGGCGGTGACGTGGTGGGGACCCTGGGCATCTCCGGGCACAGACGCTGAGGCCTCAGGGCTTCGGGAAGTTGACTGGGTGTTTTCTGTGGCCTGTGGGAAGCCGTTGTGGAGCGACCGGGGTCATTTCAGATCACAGGGGGCTGGAGACCCTCCTCTGAACACGCGCTGCGTTCACGTGGCTCGGCGTTGAGAAGACATGTCGGGGCGATGGGGACAGTTCTCCTCTTGCTCTGCCGGCCACGGGCCTCCCTTCCTGCCGGCCGCTGGCACTGCTGGCTTTGGTATGTCTTTGCGCAAGCGCTCGATGCACGTGCAACTGACGCGTCTGCCGGCACGCGCCTTGTTGAGCCCCCGCTCACCGTGTTGGAGGCGCTGGTCCAAGCTCTCTCGCTCTGTGTCACGCCCAGAGAGCCCAGTTTCTGAAAGGCACGCGATGCTTCCTCCTGCATGTGGTATAGTTAGGGGACGGGGCGGGAGACTGTCCCCTCTGCAGAGTTTGGGGGTCCCCGAGGCCGGTCTCAGTTTCAGTGATGGCCGGAAGGGCTGCGGGCTCCAGCAAGCTGTGCCTCACGGCTGTGGGGCTGTAGGGCTGGGAGCGGCACACCGCTGGGTCACCGACCAGTGGCCTGTCTCCACCCCTTAATCTGAGTCCCTTCACCCCTGAGGAAAGGAACCTGTTCCAGCCGGCTTGCTTTAATGACTTTCATTAACCGACTTAATGAGGCCTGTACTCAGGAAGTCTGTTTTTATTGGCCAGTGATTCCACGTCCCTTATCGATGTCTTGCCTGGGGAAGGACCATCGAAGCTTTGGTTGCAAGTTATCTTCCTGGATCGGTCAGTCGGTGGGGCACGGAGGCCACAGGCTGTCCCTGCCAAGGATCCCCAGTGTCCTTCCTGTCCCACTTGTCGTGGAGAGCCCGTGGTAGAATGTATGGTGGGCGAGTTTGTGCACCAGGCACGGCCGCCCAAGTGCGTGCTCCCCGCCTCGTGGGAGGTACACGTTCTTGAAAGCACCACCCAGGTGGCGGAAGGGATAGCCGGGCCTAGGACAGCACTTTCTGTACTCGGGGAGCCTTTGGGGGGCCCTGGCCCAGGGGAGGGGTGGGGTAGGCGGTGGCAGGGCAGGTTGGGGATGAAGTGTGAAGGGGAGGGTGAGTGTGCAGCCCAGGACAGAGGCCACAGGCTGCTGAGCAGGCCGAGGGATGGGGCGGGCAGCCGGCTGTGACAGTGACTGGCTCCAGTTTGGAGCAGGTGTGCCACAGGGACAGAGCAGAGGCTGAGAGACGTCCTCAGCACGCGAGACAGGAGGTGATCGGGCCCAGTTGGGGGGCTGGGAGGGTGTAGGCAGATGGGGCAGACACGGGGACAGGTTTTGGCTCTTAGGAAGGGAGAGCTGTGGACTCTGTGTAGCACATGTGCGTTTGAAGGGTCACAGAAATAGCCAGAGGGAGTTGTCACGGGTGCGCGGGTCTGGATTTGAGGGCTCCCTCTGGGTCATCTTCGCATGACCACTAGCAGAGGTGGCCAGGCCGGCCTAGGGAGCAACGCGGATGGGGAACAGCAGAGGCCTGGGGTCCAGGGCCTCTCCCTGGCAGGAAGGCTGCACAGAGGGGGCCACTTGCGGGCTTGCCTGAGTCTGAGCTTCCTCGTCTACACGTCAGTGATGGCGTCTAGCCATCGGCTGGCAGAGCGATTGGCATGTGGTAGCTGGCAGCGCTGGTCAGTCAGTCCTTGTCCCCTGGTGGGGGGAGCACGCCCTTGGCCCGAGGACACCTTGGGACCGCTCTGGGCCCCGGATGTCCTGGGAGATGGGATGCCAGTCTTCCCTGGTCTGCATGGGAACCTCACCTGTTTGGCCGCCTACCTGTGTCTTAGAAGGTTGGTGGCACCAGGGAGGTCAGGATGGGTCACAGAGAGCGAGTGGGTCCCCGCACCGCTGTGGGGCTGTGGCAGTGACATTGGTGAAGCCTGTGGCTTGCACACGTGGGAGAGCAGGTGATGGGACCCTGGTGCAGTTCTTTGATTCTAGCAGGCACCTGGCACCTGCCAGTGTCCTACGGTAACGTTGAGAGCGCCGACCTCGGCTCTTGGCACGCAGCTCCCGTGGCTCTCAAGCAAGGGGGTGTCCCAGGGACCGGCGTGTGTGCGTTTGTGTGTGTGTCTGGGAGCCTCGGGGCAGCCTGGCCAGTTCCGCCCAGGAGGGGAGGCAGGGCCCTTCTGGGGCACGCGTGTCTCCTCGGGAGTTGCAGGATTGTCTGATGAGGGTCCTCTCTTTGCCTCTCCCCTCCCGCCACGAGTGAGTGGAGGGCCTCCGACCGAGGGGACCGTGCCGGGAGCGGGAAGCTCGCTGCTGACCTGTAGGGCCCTGAGGAGGGCGGCTTTGAAGACTTGCCTTTTCTGTGAGGCTCTGGGGCCCTGACCCAACTGAGCGACATACAGAAAACACGTTCACGGCTCTTCAGGTTTTGTCCTCCGTGATCTGGGAGCTGTGCTAAGCAGGGTGTCTGAGTGGCTCGGGTAGTGGCCTGGTTTAATCAGGGGCAGGTGACAGTGGGGATAAGTGTTCGCTGCCAGCTCCGAAGGGCTCAGGGAGCCAGTCCTTCCTAAACACTTACCGTTCCACGTGGCAGCTGGCGAGACGGGGATTGATGCACGGGCTCTAACCGGAGACCCGAGCCATCCCGTGAGAGACGGGAGGAGGGACGGGCAGAGCCCTGCCGGCTCTGTGTGTCGGAGGCTGGGTCTGTCCTCTGACACCAAGGCCTGTCTCTGCCCCTTGCCTCGTGCTGCCTCTGCCAGAGGCACCCGTTGCCGTTGTTGCACCCGTGTGGGCGTGGCGCGAGCATTTACAGTATCTCAGGCCGGTGCTGGGTTCGTCAGGCACGGCTGCTGGGAGAGGTGGCCCTTGATCTTGAGCTGAGAGGCTGGGACCTCGTTCCTGGTGGGGAAGGGGCTTGCACGAACCCACCCACCCAGAGCGACCTGGCGTACCACAGTTCCAAGTGGTTCGGCCAGTGTGTGGGCGTGTGGTGGAGGCCGACAGGACGGCGGGGATCGGTTCTTGGAGGTGTTTGGGTCTTGCTGTGGAGAGTGGACCTTGGCCTGCAGGGGGTGGGAGGGTGGGGTGGCGAATACCCACTGTGTGGCAGCAAGCACTTCCTTTCCATGCCTTTCTGCGGCCTCTTCCCTGAGACCTGACACGGCCTTGTCTTCAACTAGACCCTGCCTGGTAGGCATCCGTGTGGCTGGGTGGCTCAGAACAGGTGTGGAAGCCTTGTGCCGGGGGCAGGGTGCCCCCTCGCGGGTGGTGGGACAGGCTGCCTGTGAGCCGGGGTCGGCAGCGGGGGTGGGTAGTGGGCACATCTCGAGATCAAGGTGGTGGCAGGTACCCCGAAGGTGTCTCGTGTCCCAGGCCAGGTCCCCTCCATCGTGGCCTCTGTTTCCTCTACAGGCGAGTGACGCCTGCCTGTTTCCTGCTGGCCTTGTCACCTGGTGATAGAACTGAGATTTTGGCGAACGTCGATCCCATAGTCATCCTTTGCAGGTTTGAGGCCTGCCGCTTGGCGGACAGCAGGCCGGCTCTGGGGATAGAGCCACGACCCGGCCTCGGCCCTCACGGTGGGAGGACCGAGCGTTCTGAGCAGTGAGGATAGCCGGGGAGTCTCTTGACGCTCAGAAAGGTGAGCGTGTGCGGCCGGATTTTGCTGGAGCGTCTCGCGGAGCTGGAGTCGACCATCGGTTCCGTCTTTGCCGGATTTGAATAGTGTCAGTGGGCAGAGGGCCACGTGTTATTTGTGGTCTGGAGATTGGTGGCCGACGAGGTTCCAGAGCGTGTTTGTTTCAAGACGGGCCCTGCTCTGAAGAGGACCTTACTTGGCCCCGAGGACGGCTCTGTCGGAGCTGGGGCCGCCCTGGAGGGGGCACCCCGAGAGCCTGCAAGGCCAGCGCGTGCGTGGAGTGTCGTTGCCGTCCCTCCCGGCTGTGGGCGAGGCGGCCCGGCTGTCGCCCGCTCGGCAGAGGAGGCCCCGGACCTTCTGGGGGCTCACAGGCCAAGGTCGTGCGGCGAGTCCGTGCCGCCTGCGTTGGATTGCTTGGCTGGTCGCGGTGCATGGTGGGCGCTGCCCTCCGTCACCTCCATCCATCTGGCTGGCCGCGTGGTGCCGTGCAGCTGGGTCCTACGCCTTTGTGAGCCGAGCAGCCCGCTGCTGGCATCTGAGGCTTCTGTTGGGGCCCTGCCCACCGGCTCGCCCGTGGAGCGTCAGCACATAGGCGGGCGTGCAGCCTGTCGGCTGATAGCAGCTCTTTGAGGCCTGATGGCTCCCAGCCGAACTTTGGCAAGGAAGGCCTGCCAGCCTGCTGGAGGGCTGGCCTCCCTGCCTTTGCTCAGGGCCGAGCACCTTCTGGCACTGCTGGGATTTGCTTTTCAGATGGGGGAGGCTCTGCGAGGTAGGGGAAGACAGTAATTACTTGGGAGAGGAAGATTGAACTTTAGGGGCAGCGACACGACACTCTCCTGTTCTCGGAGGCGGCTCAGTGAGGAGATTAGCAATTAATTTTTATTACGCGCAAACTGCTCTCGGTTCCGTGGAGCCAAACAGTCCTCCCACAGCTAGGGGCGGGGCAGGCTCCCTCCTCCCTCCTGGCGTGAGGCTTCAGGGGGCTGCCGCGTGTCAGCTCGTGCACTGGTGGGAGTGGCGTGTGAGTCTGCGTGGAGGACACTTAGACACACGCGCTTCTGTTCCCCGTTTGTTCTCTGGCTTCCGCTCTTCCTGCGTCGCTATGGTTTGCTGCGCTCAGGCGTCGGGAGCGCGCTGCCTTTCGTGAGGACTGCAGTTACACGCGTGGCCACAGGCTCACCCCTGAGAGCAGGTGCGTTGCAGCACGCTGGGCTTCGAGAAGGCGCCGTTGAATCTGGGCGGTTCTTCACGGGCTCTCTGGGAAGGTCAGGGTTGAGAAGAGCCGCCAGGAGCTCTTACCGGCCTAGTGGTTGGTTGGGGCATTCTCACTGTTTCCTAGAGCTCAGCTGTCCCAGAAGGGGTCACACCGCTCGGCCTGGACCTTTGGAGCCACACCCCTTTAACTGGAGCTCCGTTGACATGACGTGGCACTTGGTGTGCGGCTTAGTGACTCGACAGGCCTGTGCTGACCCTGCTCAGCACGGGCGGCTGTTGTCTGCCCCCGCCACCCCTGGGACTCGGTGCCCCCGCTCGGCGCCCTTCGTGCCCGTCCCCCTCCGAGACAGCCTTCTCCTGATGGAAAACGTGCTTTCTCTTGTTTTGTCCCTTTGCTAGGCTAGTTTTCTTTTTGAGTTTTCGTGACTGAACAACGGGTGCCTGGGAGTGCTGGGTTCAGGGCAGAGGCTACAAATGTTTCCTGTAAGGGCCGGATAGTAAATATTTGGGGCTCTGGGGCCCATAGGGCCCGAGCGGCATGCCGGTCCTCACCTCTGCAGCACAGATCGCGATGACCAGCGTGGGGGCAACGTGGCCCGGGACCTGGGACTTCTCGTGATGACACTCGAGGACCCCGGCCCCAAGCAGGACTGTGGGTCGTCCTGTGGGATAGCTGCCCGGGACAAGATGTAAGTGAGCGGGCACGACCCTCTCCCTGAAGGCCGTGGTGTGCTGACCTGTTTCAGGGTGTGGGGCTGGCCTGCCGGCCCGGAACTTTGCTCTCTCCTTTGCCCAAAACTTCTACTCACAGAGGATGGCACTGATTTCCTTCCTTCCTCTTCTCCGCTCTGGGAGAATCTGGTCGTGGGATGTGAGCTGGCTTACAGGTCGTTAGCGGGGGTGAGCCTGGTGCCCGATTGGGGCGCCTCAGTCACGGTTCAGCACCACTTGGGTGGTGTGGACATCACGCCGGGAGGCCTTGTCGGGGCGCCTGGAGCTGTTGGGAGGGAAGGTCATTCCCCATGGACGGGCAGCGCTTGTGCCTTCTCTCCGGGGCTAAGCGTTCCCGGGACGGGGACCGTGGTCAGATCTGTTCCATGCCACAGATGCTTGCCGAGTGACTCTGGCGGGCAGAGAGCACGGTACGGTACGTGTGGGCCCTGCATCGCCACTGAGCAAAGCGGGGTCATGTTACAGGGCCTCCCCTCCCCCCCCCCCCCCCCCCCCCCCCCCCGCAGCCGGCTGGGGTGGGAGGGCCAGAGCAGGAGGCCCCGCCCGTTCCTGCGGGGAAGGTGGCTTCTCAGGGCGGCCAGAGTTGGCTGGGCCCCGCCGCTCCCCCACTGATGGCCGGACTGCAGGCCAGTGGAAGAGCCCAGACGGACGCCCCGAGGCCACCCCTTGCTCCCGCCAGCCTAGTTTCCGGGAATCTCCCTCCCTGCAGCTGTCCCCCCCCCTCCCCCAGGCTGCCCTGGCCTTCTGCCTCCGAGGGCTGCTTCGGTCCCCTTCCTTGTGCTCTGGGACGGCCGCCGCCCCTTCCTCCGTCTCTGTGGCAGGAAGCTGCTTGTTTCTGTCAGAAGTGTGAGCCTCCGTTTGCTGTGCCTTCATTTACTGACAGCCCTTGCCAAATTAATTTTATTTAATTATCTCCCGGGGCTAAGCTTGAATACATTTTGTGTTAAATTCACATTTTTTACCCCGTTTCTAAACGAAATGGACTTAATATCCTTGTTAGAATCTGATTAAAACTAAAATTGAGTTTTTTGAAGTCTGATTATCCCATGAAATGGAATTTTTAAACGTAATTACGGTGGATTTGCATATACTTTTCAGCACCATTGAAAAGAAAGTTGCAATAATTTCTTAATGACATCCTTTCTGTCATCTCCTTGGGGCACGGTGCTCGCGTAGGAGCGAGACAGGTGAGGGAGAAGAGGTCCCCTATCCTCTGCTTGTTGTCAGAAATTGTTGTAAATTCTCTTCCGTGGAGGACCTGTTCCCAGGGAGTTGGCCTCACCTCCTCACGCTGTCCTGTGCTGTCGCCCGTGTGTGTGTGTGTGTGTGTGTGTGTGTGTGTGTGTGTGCGCGCGCGCGGGGTGGGGGGCAGCCTTCTGGACACGCCCGCAGCTCTTACCATTGAGGCGGGCAGGGAGGGGACCATGGCCTCCGGTGGCCTCCCCTCTCGGCCCGAGTATGGATTCATGATTGACGAGTTACTCCGTCCTCGTTCTGCATTACGTGTGTACTGTTAAAAAGCACGTAAACAGAGTGAACGCATCTCATAACCGCGGGGGAAAAAACACAAGAGGCTTTCAGAGGGCCACCTCCTTCCTCTCTGAGAAACACCACTGTTTCAGAAAGGGTCGTTTGCTGTGTGTCCCCGGATTCGTACGCCTGCCGCGACCTCCTCCTGGTGGTCGAGGGCCTGAGTCCCCGGCCCTCCTGATCCAGGGCCTCCATGTGCCAGGGACATTGTTGCTGACTGTCCCCACAGGCTGGGCCTTCCTCCGGAGTTCCCTTTCCTGAGCTGCACAGAGGGCCAAGCTGGGGGCAGGCACTGGGGGTGGGGGGTGGGAACGGGGGGATTGGACCCCCCTGGAGCTTACCCTGTAATGGTGTGTGGCTGGTGCTGGGAGACGCTCCGTATCTTCACGAGAAGCTAGGAATAGTCTTCGTGTGACATTTCCCGATTTGGGAAGCAGTGCCTGGGCTCAGTTAGCTGGATTTGGGACATCACCAGTGTGCAGCTCGGGTGGGTGGCCTGGATACAGCCTGCGTCCAGCCACCCCACCTGCCCCCCTCCTATAAAGCCACCTTGTAGCCGTGGTCATCGCTGGGCCTTGTGTGTGTCCTGTCCCCAGACCCTTACCTGTGCCCTTTCCTCCTGGGTGTGCCTGTCACTTTTACCTGTGTCTGAGGTAACAGGGCACCACCAAGGTGTCCAGATGCTTCCTTGAGATTTCAGAGTTGAGGGGGGCTCTCAGCTGGACCTAACTGCTGGGCTCTAGGCTTCCCCCACCCCCTACCCCCCAGGTTTTTCTATTTTAGCTTTGTTTTCTATGGGGAGGACTTTTTTGTTGGTTTGTTTAAAGTGTATTTATCTTGAGAGAGAGAGAGAGAGAGAGATCAGGGGAGGGGCAGAGAGAGAGGAAGAGAGGGAATCCCGAGCAGGCCCCACACTGTCAGCCATGAGGCTCACGTGAGGCTGGATCTCTTGAACCATGAGATCATGACCTGAGGCCCCCCAGGTGCCCCTGGGAGAACTTGCCTCGTGTGCATTTTATGAATGGCCCCAGGAGGAGCAGAGCCCTGGGGCTTTGTGCTGTGTCTTGCTGAGGGATGGGGTGGAGGGGTGTCTGTAGGGGCTGTGGCGCAGCCTAGTAAGCACCAGTGAGGGTCCCATTTGCTGGGCCGTTTGGAGCTTGACCAACTCTTGGAAAGCACTCTGGGTCATCCTGGAGAGAGAGGCGGTGGGAGCCTGACACGTGGGCCTGATGGGGGAGTGCTCCTGCCCGTGATGAAGGCTTGGCTGAGCTGAGGTCCCCGCCTGTGGGACGGGTTCTGGAGATTAGAGAGGACATACGTGCACTGGTCCCCGATTGTCCTGGTCCAGATTACTTTGGGACTCAGCAGCTTCAGCAACAGCATTTCTCCCCTTAAGTCCCCGCGGGTCATGAATCCGGGCAGGCTGACCTGCGGTGGTGTTCCTCTCAAGGCTGCACCGAGAAGCCTCGGCTTCCCTGCTCACGCGTGTGCGGGCAGCGCTTGGTGTCTTGTCACGTGCGCCTCTCTGCAAGCATCATTTGGTGGTGCACCTGGCCCTGCCGGGTTTGTGAGCCAGAGGGGGGAGAGTAGCAGTACCAGCAAGATGGGAGCTCTGTCTGTGACCATCACGGAGAGCCGTCCAGCCTGGAGGGGATCTGTGACTGTCAAGGAGGGGCCGTCCAGCCTGGAGGGGATCTGTGACTCAGGGGAGGGGCGAGCACAGTACCAACTCTGGGAGGCAGGGACAAGGGAGCCACGGTGGGATATGCTCGCCCGCTCTGTTTATGTGGTAGACAAAATTAGAAACAAAAAGTAACTGTTCTTGTGGTTAAAGAGAACAATTCTGGTTGTGACAGTGCAGAAAAATTAACCTGTTTGTCGTAGAAACATATTTCGTAAATCTTTTAACCCCGAATTCTGACTTACAGCATTTAACGTGTTAACTCTGAAGTCCAGAAGATAAGTTTTATTGTGGTTTGTGATTTGTTTTTTGTGCTGTGTTCCCCCAAAAAGTTGTACAGACTCCACAGAATCCGGAGAGAACGTTGAGGCTACAGAACTCCTTCCCCGCGCGTGTCCCCTTGTCCTTCCTTCCTGAAATCATCACCGCCTGCAGCATGACACACAGCCACGCACACGAGCCTGCGGACAGACGTGCTTCTGCAGACGTTTTTACAGGACTGCTGGGTTTCAGAAGCCAAATTTGTTGACGTATGATTTATGTAAAGTGAAGCCAGCCTTTAAAATGGGTTCGATTCTACGACGTGACAAACACGTTAACGGTCAAGTCGGCGCCCTGAAGTCAGAGTGCGGAGAGCCTCCACGCCCCCGAGGTTCCCTGGCGGACTCCTGCCTCCCCTCTGCTTCCTGTCCCTGCAGTGCTGCCTCGTCTGGGGTGACAGGTCCCGGGCGTCTGGTGTTGTCGCTGTACGTTTCCTCCTCGCTGGCCCGTGTTTACTACACATGCGGGTTCCTTGGTAGATGCTGGGCTGTTCCCAGGAATCCTCTCGAGTAAGCTTCCCTCCTCCCCTCCTCCCCTCCTCCCCTGCCCCTCCCTTCCCCCTCCTTCCCTGCCCTCCCTTCCCCCCTCCTCTGCCTCCTCCTCTCCCCCTCCTTCTTCTCTTCCCCCCTTCCCCTCTCCCCTCCTCCCCCTTCCTCTCTCCATCCCCTTGCCTCCCCTCTCCCCTTCCGCCCTCCTCTCTTCCCCTCTACACCCTTCCTCTTCTCTCCTTTCTTTCCTTCCCTCCTTTTTACTCTTGAGCCTTTATGATACTCATTTGAATTAAGTGGGATACTTTCTCTGCTTGCTCTTCCCCTGGAGTTATTTTTCTCATTCGACTGTTTGCAACGTACGGAGCCTTAGCACGTCTTAGACTGTCACACCTGTACATGGAGGCAAATCCAAAGAAGTGTCTTCCGTCCCGGGCCCCTTCCGTTCAAGTCTTCCCTTCCCTTCCCTTGGAGATAACCTATTTTATTTATTTTTCCTGCTGTATCCCTCCTGTGTTACTGTTTGTAATTAAGAGGAATATGCATATTTTCTTCCCTCTTCTGCCCCACGAAAGGCAGCATTCTGTATATACTCTTAGGCACTTTGTCTTACGTAACGATATCTTGAAAATCAATGCACGATTGGTTTTTATCAATACTCTTTTTCTTTTCTTTTTTTTTTGGAGAGAGCGAGCGAGCCAGCACGTGCACACGTGAGCAGGGGGGCAGAGAGAGAGGAGCGGGGCTCACCCGACACGGGGCTCAAATTCACAAACCCCTGATCGTGACCTGAGCCGAGGTCAGATGCTTCACGACTGAGCCACCCAGGCGCCCCTCCTCTTTTTTCTTATAGCGACCTCGTACCCCGTCATGTGCGCTGTTATCCTAATTCTTCAGCCAGTGTCCCGGGCTTAGTACGCAGGTGGTTTCTGGTGTTTTGCAATTATAAGCAATGCCATGCGTGTATGGTAACCTGTGTGCGTCTACGTGTCGGCGGTGGTGTTTCCTCGAGGCGAACCGCGAGCTGCGTGGAAGGGTGTGTGATCGCGTGTCCCGTGGTGGGTGAGGATGCTTTCCGTATTTTTCCGTTCTAACTTTATAGACTTATTTTGTACCTAAAATGTTTCATAATTGACACAATTACGTTTAGCACTAGCACGCCTCTAGCTCCGGGACGGTCTCCGGTTGGGGCTGTGCCCTTTTGCGTTCCTCCCACCGCTGTGCTCAGGCGCCCACTCCCCGCACTCAGGGCAGACGCACCCTAATCGGCTTTTCAGACGGTTGTGGCTCGTCGGGCACGGTTTCCGAACAGGTTACGGGTTTTCTCTCTATTGTGGTAAAGTATGCGTGGGTCCCAGGTGGCATTTCGGGCATCTTCAGGCCTGCACTTCTCTGGCACGCACGCGGTCGTGCAGCCGTCCGCACCGCCCGCCTCCAGGACTGCCTCCTCTTCCCAGCCCCTCTGTCCCTCCCCTCCCCAGCGCCCGGCAGCCGCATCTCCTCTCTGTCCCCGTGAATTTGAGGACTCCAGGGACCTGGCAGAAGCGAATGCGTTCAGAGTCCGCTCTTGAGTTTGATTTAGCGGAACGTCCTCGGCTCACCCGCGCGCTGATGGGCGTCAGCATCTCCTTCCTGTCTGAGGCTGATGCGTCACCCGCCGCGTACAGACCCCGGCTGCTTTATTCCTCTGGCCGCAGACCCTCGGACTGCTGCCTCCTCCCCTCGGAGCGTCGTGAACACTGCCGCTTTGAACGCGGGTGCAGGCGTCTCTTCCAGACTCCGCTTTCCGTTCAGGGGGTCTGTACCCAGACTCGGAGCTGCTGGCTCCCGTGGTGGTTCCGTGTTGGCTGTTTCGACAGATCACCGTGCCGTGTTCTCTGTTGCTGCCCCACTTTACGTTCCCGCCAGCAGGGCAGAGGGTTCCCCCTGCCTTCTCGCCAACACCTGTTGTCTGCTTGCTCTTTGCTGCTGTTGTTGTTTGGTTTGTTTTCATGGGAAGCGCCCTCACCAGCGCGAGGTGGTAGCTGACTGGTTTCCGTCTCCACGTTCCTAGTGCCGAGGGACGGGGAGCGTGTTTCCATGAGCTCGTTGGCCTCTGCGTGTCTTTGCGGACGCGTGTGTTCGTCCTTTGCCAGCCCGCACTCACGTTGTTTGTTCTCTGGATGCTCACTTTCGGGAATCCTTTGTGTTCCGGGTGCTGGCGCTTGTCAGAGCATGTGATCTGCCGTCCGCTCTGCTGCTGGTGTCCTTCTTCACAAGTGGTCAATTTTGACTGAGTCCGGCTTCTCTCTTTCCTTTGTTACCTGTGCTTTGGAGTCATCGCCAAGTCCAGGGTCCGCAAGCTTTCCCCTCGTGTTTCCTTCTGAGTCTTACTTGCAGTTTTAGCTCCTACTTGTAGGTCTTTGATCCATTTTGAGTTTATTTTGTATATGATCTTGAGTAGGGGTCCAGAATCCTTCCTTTTACATGGATGTCCGGGGCCCCCAGCCCCGTTTATTGACCTTCCCCACTGAATGGTCTTGGCACCCTTGTTGAAAATCATTTGACCCGTGTGTGCGAGGATTTATTTCTGGGCTCTCTGTTCTTTTTTTTTAATGTTTGTTTATTTTTGAGAGAGAGAGAGAGAGAGAGAGAGGCAGACACAGAAACCGAAGCAGGCTCCAGGCTCTGAGCTGTCAGCGCAGAGCACAGTGCAGGGCTTGAACTCATGAATGGTGAGATCATGATCTGAGCCAAAGTCGGACGCCCAACCGACTGAGACCCACGGGCGCCCCTGGGCTCCCGGCTGTATTCCACGAGCGTGCATGTCTGTTTTTTATGCCAGTGCCACTTTGTTTTGATTACTGTGGCTTTTGTAATAAGTTGTCAAATCAGAAAGCATGTGCCCTCCCACTATGATGACCCCCCCCCACACCCCCCACAGTATTGTTTTGGCTATTTTGGGTCCCTTGAGATTTCATATGAATTTTAGGATTGAGTTTTCTGTTTCTGCAAAAGTCACTGGAATGTTGACAGGGGTGGCATGAATTTGTTGGTTGCTTTGATTAGTATTGGCATCTTAGCGTGAAGGCTTGTGCAAGTGATGATTTGTCAGAGGCCCACTGCCGTGTGGAAACTGAAGCCCTGTCCACGGTGTCTCCAACCCCTCGTTCTGTGCAAGCTCTTGCAATGAAATTCATTGGTCTGTCTTGTTCTTTGAGTGGATATTTTATCCACACGTTGGCCATTTGACAGATACCAGTTCACTGAGTTGTGCAGATGTTATAAATGTTACTGTGTTTTATTACACATCTTAAAACATCACATTGCCAACAGATTCTGAAAAGTCTTTTAGAAATATGACCTTGTGAAGCTTATGGTGGCAGACAGAAATTTTTAAAAATCCTAATTGGTATTTGAAAAGTTCACATTGTCATTGGCAGCAAATACTCTTGGTTGTTTTGTCGGAGGTGAGAAACTCACTCAACTCCCTTGTGAGAATTGTGTACCAGATACTCAGGTTTGAGTAACTGTTGTTTGTCAGTCATGTTTTCAAGGAAAATGGTTTTCCACAAAAATCGGCTCGTCAAACAGAGAAGTGCTTTTCCTCAAGACAACCGCCACGGCCTGGTACACGGCAGAGGTGTTTTATGCAGACTATTGGCCCTTGAGAGACGCAGGGGCTAAGTGTGCCGACCTCCCCCCCCATAGTCCAAAATCTGCACATAATTTTGACTCCCCCAAAACTTACCGTCTGCTGTTGACCAGCTTGCTGATAACATAGTCAATTGCATGTTTTATATGTTACATGTATTCTGTACCGTATTCTCAGAATAAACTGGGGAAAAGAGAATGTTCCTAAGAGAATCATGCAGAAGAGGGAGTGCGTTTACAGCACCGTACCGTTAGTGTGCATGGGGGGGCCCAGCAGCTGGCGCCTGTGTGCTTCAAGGGCAACTGTCTGTGTGCCCTGCCAGTATTCCCGCCGAGTCGATGGCCCGGCTTCTCATTTCTTAGTGTGTTTTATTTAACTGCCACAATGTAATTCGTGTTCCATCAAGTTGACTGTTTCAAAGCGTATGTTGTCAGGATACTCCCAAGACTGTGCAGCTGTAGCCCCGATTCCAGAACATTTTCACCACCCTCACACGAAATCCTGCACCTCTTAGCAGCCACGCCGCCTTCTTTCCTCCGGCCTCTGCAACCGCGGGTCTGTTTTCTCTCTGTGTGGACCTGCCTCCTCCGGGTGCTTCTCGTAAAATCCCACACGAGGCCCTTGCGTCTGGTTTCTTTGACTTTAACGTAACCTCTGCAGGGTTCCTCCATGTGGTCGGTCGCACGTCTCTGTACCTTGTTACTTTCGTGCGTGAATCCTACCCTTTTGGATGGACGTACTGCATTTTGTTCATCCGCTCATAGCCGATAGCCATTTGGGCTGTGACTGGTGGTGCTGGGAGCCGTCACAAACAGGCTTCTGTGTGGTTGTGTCCTCACTTAGCTTGGGTAAGTACCTAGGATGGGGTTGCCGGGCCGGAGGGTAATTCTTGATTTCACTTTCCGAGGAACTGCCCAAGTGTTTTCCACGGCGGCTGTGCCACGCCACCCTCCAGCACCGCCCCCCCCCGCCGCCGTCTGCCCGGGCGTGCCGCGCTGGCTCACGGCCGTGATCTGTGTTTCTTGCCGCTGGGCCGGGCAGCCTTCGGTGCCGCACACAGCGGGGGAGAAGCTGGGGACACGGGATCCACATGGCACGTGGCCTCCCAGGTCAGGGGGGGGGTGGCCTGGTGTCCCGAGCTGCCACGTGACTCTTCGAAATGCCCCCTTCCCGACAACAAGTACGAGACGCGCAGAGAAACAGGAAAGGGCAGCTCAAACGCAGGCAAAACGCTCAACAGAAGTAGAGAATATTAATGCACGGAAATTATAGAAAGGGACACAATAGAAATTGTGCAGTTGAAACGTGCAATGACTGACGTGAAGATAAGATGCCCTGGATAAGGCCGGCAGCGGGTTTGAGCAGTGGGCAGGGGGTCCACGCAGGAGGCCGGGTCACTGGTGCCTGCCCACTGTGAGGAGGAGGGGAGGGGGAGGAGGAGGAGTGCAGACAGGAGCCCGGCTCACCTCGCCTGGGACAGTCACGTGAGGATGGAGGGCAAAGGCACGAGGATGGGACGGGAAGAGGTGGACGCAACAGCGCAGGTGACACGGTTTATGTGCAGAAAATGCTAACTCACACACACGAGTGTGTGTGTGTGTGTGTGTGTGTGTGTGCACGCAGCCGCTAGGGCTGAGGGCCGCGTGCGGCACTTGCAGACCCGACCCGAGAGCGGGATCTCAGACGTCACTGTATGTCTTCCCGCTGGCTCTGAACCGTGTCCGCCGTGGTTGCCCCTGCAGACCTCTGTCTGGTCTTTTCTTCGCCTTTCCGCTGTGGGATGTCACACAGACGGCCGGCTGCCTGGTCAGTGGTGGTCTTCTCATTACAGAGCCCCGCCAGGCCCCTCTCGCTTGGGGATAGTCGTGGTCGACCACCGCCACGAAGCGTCTGATGTCTTCGCGTTTGCTCGATGGCGTGGCTTGATTTTGATGAAATTCAGTTTATCGGTATTTGTCTTTTATGGTGAGTGGTTTTTATGCTTTAAGGAGTTTTCTGCCGTCTCGTGCTTGCAAATTAATTGTCCTGTGTTTTCTTCTAGAAGCTTTGTGTTCTCGTCTCTTACGCGCAGCTGTGTGATCCATCTTGCGGGCAGCCCACGGCTGGAGCCGGGGCTCCGTTTTAACTCCTTCTCTGATCAAGTTTAACACTGGTTTTGGAAAAGCCGCTCTTTTTCCTTTACCGTTGTGACTGTGACCAGATGAAGGTTGCGTGTACGCGGCGGTCTGTTTCTGGAATCCATGTGCTCGTGCCCGTGCTGCTTTCTTGATGCTGTGGCTCTACCGTAAGTCTTGAAATCAGTAGCACGGGCCTTCTACATTTTTGTCCTTTCCTCCGATTGTTTGCGGTAGAGTTTCCCTTGCTTCTCGTGTATGTTTTAGAAATGGCTGTCAGCATCTGCGAAAATCCTGATGTCATTTTTATCGAGTTTGCCTGGTTTTATGGATCAGTTTGGAGAGAATTGCCGTCTGACGGCGTTGACCCTTCTGATTCATGGTGTGTCTCTTCATTTTTTGCAGTGATGTTCTGGTAGCTTTAATAGAAGGAGGGCTCTTGTAGGTCGTATCAGATATTAACGACGGCACCAGTAAGGTCGTCTCTTCTTGCCGAAGGAGCAGATTTGGACGACAGATGCGCGCCCCTCTGGTGCCGGTGCTTGTTCAAGAGCAGCAGAAAGTTGGCAGTGCCGGGTGCGAGGGCAGTGCGGGTGACCGGCACCGCGGACGCGGTGGCTCTGTCCTCCATCCGTATCGGCGCGCACCTGTTTGTGCTTTGTGGCCGTAGTTCTAGTGAACGGGTGTGAGTCTGTGCGAGGAAGCCAGATGGAGGATGGTCCGTGTCCAGAGGGCAGGGAGCTGCCGTGTTTCGCAGGTGGAAGGTGTAGTTCTGTGGATAGTTTTCGCCTTACTGTCCGTTTTCTTCTACTTACCAGGCTGTGGTGTAGGTCAGAGATGGCGGGAGCGAGAAAGAGCCTTGAGGGTTATCAAGACTGGATACCAGCTTACCGTTTTCCTCCGCCCCTCGAAGCTTTTCACTTTGCCTCCCTCTATGACAGTCGTAGTCTCAGAGAAAGCTGCTTCTTTGCGGCTGGGGTCAGTAGGTTCGACCTCATCGTTGCTGTGGGTGCCCTGATTGTATTCGTGGGACACGTGGGCCTTCTCTGGCTGTGCAGAACCCCGGAGCTGTACGGTGGTAACCAGGCACGGCATTAGCTGCTGTGGAGACTCAGATAAGAAATCGCAGACTGGACGTTTACAGGCTGTTTGCTGTGTGTAGGCTGAGAAACAGGACTTGTAAATCCTCTCCACCAGATCTCACCTGCGACGCCTATAAATTCCGGTGAACCCCTCTCTTCTTGAGGCCCCCCTGAGTATCCTAAATTTCCTGGTTTCTTGGAAGTGGCCTGACGACCCGTGGGGCGGAGTGCCTGTAAGCCAGGGACCAGGCTGTTTCCCTGGGGGTTTGTTGGCCTTGCCGGAGGGCAGTCGTCGTCTGACCCTTAAAAGCGGTTTGGTGTGCTCTATCCACTGAGCGTCGTTCTCAAACACACACCGTCCAGGTGAGACTTTGGTTGTCTAGTTGTCCAGTTCTGGGCTCTTGAAAAAGAGAGGTTCTTGTAGAACGTACACAAATAACCATATTGCCGTGAAAAGGAGGATTTCCAAATTCCGGAGTGTCAATGAGGGTCAGATATCGTTTGCAAATTTTACTTTCATCAGAGCCGAGGTCACTGAATTGTTGGTTAGAAAGCTTACAAAAGGGGTGCCGGGGGGGCTCCGTCGGTTGAGTCTCTGGATGTGGTGTCAGCTCAGGGCACGAACTCACGGTTTGTAGGATCGAGCCCTGCATTGGGTTTTGTGCCGAGCCTGCTTGGGATTCTTCTCTCCCTCTCTCTCTCTGCCCCTCCCCTGTTTCTCAGAATAAATAAAGAAAACAGAAAGCTTACAAAGGAAGTACCTTAAGTATCGAGAAAGTGGAACTTTCAAACGACATCCACAAAGAACCCCAATGAAGGGTCCCTCTGTAGTTCATTAGTTCTGTGTAATTCTCACCCTGTGACATTTTGGGTTCACCGAAGTCTGAAATCATGTTCTTCCTGACTAAAAATCAGGAAATCCTGACCGTTTACTGACGCGTCAGAACACTGTCTGAATGCCGTCACGTCTGGGCCTGCACCCTGAGTCTGTGCACCGAGGGGCCGAAAGTTGGGGATGCCTGGCTCACTTCTTCTCCGGGAGCCTCTGAGACCGTCCTCCGGGGAAGACACCAGCTGGGGTCTGGGTGCTCGTACAGCTCCAGGCCGGCCCCACAGATGACAGAGGCTTAATGGCCTTGGTTAACTTATTCCTGATTATTTTCAAGTGTGAACCGTCTGCTGAGGTTGTCATAAAGAAGAATAACGCAGCAGATGAAATTGGATGATTTCTGGGGCAGAGTTGCAAACACAACGTTAAAAAGTTAGGCGAGATGTGTGTAAGGATGATGAATAATCCTGTTTTGAAAGAAGTAAGTGGGTATTAACATCTGACTCATTGAAATGGATGAGCGTGGTTTTTATGGGGAGATAACCACCTTGAGGTGTAATTTGGAGTGATTCTGACACCAGACATTGGGGACCGTAGGAAAGACCACCGCGTGTAGAGATCTCGTAAGGCGCGGGAGGGCCTCGCCATCTTTATTTTTGTCAGACTCCTCGGGCCAGTCTGGGAGCCACTGGCCCGCAGGGTGCTGGACTCAGGGCGGAGAGGCCCGTCGTGATCAGCAGCGGTTGACGTCGTCACCGGCGCTGGCACCGTGGTCTGTCACAGCTGTGACCGCCTGCCGCCGGGCACAGCGCCTGCGGGATCTGCCGTGGGAGACGGACTTCGGGTGGGGGTCTTGAGGAGTGTTTCTCCTGAGGTGAAAACGTTCGGAGCGTCGGGGCCCTGACGGGTTTCCAAGGACTTCCGCTGAAGCACGTGGTTGGTTCCCCAAGTCCACACCAGTAACAGCGACTCACGCGGGTTCATACGGAAGAATTCTGGGGAGCTCTTCTGGGTTGACAACTCTTGGCCGTGAAACTGACCACGCGGTTATTTCTAGTGTTTCTTTCTGTGAAGAGGACACCTTTGGACAAATTGAATCCTAAGTATTTTTATAGTTTTGATGCTGTTTTTGAGTAGAATTTTGAAAAATTTCACTTTCTAGATTTTGCTGCTAGTCAGAACATGAGAAATATACATTTTGTATATTGACCTTGTGCCGTGTGCTCTGCTCAGTCTACTTTTAGCATCGGTGAGCTTTTTTTAGATTCTTTAAGGTTTTCTATGTGAATGATGGTGCTGTGTGCAAATAAAGACAGTTGCTTCTCTCTTTTGATCTTGCCTTTCTTCTCTTGGATTTTTGTTTTTAAAGTTCACTTATTTTGAGAGAGAGGAAGAGAGCTTGCATGCGCAAGTGGGGGGCGGGCAGAGAGAGAGGGAGAGAGAAAATCCCAAGCAGCTCCATGTGGCCAGCGTGACACGGGGCTTGGTCCTGTGACCCTGGGATCACGACCTGAGCTTAAATCGAGAACCGACCGAGCCACCCAGGTGCTCACTTCCCCTGGCCTGTTAATGGGCGAGGCCGGCGTGGAATAGCGGCTGTGGTCATCGGCAGCTCGTTTGTTCAGTCTTCAGGGAAGGCCGTTAACAGTTCACTGTTCGGTGTGATTTTAGTCGTACGTTCTTTTTAAGGGATGCTCATTTTTTTAAATGTAGAAAGTTTAAATGAGGGACTAGGTTTCTTAGGATATGGGAGAAGGTAAAGGCGGCGTGCGGTTCCAGCGTGCAGAGTCCCCCTTCGCATCGAGAATGCCCCGTGTGCAGGCGGGAAGCGTGACCCAGGAAGGAAGATACCTGTTTTTAAGACAGCTTCCTGTCCTTTTAGCCACAGCCGGTCTCACCAGTGTCATTTACATGCTTAGCCTTCCAGCATCTCACATGTGTATACGTGTAGTTATTTTCTCCGCAGAGTTGACCTACCGTGTCCTGGGTGTCAGGTGCACGGTGTAGTGATTCAACGCTGCCATGCGTCCCTCAGGGCTTGCCGCCAGGAGCGCGCTCTGAATCCCCGTCGTCTGTTTCACCCATCCCCCCCCCCCCCACCTCCCCTCTTGATTTAAGAGTAAGAGTCTCTCATCGCCTACTGGGTGTTTACCCGAAGGAAACAAAACCACTAACTCAAAGGGGCACATGCACCCCGATGTCTGTAGCAGCACTATGGACAGTAGGCAGACTGTGGAAGCGGCCCAGATGTCCATCGACTGATGAGCCGGCAGAAAACACGTGGTGCATACGTACCCAGCGGAACGTTCCTCAGCCATCGAAAAGGATGAGAGCTTGCCGTTTGCAATGACATGGATGGATCTAGAAGGTGTAATTCTGGTTTCTTTTTTTCCTTTCTAATGTTTATTTTATTTTTGAGAGAGCACGAGCAGGTTTGGGGCAGAGAGAGAGGGAGACACAGAACCTGAAGCAGGCTCCAGGCTCTGAGCTGTCAGCACAGAGCCCGACGCGGGGCTCCAACCCACGAGCCGTGAGATCATGACCTGAGCTGAAGTTGGATGCTTAACTGACTGAGCCATCCAGGCACCCTGTTTATCCGCTTTTAGAAATTACTAATCTTGGCTTTGTTGATTCCTCGGTAACCTTGCCGGTGACCTGGGAGGGTCGGTCGGCTCGGCGCTCTGTGCCGCCGCCCCTCGGCTGAATGTTGGGATTGTCAGGGCTCTGTCCCGTTTCCTTCCTGCCCCCTCTCTCAAGCGCAGCCTCCGCGTGCAACGGTCCGGAAACCCGGCCCTTTGGAGTCGGCGTTAAGTTCTGCCTCTTACGACAAGTTCCCTGTTCCCGCTGAGGCCTGGGGATTGTTGTGAGGAACCCGCCCTGGGACGGCCAGCCCGGCGCCTGGCCCCGTTCCCCGTCTCAGGGAAGGGCACCGTGTCTACTCTGCGCCCGGCCCAGCCCCCGGTTCTCGTCTTCGCCCCCCTCCCCGCCAGCGCATCGCCGCCGCCTCCCAATCTGTCTCCAGAGCATTTTCCAGGTCGCGCCAGCCTTGGCTGTGCTCACTGCTGTCATGCGGTTAAAACGTCACCAGCGGCCAGCTGTCTCCACCGTGACCTCTTAAGATCCTTCTTCGCCGCGGCTTCCCAAGGGCTGTCTGTCAGTGAAGCTCTGGGCAGTCACTCTGCCTGTTGCTCTTGCGACCAAGCCGCATTTCTTTGTGGCTGACAGCTGCCCCTTGGGCCTGGACTCTGCCTCCGTGGCCCTGCCCGGACTGTCCCTGGCGCCAGCGATCGTGCCTTGCACAGTTCCTTAGGTGGCCGGGGCAATTGGTGGCCACAGTCCATCAGATTCTGTTGAGAATGGGACGTCCAGGCTGGCTTTGTTCACCCTGTGACGCCTTGGTGACAGCTAGGAGGTTGGCATTAGCGTCCCTCCACGGGCCCTCCGCGTGGCTGGAGAGAGCTGCCTCGTGGATCCCGTGAGGTCGGGGAGTCGTGGCCAGAGTCCGTGACCTAGGCCCAGGGTCCGTGGGGCCTGAGTGCGGGGCCCACGATGTCCTCTTCTCTGGGAGGATGCTTGCTCAGTATTTCGGCTTTATCTGAAACCTGTCTTCCCACGGAGCCTTCCAGGAGCCCCTCAGCACCCCCACCCCCCAGCTGCTTATTTCTCTGTGTTCTTGTGGTGCGATGACCGGCCTCTCGTGGGTCGCGGTGCCCGGCCTGTGGGGACGTCCAGGCGCACATCCCTTGCAGCCGCGTGCTCTTGGTGTCACCAGTTGGGAGACCACTCGTGTTCGTAAATATTTGTTTTCCTTGACAACAAAGTAGAACAAGGTGGCCGCGGGACTTTGTTCTTCATCGTGTCTCGCACGGAACGTACGTTACAAGATAGCGAGACACGTGCAGGCCGAAAACCCCCTCCCCGCCCGAGTCCTGGGCGGCAGCCACTCCCTGGGGGTCCCGTTCATCTTCCTGGACCCTAAGCGTCGGTGCACAGACGGAGGAAGGTGGTCCCGTGGGTGGGGGCCGCAGCCTTCGCGGTCGTCCCTGGTCCTCACGCGCCGTCCTCAAAGCATCCGCCCGCGGCCCCGTGTGCTGGCTGCCTGGTGCCGTCCCGTATCGTGCTGGTGTCAGTTCCCTGCCCTGGGGGGAGCTGGGCCGTTGCTGGTTCTCCTTTTGCTGCAGACAGCAAGGTCCGCTTGTTCTGCACGCCGACGAACGGGACCGTGTCGCTGTCCTGCTCCGAGCCTCCAGTGGCTTGTATCACACTGAGAATAAAACCTGGCGCCTCGGGGAACTCGTGTAACTCGCCATGGGGCCGCACGTCCGGACCCCGAGCCCCGAGCATGTGCGGTGTGCCCTGACCCTCCCGGAGCCCCCTCCTGGGTTTGTGCCTCAGGGACCCAGCGCTCGTGTGCACCCTTGGTCTGGCGACCTCGCTTTGCCGGGCTTGTCCCCCACGTGGCTCCTGTCATCACCGCGACCCGGTCCGCTGGGCACCGTTGTTTTTGCAAACAGAATCCTAGATCAGGAGGAGAGGTCCCGTTCCCCGGGGCCCTTCCTCACCGGAGGAAGTGTAGACCCGGTTCACAAAGGGACCGTAACCTGCCTGGGGCTGCACAGCCCGCTGGAGCTCCCCCCGAGCCCGCTGCCCGGGCCTCCACCATGCCTGCGGCTTCTGCCTGGTTCTGACACCCCCTCTCGGGTGCTGCTCAGCACGTTCTCAGCGTCTCTCTCGTTCCGGCTGTTGCCTCAGCATCCTCGTTTCCGACGTCCTCTGTTCCTGCGCTGCCTTTGGTTGTTCCCAAGTAGCCACCTGACTTGCCCTCTGTCCTTTGTCCTGCCGTCTACCCACTGCCTCTGCTGAAAGGAATCCTCGCAGGCAGGCTGGGTGGGCCGAGGGTCGGGGGGTGCTGATTTTATCGTCCAGGGTTTTCTAATGCTTGAACAGGGAGGGCCACGGCCCTGGAGTAGATCGTCGGAAGTGGCGTCGGAAGCGCGTCCGAGTGACGGCGTGCTTGCGGATGCGAACGTGACATCCCCGATGGCTCACGCTGTTCCCACCTGCCGTGTCCTCCCGCTTGTGGGGCCGGGGTGCCCCCTGTCCGTGGAAGCAGACCTCGCCTGTGAGCTGCGGTCCCCCCCAGATCCCAGCCCGGCCTCCCAGGTGGGCCTTCCTGGTGCTGGGAGGAACATTTGGGTGTGGTGTACAAGATGAGGCCCGTCCTCCCCGCCCGCGGATCTGCTGGCTGTGCTCGCTTACGGGGTGGACGTGGCCGCTTGTGTCCAGCCGGGCCGAGCCCCCCACTGGCTGCCCTTGTTCCGAGCCCCTGGCTGAAGTGGTCTTTGGGGCCCTGTGAAGCTGCCTTTTTGAATGTTTAAAGCGTTCAAAAGATCAACTTTTCCCAAGAGCCAGGGAACAGGGAGAGAAAATTGTGGCATTTGTTTGAAAGCTTCTGAGAGCTTTTTTTTTAGCTCAGACAGTTCAAAGAGTACCTCTTGTTAGTGTGAAGAATATTCTAGCATCCCTGGGGTGGTCACACCGGCTTAATTGGGACCCGGGCTGCTTTGAAGTCCTTTTAATCCTGCCTGAGCTGGGGGAAGGAATTTGAAGGCAGCAAGTGTAAGTTTGAAAGTTCTTCGTTTTATTTACACGTGTCAGGGGACCCGTGTAACTCGTTTCCCCGAAGCAGGTACGCCGGCTTGGCCGGTGGACCGCAGTGTCTGGTGCCCGCTGCTGACCACGGCCAGGAGTTTGCTCGCCTTGCAGCTGTCCACGTGGGGAGTCCACATGCGGGGAGCCCGTAGTTGTGCCAGAGTCACTTAAAGAGGGGCCTCGCTCCCCCGACAGGCCTGACCGAGGCGGGGAAACTCGGAGGGCTCACGCTGCAGGCTTCGCCGATTGGAGGTGGGCTGCAGTGGCTGGAATTCTAGCCCCAGGCTTGTTCTTGAACATGGACCCGTGGACTCACGTTCCGTCAGCAAGCCACGGCCTGTTACCCACCGGTCCTGACCTGACCCCCAGCATGTCATTGCCCTCCTCGAGGGCGGGGTCGCTACCCAGCAGGGCACCTGGTTCCCCACACCCCTCATTCCTTCCCTTCCTCCCTCCGCCCTCCGTGTGGCTCTGTGGACTCGGATTCTCTCATCTAATGGGTTTGCCTTGCTCCTGTCTGTGCCTGAAACAGCCTGAAACCCTCCTGCAGCACGGCGGGTGCTTGGGCCGCCGGCTGGTGTTTAAACACACGACACGTATTATACACAGAAAAAAGCACGTCTTTAAGGAGCATGTGCGGCACTGTCTCTACCCTTAAGTCACGAAGAACAACGGTTCCTCTGAGGACTCGTCGCCGCCCCCGCCGCGGAGCCAGCCCTGGCACCTTGCGTCTTTGCGGAACTTGCCGGCCGTCCCGAGCCTTGCCCACGCGAGGTGCTGCGGCCCCGCCCGAGAAGTGCCCGTCTCCGTCCTGTGCACGTGTTGCCGTAGCCACGTAACTTCTTCGGCGTCACGGAGACTGATGAAAACTGAGTGGTAAGGGAACAGTGTCCCCGTGAACGCAAAGCTGAGGGCTTTGGAGAGTCTCCGAGGGAAACTGCCCAAAGTTTGCCATTGAACATAGTGAGCTGACTGCAAGATTGAGAGGAAGGGTGGTAAAATTCAGGCAGACCGCACGTGTCCGTTTGCAAGACGCAAAGCCAGAAGCGTGGATTCCGATCCGGGGTTTGCGTAAACAATATGAGGTGAGACTCCAGTCAGTGCAGCCGCGGGGGAAGAAGTTTGCCGCGTAGGGATGACCACGTACGCGTCACGGTTTCCGTGAGGACGTTTGAGATGTGCGAGGGGAAAGCACTGGGCTCCTCACGTCAGCCAACGATCGGGATCAGTCCGCCGTCCTGGCCTCCCAGCTAGGAAGCCTTCCGCCAGCACTCGGAGAGCCTCCCTTGGAGAGCAGATCGTGCCATCATATGTGGCGAACGCTCCCGACGCAGGATGCGCGGTCGTTCGGTTATAAATGGCTGCAGTTAGATTTTTATGCACTAACTAACTTACGGGATAAGGCTTTCCTTTTGAGAAGACGTTTGTGTTCCGTCGAATTCCGCAGCGTTCGTTTACAGTGCTAAGTTTTCAAAATTGTTTTCTGAGTAGCTATTGTATTTCCTGGGCGTGATTACTAAAACTTATGCAAGAGGTAGGTGGCGCTAGGTCTCCTGCCCGGTTTTCGTCCTGTCCTACAGGAAGCCGCTGCTTTTGTCCTGTTTGTCCTTCTGGACATTCTTCGGCAAATACAGACCAGCACAGCTCTGTGTGCACGTGTCGTATTTCTTTCCCACAAAAGGTGCATAGTACTCACGTTCTGCCGCTCATATTTTTATCTAGTCCTGCATTTTCCAGACCTCCCTGTGTGAACACATACACGGAGTCTGCTCTTCTCTTTATTTTGAACGGACTCCAGCGTATGGGTGGGCCGTGACGTGTTTGACTGGTAAGCCAGTGGTCTGAGTTCCGGCTCTGGTTGGGCACATTTTGGTTGGACAGTTACCGTTCTGCAAAGGTGGCGTGGTCTCGTGTTCATTTAACCGCTCCTGACTGCGAACCTGCTTCCGTGCCGGGTGCTGTTCTAGTTCATGGCCAGTGGGAGAAAGCAAACAGCATCTGGCTCGCCTGGGCTTGCATTCCGGTCGAAGCAGAGGGACAAGTAAGGAAGTGGGTGAGACCTGGCACATCTCACTGAGGTGCTCTGTGAAGGAGTGGGTGTGGGGCCACGGGACAGAGGCTGGGGCGGGCCGGCGCTACAGTTCAGAACAGGGTGGTGGGGGTGGACCCGGAGGAGGCCTTGGGGACATTTGAGCAGAGACCCGAAAGAGCTGATGAGGGGTGTACCGCACAGACACCTTTGAAGAGAGTCTTCCAGAAGCGGGACGTGCAAAGGCCCCGAGGTGGGTGCCTGGGAGGCCAGGCTGCGCCAGGCCTCGTAAGCTCCGGTGGCGACTTTGGCGTCTCCTTGGCGTCGTGGAGGCACTGCCGAGTTGGACAAGAGGCGTGGGACCTGACTCACACTCTAAAGGACTGGCTGTGGTTGCTGAGTTGCAAGCTGATGCTCAGAGGCCAGTACAGGACCCAGGGGCTGGACCAGGAGGCCACCCGACGGTCGCGGCAGAGCCCGTGTGAGCAGCCGTGTCCGGGTCTGTGCTGACGCTGTAGCAGTGGGGGCAAGTGGCCTGGACGCGGCCCCAGGGACTACAGGCTTGTCCTGGCGGCTGGCCCGGCCCGTTCGGTTTCCAGAAACAGAGAAGACAAGAGGAGTGTGGTTGGAGGAGCAGGCAGGTGCCCTCCGGCATGGAGCTGTCCAGGAGGCAGGTGGGCAACCCCAGAATGCAGGACCCAGAGCCTCATGTTGGGGGGTCCAGCCTGGGGCAAGGCGGGGAGGGAACGTAAGAGGTGGGTTTCTGGCCGGGGCAGGAGGCGCCCAGCGGGGAAGGGCTGGCAAGGAGCCCGAGGAGGACTGGGCTGTCCCGGGAGAGTGCGGGGAAGCCCTGAGGGGCTGTCGCTCGGTGCGGAACCCAGGGACCGTGCGCTGGACACCGAGCAGAGAATGGTGAGGAAGGGGGGCCGGGGCTCCAGCAGAGGGGGGACGGACGGGCACCTGAGCAGCCGCCTGCAGACCTGCATGGGTGGTGGGGGCCCACGCGGAGGGCCGCTGAGGGGCAGTAGTTGGTCGGGCGGTGTGGCGGTGGGGAGGTCGGTCTGTTACAGCGTGCGGGCTTCGTTGACTTTGGGGGTACCTGCAGTGGTTCGGGGATCTGCTGGCTTCCGGGCTGCCCTGTGGGCCTTTGGGTGCCTGCGTGGGGCCAGAGAGTGGCAGGCAGCTGGAGCCACAGACTGTCTCGGTCACTGGCCGGCCCACTGTCCGTGGGGGAAAGAGTGACTTTTCTCTGTTTATCTCGGAAACGGGCAGCTTTAGAAGTTGTACTGACGGCCGTGGCCCGCCACATGGCCAACGTGTCATGTAGGGGCAAGAGAGGTGACCTTTGTGGGTGCCTGTGGTCTCGGGACCGTCAGTGGTCACTGGCTCTGGAGCGTCTGACCTCCAGCTCAGTGGCCACAGGGCTGGGTACAGCAGGGACAGGCACTGATGGTGACACTATCAGAACCTGGTCCACGTCCAGGATACAGAATTCATCCTTTTCTTCGGGAAAACAGTAGCTGCTTCTCCCCATCCTGGGACGAATACCAGCTTTTGTCCCAACTCAGAGCTTGGTGACCTGATGCCCCCGACCCCAGCACCACCTCCCCACATTCCTGTGCCATGTTATCAAGAAAAACCTGATTTAACGGGACATCCCACTGCCCCTGTGACTTTGCAGTTGTCAGCGTCTGTCCTCCTTTTGGGTTTAAGCCGAGTTTTGCTGTGCAGTATTTTCCATTCCCGGTTTTGCGTACTTTGTATGGGGGGCTCGTCCCCTTGGTGTCGCGTGCCCCCACCGAAGCCCACCCCCAGCCTGGGGCTTTGTTCTTGGGGAGAGTAGCTTCCTAGGACAGAGCTGGAGGCTTCCTTCATTTTGGGAGTTCGACTCCTCTGCGTCTCACGTCTCTTAGACCCGTTGAAACTGGCACTTTGGGCTTCAACAGGGGCCCTGGCACCTGCTGGCGCGAGCCTCGGAGCGGCTGCTGCCGGGCCGGACCGCCTTTCCTTGAGTGCCACCAGTGCGGTGACCCCCCCCACGCCCCCGGCCCCCGCCATGCCAGACGCACAGCTGAGTGCGAGCCGACGTTCAGCTGCACTGTGAGCAAAGAGACGCCTTCCTCCCTGAAAGCCCACCAGTCAGGGCCGTCAGCAGCAGCTGTCACGGCTCGGGCTGCAGACTGTCACTCTCCTGTCCTCTCTGAGTGGAGGGTCCTCCGACCCTCTGAAGGCCGTCCACCTTTTGGTGTGTGCACAGGAAGTCTTGGGCTGGGCTGACCCCTGGGCCTAGTCCCGCTCACCGCGAGCGTTCAGCTAAGCCCCAGAACACCCTTGGCAAACATCTCCGAGCAGCTCTGGCCACACAGCAGGCCAGGAGGTTTCCGGAAGGTAAATGCTTGTTCTGCCGGGTGGAGGTGCTCTGGCCGATTCCGCGGCTCCTCAGCAGCCGGGCCGCTCATGACAGGTGGCTGGTGGTGCAGGTGTGGCTCTTGGATCCCCGGATCCCGGGGCTTCTCCTGCCTTGTCCCCCTGCGCCTCCTCCAGATGCCCTTCTCCCTGTGTCCCGGCGCCCTGGCTCATGCTGTGTCGAGCGTACGTGGGTGAGCCCCATCTGTCACCCCCCTGCTTCTCCAGCTGGGCGTTTCCAGCGGCTCTTTGCATGTAGTGCCCTGTGTGGCAGGGTGGTGTTAGTTGTTTTTGTACTTGGACGCGTCACACCCAAATTCTTGTCGTAAGAAATTCACATGAGGTGCAGGAAGTTAAAGATCCCTTCGATTGCCACCGCTGATCCCGGCCCTGGCCCTCCGGTGCCTGCCGACATCTGCTATCCGCCGGAGGTGAGTCTTTGCAGGGTGTGGTCTGGAGGTACACGCACGTGTCGTTGGCGTATTTTCTGAGCCTGGACTTGTGAAGTTGTCGGTGTGGTTTTAGGGACCCTGTCCTGGAGTGTCCCGAGCACTTGCCGGACTTACCTGCCCTTTGGGTGGAAGACGGGGTGCTTCTGGAGGATGGGGCTTGGGCCCTGCCCTCGGGCCAGGGGGTCCCTAAGGTCTCAATGAACAAGCGCCCTGCTCGAGTCCCAGGGATCCGCATCACCGTCCTCCGGGCCTCGTCCTCGCCTGGCGTGTACCGCCTGCGGCCGCCTCTCCCTGACGGCACACAGGCTGCCTTCTTTCCTCTGTGGTCATTCCCCAGGCCCGTGTGACTTGGAGAGCCTGGCCGGACAAGCACCCACAGACCCGACCTATGACGCACTGTATGCTCAGGCGCACGCGTCTGCCTCCTCCGCTGCGATCGGTCAGGCCGCTGGAGAGAGGGGCCTGGGCCTCTGAATGGCAGGTTGGGCCCCCACACGCTGTGCAGGGCCAGCCCTCGGGGCTGCTGACCTGCACTATGAAGCCTGGGAGGCCCGAGGAGCTTCCCGCGCCCTGCCTCTCTGAGCAGTCAGGACGCCGCGGTGAGTGTGGGTCCCCGTGTCCCCGCAGTGGTCTCCTTGCTTGGGCCGCCGGGCTGGGAGGGCTGAGGACCCTCGTTCGGCACCTGTGCGGTCTCACCTGGTCAGCGCTGGCCACTGTGGCCCCCGTGTCCACAGCTTGGACGTAGAGGTCTAAAAAAACTTGTTGAAACATATTCTCACGGCATAGAAACTTTTCCAAGAGTGAAGAGAGCAGAGTTCTGCTGCCGTGTTTGGGGTCTTGCTTGTTCTTGAACATTTTCTATTTTTTCCCTGTTCTTTTTTTCATACAGATGTGTCAAAAAATTTTTGTAAAAATATTTATTTTTGAGAGAGAGAGAGAGAGACAGAGTATGAGTTGGGGAGGGACAGAGAGATGGGGAGACACAAGATCCGAAGCAGGCTCCAGGCTCCGAGCTGTCAGCAGAGCCCGCTGCGGGGCTAGAACTCACGGACCGTGAGATCATGGCCTGGGCCGAAGTCGGACGCTCGACTGACTGAGCCACCTGGGCACCCCACACACAGATGCGTTTTTCATCTCGTTGATCTTACTTTCTGGTTTTGCTTTTCTCAGTGTGTGTATTTTTTGGTGTCAAAAGATCCACATATGTTAGCTTTTCAGAATCTTGTTCCTGTCACCTCTCCTTACTGTTTTCGTGGCGTTGAGTGTGCCCTGTTGTACGAAACCAGCCTAGGTGTGCCCCCAGCCCCGGCGGTTGCGGGTTGTGTGACGTGGGCACGCAGCCTCACTGTTTTGTGCCTCTGCGCCCCCGTCATAAAACGAGGGCTGTGGTAGTTCATGGCCTTGTCTTCTGGGATTCTTCTTTTTGATTTGGACCTAATTACCGAGTCTAGTAGTTGTCTGTCAAGTGGACAGAGTCTCAGAGAATGTTTTGTCACATGTCCGGTGGGTGGTTTTCTTGAGGGCATAACCTTTTTGGTGATTTGCCCTGCAGCGTCCGTGGGATAGTTTTGCTGCTTGGATTGCCCCCATTTTTCTGCAAATGGCCAGGGTTCTGAGTTGTGCGTAGGAAACACGGGAACTCGTCTGTAGGTCCTGGGCCCATCTCCAGGGGTTTTGATTCCATGGTTTGAGAGGTGGATGTGTGTGGACTGGAGTGACTCTGGATGATGTGGACCGTTGTTCCCATTCCAGATGACCCACCCCATTATGGTGCCCCCACCTGCGGAACCCTGCGTGTCCCGTTGTCCTGTCCAGTGAGTGCGCCCCCCGTGTTCTCCCCGTGCCCTGTGCCGCTGTGGCAACCGCCTGCCCCCTCCTGGCCCAGCAGCAAGTCTCATGAGTAGACAGCACCCATGTGAGAACCTACTTATTGTCCATTATTGAGCCTTTTTTTTTTTAATGTGAAAGACGGTGACGTGGGGAATGTGCGCCGGGCAGCCGCTGTGGAAAGCAGTATGGCGGTTCCTCAGAACACCAAGGATGGAATGATCCAGCTACCCCACTTGTGTGTATGTAGCCAGGAGTCAGAAGCACAGACTCGAACACATAGCTGTGCGCCCGTGTTCACAGCCGCGCCCGCGACAGCTGATGGGGAGATGGTGATGGAGAGACAAGGCAGGGTCCGTCCACACGCTGGAGTATTGTGCAGCCTCAGGGGGGAAGGACACTCTGACCCAGAAGATGGGTGAGCCTTTCCGACGCGGTGCTCAGTGACGTCAGCCACAGAAGGACCGCGTGGCCCCCCTCACGTCCAGTCCACAGACACAGTAGGCGGGGGCGCCCGGGGTTGGGGACGGGTGTGGAGGGGCGTTCGACGAGGACCCGGTTTCAGTTTGGGAAGATGAGAAAGTTCTGCAGGTGAAGGCCCTTGATGCCCCGCGCTGGATGCTTAAAGGTGCTTAAGAGGGTAAATGTCGCGTTAGGAGTATTTTACCACAGGAGGACAGACTGCCACCCCACCTATGTAGGCACGCACCGTTGCTTCCTTGACACGTATTCCCTGAAGAGCACTTCTGGGTTGGCGGGTGGGGACTCCCCTCTTGGTTATGTTTCTTACCTTGTCCAACGGCCCGACCCTCCTTGGGGTAGTGGGGGCTGCACGGCCAGGTCACGGGAGCCACACACCAGACAGGGAAGCTGTCCCGGTTGACGGAGACCTGGGGATGAGCGAGTTCACTCTTGCTGTTGTCTCTTCTGCCCCCAGGTGCCTCCCGAACGCCTTCAGCTGTGCCCCAGGGGACTGGTCAGTTCAAGTCCCTCGGTGCCTGATCTACCCACGTCCTTTCTTAGGGCGTGTTTTCACAGCAAGCCGAGTGCTGGGGCAGCTTCCTGAGAGGTCACCTGTAGCCAGGACCCCTGCCCCTGCCTCAGCCTTCTGGGTTTAGAGCGTCCACTTGTTGCAAAACCCACCTCTCTGTCTCTCCTTTTTCTTGTGCGGAACATTCCGGAACCATTGCCCTCCATGCGCCATTTCTAACTAAAGCTCATACACGGTGGTCCTCCAGCAGAACGTGTTTTTTTTTTTGATCAGCTGCAGACCTGAGGGTCTGCAGGACTCCATGCGGTTTAACGTACCGATCACTTATTTCACGTTGGACTTTATGTTCCTCGGTTATGTAACAAGGTGTGACAACTTCACCGTCATTGTCACCCATGCCTTGTCCTTGTTCCCACACGGCGTTAAGTGGGTTGGCTGGTGCACCTCAGGAGACGGTTGTCCAGGTTCCCGTCTCTCCCTGCTCCCGTGCGGTTGATGGCTGCGCGAGGGTTGTCGGGCGCTCGCACTGCACCATGCCTGGGGCTCGGGGCTTTGGAGATAGGCCCGAGGAGCCCTGTCACGCTGGCGCGTCAGCCTGCGGTTGTCTGGACCGTGACTGAACCCGCTCTCTTTCCTCGAAGATGTCCTGCCTTCTCGCTGTCGCTGAGGTCGGTGGGAGATTCTGGAGCGTGGCCAAGAGTTTTCTGTGCTTTGGGTTTTTAGTGCTGGTGGGAGTGACCAGAAGGGCCCTGGGTCTCGTTGCAGCCAGAGTCGCAGGCCACCGAGGGAAAGGCTGTCTGGTGGTGGCGTGAGGCTGGGGCGGGTGTGGGCATCGTGCACGCGTTCTAGTCTTGTGCAGTGGGGCACGTGGGGGAGGCAGGCCCTGCAGCCCACATCCCTGCTTCTGCTCTCAATGGTGGCACCTGGGATTCGGGGGCCGGGGCTGTGGCCAGGGACCAGCCCGGCAGAGAGTCCGCCACGGGCGTGTGAGCCAGATCCTCGTGCCTGTGGCTTGTGCGGGGACGACCCACCTGCTCCGGGAGGGGCAGCGAGGGCTCGGGCGACCTCGGCCGCCCACGTCCCCCGCCTCTGGCGAAGGGGGCCACGTCGGCAGGCCCGGTGTTCTCTGGGGGAGGGGAGGGAAAGCAGGTTTGCTGCTTGCTTCGTTGGTGGGGCCAGGACCCGGATGGCCGCCCAGAAGTCTGGCAGTACTTGGCCGCCTGATGGCCTCCGTGTGAGTGTCGAGCGGAGGGGGCAGAGACCCCGGCCTCCTGGGTGCGGCCGGTGTGTACACGTGCGCGCGCGTGTGTGGGCGGCCCGTGCACACTGGCCTGGGTCCCAGGGGACGCGGGTGCCCGCCGTCAGTGGGATGGAGCATCTCAGAGGGACGGCTTGTTAAGGTCACTTTCCTCCTCTTCTGAGCCGTTGCGGTGTTCCCCTCATCATTAAACTGGCTCGTTTCCATTATCTTCGCTTGGAAGGAGGCCGGAGAGCCCGGTGAGAGTGGCTCTGGGCTCTCCGCCGGCTCTACCGCCAGCTCTGTGGGGGCGGGTTCCGGCCCCAGGGCCCAAAGCTGGTTTCCAAATTGTTGTCAGGTGCTCCCGACCCTGCCGCCTGGGCTCCAGATTCCCGGAAGGCTCTGGCGGGAGGGAGCCGCAGGCCACCCGCCCTCCGGGAGAGAGGGCTGCCGCCTCCGCCGCCGAGATCCCCGAGAGACTGGGTGGCCCTCTGCCGACGGTCCTCTGCACGGGCCTGAGCGGAAGACGAGGCCGGCAGCGGGCTGGGGGCCGGGGTCTTTTGTGGATTTGTTTTCAGTAAACCTGGCCTGCGGCTCTGGTAACGGTCCGCACACCCCTTCGACGGAGTAACATAGAGGAACGACCGCTTGAGCGTCTCTGTAGGATGTTTCAGAAAGAAATCCCTCCTGGCTTGAAAAGGTTTCCTTCTTTCTGTGCCAGTGTCTTTAAGTCCCAAGGTCGTAGAGCTTGAAGAAGCTCCCAGAAGAGTGGGAGCTGACATCCAAGGCCGGCACAGGCTCCCCCTCCTGGGTGACGGTCTTGCGTGAGGTCCCTTAAATCCTCTCGTGGGGAGGAGCGCAGGGGTTCCCCCAGGCCCAGGGAGGGGCTTCATCTCAGGGTGGGGGGGGCGTCTGCGAGGGTGACTGAGGGTGGGAGAGCCGGGGGGCACCTGCGGGAGCCGTGTGGCCTACAGAGGCCCAGGGGTGTGAGGACTGGGCTGCGCAGGGCTTCCGCGTGGACGGCTGCCGGGCGCCGGTGCTGGGAGCTCATTTTCTCGTCACGGCGGACCCCAAGAGGCCCCGAGAGGCCCCGCGCATGCACGCCGAGCGCGGCAGGTGGGATGGGGAGCGGCCCTCTTCCGGGAGGTGCCGGTTGTCCTGATACGGCTTGAGGAGGAGCACTGTGAGCCAGGGTGACCTGCCGCGGAGTCTGGGGGCAGTGGGTTGGCGGGTTCGTGTCCAGAGGCAAGGCTGTGGGTGGCAGAGTCCCCGGGCCTGGCCCGGTAGTGGGGTGTTTCTGGGAGCCTGGTACCGTAGTGCCGTAAGAGGACAGGAAGAGGGCCTTCGGGCGCCACGGTGACCAATAGCCGCTCCCACAGCTTTGTGACGGACTCTGATTCTGCGGAGGGCGAGTCCTGTGGGTGTAGCTTTGGTCACAGTCCCCGTGGCTCCTTTGGTGACAGAAGAGGCCGTACTGTCTCGCACGTGCTGCCTGGCCTTGTGCTCGGTCCGTCGGCCTTGAGCTCACCCGCCACCTGCAGGCCAGGGAGCCCCCAGCTTGTGTGCTTTGTGCTGATTCTGGAACGTTCCCACTGAGCTGGGTGTTTTCATTCTCTCGGAGACGTTGGCGCGTGTTCTGAGTTACGGTGTTGAGTTACCAGGAGCCAGATTGAGGTCCAGCACTGCTCAAAGACCATTGCACCCTGGGGCACTTTTAATGCCCTGGACCCGCTTCCTCGTCTGCATGGGGGACGGGGCAGCAGCAGGGCTGTCCTGAAGGGGAACCCACACGGCCAGGCTGAGCAGCTTGAACGTGACAAAGCACAGACTGTGGGTGTCTCTTACTGTTGCTGGTTGGAGGGAGGAGGGAGAGGAGGAGGGCATGCTGACCCATGTCGAGCACCCCTGCACCTCATCTCTCCTCCTCTGCACGGTGACGCTGTCGGCTGGCTATTGATCGCTTTTTACGGATGAACTAAAATCCTGTCAAATAAAAGTAATTCACCTGATGTTACGTGGCCAGTGGCGGGCTGTGGTTTGAACCCAGGCTGGGGTGCGTGTGCAGTGCCCCCACCACACTGGCCCGGGGATGGTGTGCGGGGCTTGAGCTGTCCCAGGTCTGGGACTCACAGAATGAGGTCCCCTCCGGGCAATGGCTGATGTTAACGTGTATTGTTGGTCCCGCAGGACCCCGGAAGACCTTTCCAGGTTCATCGTTGACCTGCAGCAGCGAGAACTTGCCTTGCAGGACCGGAACAATGTCATCACCAGCAGGTAGGCCTGCTGGCCCCGGTGGTCGTGGGGGGGCATTGGCTTCGGACAGTGGGGGCGCCAGGGAGCGTGCGTCCCCTGGGCTTGGCTCGGGAACAGCTGTGCGTCACTGTTCCCTCGGCCTGAGTGAGCGGGGGCTGGGCCGGTCTTGCGGGTGAAGGGTGCCCCCCCGTTTCTGTCCCACGGTGGGGACCCTGTCGAGGCAGCATGTGACTGCCGGGCCGCCCGCCACCTTCCTTGTGCTCTGGGGGGCCATGAGAAGGATGTGCGCCTGGACCGGGAACCTCTTTGTCTTTGCCGGCCTGTCTTTGTGGCCTGGGCTCCGACTGACCCCTTGATGCTGTGGACCCCAGGCTGTGGTGGATGGGGGTGGGGGGGAAGCGTCTGCGTGTTTGTGCCCTGTGTGCACAGAGAGGAATGGAAGCCGGGATGCCCCTGGTGGCGAGTAACAGGAAAACCCGCCCCCGCGGCGGCACGGCGAGGAAGGAGTCCCGTTCCCGGAGGGAGGCCTGCCGGCCAGCCGCTGCGTGACTTCTCCGGTGCTAGGTTTTTCCTCCTGACACCGAATGCCATTTGAGGCCAGCTGGCGCTGTGTCATTCCATCTCGTTCTGACACGACCCCACAGGTGGAGGGCTCGGTCCCACACGCTGCCCCCACTCCAGACCCCGGTCTCCAGTCCTGGGTCCCCCGGCTGCCTGCAAACGCAGGGTTTCCCTTGCCACCCCAGCCTCGTTTGAGGATTTGCTAGAACAGCTCAGAATTCGGGAAATCGCTTCACGTGCAGTCACTGGTTTGTGACAAAGAATGCGTTCCGAGCAGCCAGCTGGGGGGGGGGGGGCGGGGGGCGGGGGTGAGGGGTGGGGGTGCACAGCTTCCATGTCCTCTCTGGGCATGCTGTCTCAGCACCTGGGCCTGCTGTCCAGCTCAGAAGCTGTCAGCCCCGCTTTAGGGTGTTCATGGAGTTTCCGTGCTGAAGTCACTGGCTCTTGGTGAAGAGCTCAGCCCCCACCCTGCGGTCCCCAACCTGGAAGTCCTAGCCCCCCAGCATGTGATTGGTCGCTGCAGCCACTCCTGTGGTCCCCTCGTTAGCTCGGATGGGGCTGGGGTCGCGAGGGGCTTGTTACGAGTGACGAAATGCCCCTCTCACCTCGGAAGCCCAGGCTCTTAGGAGCTCAGTGCCGGGAGAGGGGACAGAGACCAAATGCTTGTCCTTGGGCCGCTCCCAGGCTCTCTCAGGGTTGTCTTCCTCCCTTCTCTGGCGACCCGTCCGCAGGCACGAAGGAGAGACCTGCGCCCCACTGCCGGCGCGTCCCCCTCCGGCCTCCTCGGCCTGCCCCAGAGCTCTTCCGGCAGGACGCGGCTGCCCCTACGCTGCGGCTCGTCCACGTCCCGCGGGGACCCCTCAAGGGGCGGACAGCTGCGGGGGTCTGTGACGAGGCAGCCTCAGCCCTCTGTGGACGTGGCGTCTTAAGGATTCATTAGGAGCCAGAGGGAAGGTTTTCTTATTTTGGGGGTTGATGTCACTTTGAAAATGGGCTTTTAGAAGCATCTGGTTATGTTGGACATAATCACGTCAATTTAGCTTAAGAACCTCAAACGATAAAGATTGCCTTTTGCTTTCAAAGCTACTGTCAGATGAAACGGGCGTTAAAAGTGACTTGAAATTGAAGATTTTACATTTTTCTAGACGATCTTCATTTTACTTTGAATTTGGGACAGAACGAACTGTCAGAGGGAAGAAAACTCGTCTTCATTTTTCTCAGGCCCGGCTGTGAGGTGGCAGGAAGGCCGGCTTCCGTGTGTGGGGACGCGAGGGCGTAGGGGCCTGCTGCGCACTGGCTTGCAGGTGTGAGCGTGGAGTGACCTTTGCATTGATCCCTTTCGGGATTGGCTTGGGCATGGCCTCTGCCTCCGGCAGCAGTCCCCCCCCGGGGACCCCCAGGCACCTTGTCCTACTCCCGGTCCCCTCTGAGAGTGAGGCAGCCACCCTGGAGTCTGTCTCGGGCAGCAGTCCCCCCCGGGGACCCCCAGGCACCTTGTCCTCCCGGTCCCCTCTGAGAGTGAGTGGCCACCTCAGAGCAAGGGCACATCTCAGGCGTCCCTGGGAGCAGGCCCTTGGTGTCGCACTCAGTCCGCACACGGCCACCAGGGCGGACCGGCTGTCACGGCGTGGCCGTGTCCAGGGCCACGGCCCCGTAGGAGGAGCTGAGTGCTCGGGTGATAGGGGAGGCCAGGTGGCTCCCGCTGTGCTTGTTCATGATAGATCCGTGTGTGGGCCCTGGGAAGAGATGGTGGGGGGCCCTTGACATGTGGCCCTTCCTGACCGGGACAGAGAGGTTTGTGGCCTGGCACCCTTCATGCTGGTGGGCTGCCGGGCAGCTGCTGGTCCCGTGGGCAAGAAGGCGACGTGGGCTGGTCGTGGCCTTCTGCGTGGAGGGCAGGGAGGCCTGGTCAGGATGGCGGACCTCACTTCTCATGTTCGCGGCCAGTGAAGCGGAAATTGAGGGCACGTGGGAAGAGGCACCTTGGCCAGCCGCCGAGAATGTGGGGTCTCGGCAGGTGCAGGCACGCAGGGGGCAGGGCCTGAGGGTTCAGAGGGCCTTCCCGCTCACACAAGCAGGGGAGCAAGCACTTGAGGCCGTGGTGCCCAGGCCGGAGGGCGGGCCCTGTGTTTGGGCCCCAGGCATTTCTTCTGGTCTGTCCCTCACCGGATCCTTCCATGGCGGCTTCGAGTCAGGCTGCACCAGTCTCGCCATGGCTCATTCAGGGAAGGATCTGGTGCTCTAGTGTCCTGCGCTCGCCTCACTTGGGGGAGGTGAGGGAAGGCACATCCCTGGGCCGCGGCTGGCCAACCCCAGAGTGGAGTGGAGTGTGCCCGTATCACTGCTGGTTGGCCTGGTCCCGCACCGCCGCCAGTCTCGCTGGGATTTGTGCCTCCGTCGATGTTCGTGCCCGTGGCCTGGAGGCCGCAAGGCCAGCGGTGGGCTGGGGCATTCAGGGGCAGGAACCTTCCAGAGCCCTCCCAAGTTGCAGGGGGGTGGAGGTATTCTTCTTCCGGTGGTAGAGATGAACTTCGCTGCTGGTTTCATGCACGTTTCCCTGAGTTCTGAGCTCTGATTTCCTTATGTCAAAGTGGGGCCCGTGTCTACCCTGAGGGCTGTTTTGAGGTGTGATAATGGCCCCAGTGTTCATTAGCGCCCTGGGAACGCCCGGAGACGTGGGGCCCTCTGTGGCGTGGGGCCGGGAGTCAGGAGGGTTTCCGGTTGGCGCTAGGGCACCCCTGCCCTTTGAGGGGTGTTGTGAACCCTTAGGCCAGGCTCTCCGCGGTTTCCCCTTCCGTGGCCGTTCTCGGACTGCTGCAGGGCACCAGTGGGCACTGACGCGAAGGGGTTTGGTGGTGCCTTCAGACAGGAGGTTAATTACAGCGCAGGGAACCCTGCCTTTTTGCCGCTGCTGCCGTAGATTTAGTTTTGGTTCTCGGAGGCTGAAGGCTCACGCTCTTCCCCCCCAGGCCGTGTGCCGCGGATACAGGGTGACTGTGGAGGATCTGGGTGTGTCCTGTGACCCCCGTGCTCCGCCCAGAGCTCACGGGATGCTGTTTGTTGTGAGCCGCCTCGCCCTTGCCGGGCCTCAGTACACAACCTGTGCGCCACTCGCAGTTGGCTTCTAGAGCCGGGCCACGGCTGGGAGGTTGTTTTCCTTTGGGGCCCAGACCACGGCGCCTGTGACTGGTGTGGGTGCGGGGGTGGGGAGAGCATCTGCACCTGTGACAGACGTGGAGGCAGGGGGAGCTGCCACGGGCCCTCGAGAACCAGCCCCACAGCCCTTGCCCTGTGCACTCGTGCTGAGGGTCCTGGCACTTGGGGCGGATGAGTCCCGGGACCCTGGGCCGCATCGGTAAGCACATCCGAGCCCCGGGCCGTCCCGTCGCTGTAGGTGGTTTGAAGCATGGCATTTTCCTCTGGGTTAGAGCTGCCTCCCGAGAGCCCCCGGTCGCAAGCTGTCAGGGGTCATGAGCCGTGGCGCACCCGGGCTCACAGTCCTGCCGCACACGGCCAGCCCGTCATTCCCGCCGCTGCCACGAGCGCTGGGCCTTGACTGGGGACGCCTGGGCCTTGTGTGGTGAGGGGACTCGGGTGGGTGGGCGGTCCTCGTGCACGCTGCCCGTTTCTGGCTGCGAGCGGCACTGCCCTTGGCTGTGTGCTTTCCCGGCAGCCGGCCGGCCTATGGGTTCTGTGTCACCCCCGAGGGGGGGCGGTTAAGATCAGCATCAGGGTCATAATTCTTTGTGTGGCTCTTTCCCTGCTGTTCGTGCGAAGCATTTGGGCTGTCGTCTCAAACCGCCTGGAGTATGATTAGGCCTTGTCACCTCTGTCACCCTGTGTCTATGTGAGTTATGGTGCTCTCAAGCTGTCCCGAGGCCAGCAGGGCTGGTGACGGCCACAGAAGATTCACGATGACCGAGGACCTGTTCTCTCTGTGCACGGGGAGCCCTGTGCCTGGAGAGCGGCCAGGTCACTGGCTCGAGGCTCAGGCTGCCCGTGCTGGAGTCCTGGCCCGCCACCGAGTTGCTGTGTGTCTTAGGCAGTAGAATCGCCTCTCTGCCTCACCTGTCGGGACAACGGTGGCGGTAACTGTCACGGGGCTATCGAGAGCCAAGTACGGAGGTTCTTTCTGTCAGTGTTGGGTGGCCCGGCGCCCGGTGAGGGTACGGGGCAGCGGTGGCCTCTGGGGCGGCCGAGGGCAGGGCGCTGAGAGTTGTCTCCTGTGTGTGGTCGGGGGAGGACGCGGAGGGGCTGGGCCCGTGGTCCGTGGGAAGGACAGTGGTGGCAGGCGAGAGAACCAGACTGGTGGGGTTTTGGTGGGAGCTCGTGGAACAGCAGCCTGCTTCGTGTGTCCACGGGGGGTGACCAGGAAGTCGCTTCAGACGTGCTTATGTTGAGGAGCCCGTGAGGAGGTAGAGGTCGTCCCGCCTGGGACCCTGCTGGCCCCGGGGCTTTGCTCAGGTCTCGGCTGCGTTTCAATTGCCCACCTCAGCTAGGTTTCCCGTCAGATTGTGTGTCACATATGAAGTGTGTTTTGATCACGTGCTTGTTTACCCTGACCCTCGCGCGGGGACGTGTCTAGGTCGTGGGAGTCACAGCTGCGGTTCTGGTCAGAGTGACTCGGGCACACGGCGAGCGCGTGCGCTGCCGGAGGCGGGTGCCACCAGCGCTGCGGGTGCGTGGGCCTCGGCTCGGCCCGGCCCCGGCCCTCAGGTCATTCTCAGTTTCTGAAACCACAGGCGGTTGTCACGGCTCCGCCTGCGAAGCGCATCCGGAATCGCAGCACCGACCCTGCCGGCACCAGCCGTGTCACCGCCGCACCGTGAGGACGGCCCCAGCCGCTCTCCCTGCCCCGTGGGGTCGGTGTAGGAGGGTCCCCTGGAGACACGTGTCAGACAGATCACGTCCCTCGGGCGGCCTCTGCCGTGCGAAACCTTCTGGGACATTCCGTTTCCCCTGCCAGGGGGACCGTGGCCCGTTGCTGCCCTCGGGGTCCTGCTTCTCTCACCCCTTCCGTCACCATCATGTGCCCGTGTCCTCGCGTCCTCGCCCCCGCCCGGCGGCCAGATGCAGCGGCCATTGGGGGTGGGGTGGGGGGGGTGCGTGGGCACCTGTGTGGCCCGCAGCGGGCCCGGCGCTGCCCCCTGACTCCCGACGCCTCGTCCCGGCTGTAGTGCGGCCAGCTCTCACCGTGATCTGCTGTCCCTCACGCTGTGCCGCCTGAGTGGCTTGAAGCCATTCCCGCACATCCCACTAGAGGGTAAACTTGGCTGCTTTGCTTTATTCTAAGTGGTGAGCTTTGTAATTCCCCTTAATGGCTCCCGGAAAGGCTCTTCCTGCTCCGTTTGCGGCTGATGCCCAAGTGGAGACAGCCTGGTGTCCTCGGTGTGGCTGTGACACATGTGCCCCTCCGAGCAGACCCGTGTCGTCACTGAGATCGTGGCCCTGAAGGGCATCGAGTGCTTTACCACGGGCCACGTAACGCCCGATGGAGTGCTGGCTTGTGCCGGGGCCGGTGTGGGTAACCCCCGTGGGGAGGGGCTGGGGGTGTGCACGCGTGTGTATGCACGTGTCCTTGCACACGTGTGCTCACGCTGGTGCAGAGGCTCTGAGAGGTAGAAGGGTGTTTGGTCAGAGAGACGTAGCTGTTTCTGACCACAAGGTCGATCAGGAATCGTTCCGCGGGCCCAGTAGCTTTTGAGTTAGATCTGGCCGGGACTGTGAAAAACAACAAAAACAAACCAGAGAACAGCATACGTGAGGAGTGTGAGGGATGAGAGTTGGGATGTCCCGCCTGCCTCGCGGGCCCCACGCGTCTGTCTTGAGGGACACGCTTCGCGGCCCCCCCCCTCCCCCTTCTCGGCCGGGGTCTCTTCTGTCCGCTGGCGCAGACTGCAGGGCCCTGGGTCAGGGCTGCTGGCGAGGCCCCAAGGGCCGTCCTCCGGGGGCACCTGGTTGTGGGGAACCTGCCCGGGATTTCTGTGTCCTGCTCCTGTCCCCGACCCCTGCGGTCCCACGCGGGCCGGCCCCCGGCAGGCTGGACCCCGCAGACGCGTGTCCGCCAGGGTGCGGGGCGCCCCGCTGCCCGAGCCAGCTTGGTGGCCGGGGAGGTGGGATACGTGTGTCAGCCCACGTGAGTCGAGGCTGCCCACACGGACTTCATTTTCTTCCTCTCCGGAGTGGAGGTCGTGACAGTGCCTACGTCCCAGGGGTGGGTGTCAGGCCTGTAGCGAGCACGGCACCAGCCAGCCGTCCGGGCCCAGTGAGAGGCAGCCTTTCTCTGTGTACGAGCCCAGGCACGTTCCCGGTCTGTGTTTACAGCCCCTTCCGGAAGCTCTCGTGTCCGGTACGCGCGTGTCCCCACGGGCCTCTCTCCTCCCCTCAGCCGTGGCGGTGCCCCAACCCTCGGCCGCCTGAGGGGACGTGAGCTGGGCCTTTGAGGCGGTTGGGGCAGGGCAGGCGTGGTCGCTCCGGGACCGCTGCCTTCCTGCACGGGGTCGGCCTGCGGCCACCCCTCACGTTGGTTCTCAAACCCGCTCCCTTCTTGGGCCCGTCAGCAGGAGAAAGAGAACCTAGGAACCTCTGTGCCCGTCGAGGCTGAACGGAGGGACGCTGGGCCTCCCCTTCCACGCCGTCCGGCCGAGGGGTGCCGGCACCTGCCTGCAGTGCCCGTGTTTGGACATGAGGTGGTGCCCGCCGCTCTGGAAGCCTCTTGCGCCCGCCGGTCCTGGAGCCTCCTCCACGGCCTCTTACCCCCCCCCCCCCCCCCCCCCCCCCCCGCAGGACTGCTGCTCCCAAGCCTATAAATCCTGTGGCCAATTAGAGAGGGGAGGGAGGAGGGGGGAGCGTGAGGGGAGCACTGCAGGTGGCGGGCGTCTTCCCTGATGCCTCTCCTGGAGCCGCGGGCTGCGGTGCTTCGGGCCGTCTCCTGACCGGTGTTGGTGAGACCCGCAGGGCGGGCGCCTCGAGGCCTCCTGGGGGGGCACAGACCTTTGACTGACACCCTCTCCGGCTCGGCCAGGGAGCATAGGACTTGCCCCCATCATCCGGACCGTGACTGTCCAGCTCCTGTCCCGAGGCCCCTCACCCCTGGGAGAGAGCCCAGTCTATCTGAGGTCCCGAGGGTTTCCTGGTGGTGCCAGCCTGGCACAGGGGCGGGTGTAGGGGGACAGCCTCAGGGAGCCGAGTCTAGGGCCTGGGTCTGGGTCTGGGGACGTGTCATTTAAGTCTTCCGACAAGCCGGACGACGGAGCCGCGCGTCGTCGTGGGGATCGGTGCTTCTCACGGGCCGCGCAGAGCGCAAATCAGGGCGTGCGTGTGGAGCTGTGCTGGCCGTGGCAGCTTTTTGGGCTGGAGACCTCGCCGGCTCCTCTGCCGTGTGGCGCCCGTGGCGTGGCCTCCGAATGGCCCCCAGGTCAGCAAGCATTTCAAGGCAAGTTCTGGACAGCAGGCCCCACGTCTCCACCCAGCTCCTAGGACCACAGCTTGAGAGGCAAGAAGTGCTCTCAGTCTGTGCCTCGGTTTCCTGCCTGTCCACAGAGAGCTTCTCAGGAGAAGGTCCCCGAAGTTCCCTGAGCTCTCTGGACGGAGGGTGGCAGGATTTTCCGTAGGGGGACTGGCGGTGTTGTCGAGAGTCATCAGCCTCCCGCTGGCGGGGCCCTCACCTGGGGTGGCTGCACTCAAGGTGTGCTGCTCCGTGGGGGTGGTGCGTGGGCGCGTGTACACGTGTGTCACCTTGGGCCAGCCTCCAGGCCCTTCGCTCCACATGGAGACCCGAGGAGGGTTCTAGGCTGCCCGATGGGACTGTGCTGGGTGAGTTGCCGCCTGGTTGGCCTCTGTTGGAGTCCTGCTTGTGACCCAGGAGGTTACCCTGTACTTGGTGCTCCGGAGTCTGAGAGTCACCGCTGTACCCTTGGGGGACAGAGCCTGTCCTCATCGGACTGTCCAGACTCAGGCCCGGTGCCCCTTCTGTGCGCCCTGGGGCTGTGCTGGCAGGGACACGAGGTTTGGCCCTGTGGTTCTGCAGGGAGGGGCTGCATAGACGTGATGGCGGGCAGGGTGTAGGACAGCAGTGGGTCAGAAGATCTGGGCTCTGTAGCAGAGGCCAGCCCGGCCCGCTCCATGGGCAGAAGAGGGCAGGTATGGCTGGGGATGTGGGTGTGTGGGTAGGGGAGGGCAGGGGAGGACAGCGTGTGGCTGTGGGTAGGGGAGGGCAGGGGAGGGCCGGGGAGGTCAGGGCTCTGGCTGCTCTGGGCTGAGCTGTCCAGCTGCCGCGAGCTCCGGCCACGGGTTGTCAGCCTGCTGCAGCAGCCGGCTCGCGTCTTCTCTTGTCAGCCAGAGGAGATGCCATTAATGCTTCACGCCCAGACTGTTTTCTTATGTGTTTTGCATTTCCATATTTAAAACGGAATTTGCATATTCATGGTCTTTTAAATAAGTTTTTATTGTTAAGGGACACGCAAGTGGATGAAATGTGAAACTCCCTCTTTTATTCAAGGCCTGGGAAGAATTTTCATCCCCAAGATGAAGTCTCTCTCTGGGCAGTTAGTCCTGCAGCGGTTCTGTAGGAAAATCACCCGGGAAGCCAGCGTGTCAGGGGTTCGGGTGGCCGTGCCCTCGGCCACACTGGGCGGGGCCCGCGGCCTGCGTCCCCGTCTCTTGCCAGGCCCGGGCCGTGCCTCGCCTCCGGCTCTCCCTGGCCAGGCTTGGCCTTCCTCTGGGAGCGGGGGGCGGAATGTCAGGTAGACTGGGCTGAGCCCTTCCCTGCAGACCAGAGAGACTTCCGGGCGGACCCAGGCTGCTTCCCAGAGAGCCCTGCCCCCCGGGCCCGCGCCCTCCCTGGCAGTGTGGGCAGTGTCCGCCTTGCTTCACGCCGCACTGGCTGCGGACGGGCACCCGAGGGAGCCTCTGCGGGAGAAGACCCAGTCCCGGGTGAGGCGGCGGCGGTGTTCCCGCTCTGCCGACGGCGCGGGACTTGGACAGAGCCGGTCGCCCTCCTCCCGTCTGTGGGGAGGGGCCAGGCGCCTGTCCGCTCCTTCGGGGTCATGATTTTAGGGGTGTGTGAGGTGCCGGCCTGGGGCTGGTCGCAGACCCGCTGGTACTCCTGTTTCCCTGAGTTCGGGCGCCGGTCAGCTTGGCCGAGCTTCTGGGACGTGTGGGTGGTGGGGAGCTGAGTGGAGTCACCGAGGACCGGCGAGGAGCAGGGTGCCCTGGACGTCCGTCAGCCTTGGGGTCTTGTGTGGACGCCGAGATTGGCTCACGGAGACAGCTCACGGGCTGTCCGGGCTTCTGAACCCCCAGAGTCGTGGCCACGGCGGCCTGCCCCGTGGTCAGTGTGGTGCGGAGTAGCCAAACGAGGGCTCCTTAGAGCCCGAACGAGAGAGCTCCGCTCTGGAAGGTCCTTGGAGCAGCCAGGGCGACTGAGGCTGAGGAGGGAAGCCTGGCTCGACTCCGCCCTGGGTCGCTGACGGGGCCAGCCGGGAGTGCAGTGCTTCCTGGCCTCTGGGCTCCTTCTTGTTTTCACACGGTATTTTTTTCTCGTCTCAGGCAGGGCCTTCGTACGTAGCACACAGAGGCCTAGAAGACAAAATGACAAGTTTTCAACGTTTTTATACAGTCGGACGCGTGGGGCAGAGCACACTCTCGGCAAAGCCAGAAATGAGGTCTCACAGTCTGTGTGGACTAGTCCTGCAGTGTTTCTGACCGTGAACCTGGGCGCCCTGGGCTGCAGACCCCCGGGCGTCACCCTCACTGCCCTGCCCGAGTGGAGGGTGGGCTGCCGCGGACCGTGACGGCAGCCCTCAGCGTGAGCGCCTGCTCCTGGCCCCACGGCAGTGTGACGGGCAGCGTCCGCTTCCGTCGGGCCGGCCGTCCCGCGCACCGGGATTCACAGACGCGGTGTCAGAGCGCGTGCCCCCGAGCTGCAGGTACCTGGTCTCCACACGGACACCCTCGTGCTGGGTGCATGCTGGTCACCCTTGGGGGGTGGTCTTGGACGCCCCTTCACGTCGCAGCCTTGAAGGCGTCCCCCGGTTTCTTCCTGTAGCTGGAGGGCCGTCTCAGGGCGTGTCCTTTGTCCCTCCGGCCTCCGGAAGTGTTTGAAAGACAGTTTTTTCTGGCACTTTTGTTGTGTTTTCCACCTGCTCAGGGCTCTGTCCCGGTGACCGGTCCCTCTGGAGACCAGGGGCAGGCGCAGAGATGGGGCTCGGTTAGACGCCCAGGGCCGCACACGCTGTGGGCCCAGGTGGAAGGCAGAGGGGACACCTGGGCACACTTTCATTGGCCAACCGTGTTTGCAGACCTTGACCTGGGGAGGGGAAGGGCCGAGCTGGAGGCTGGCTGCTCGTGGCCGACAGACTCCCTTTTTAGGAGGTCACACCAGGGAGCCGATTTCAGTCCGGCTCCGCGGCAGAACGAGCCCATCGTGGTGCACTCCCCACGACTGGGGCTCGGCTCACGGCCGGCCACTGTGTGGGGCGCTGCCTGGGTTCATACAGCGATCCTCACCCACAGCCCCCGCCCTGTCTCCAGGGGTCCGACCACGCACGTGGGGAGAGGAGACCGAGGCACGCTGTCTGTGCTCACGCTGCTGGGATGGGATGGTGGCTGGGTGATAGGAGAGGCTGGCCGTCTCCCCGGGGCCTCTTATTGAACGTTGGAGCCGAGGTTCTAGGTGCTTCCGTTTCCTCGGGTCCTCGGAACCTCTGCCCCTCCTCTGTCCGGACAGAGGCTCCGCAGGTTCCTTGGAGAACCGACCACGGCGGAAGTCACCGAGACCGCGCAGGTATTTGGTAGCAGCCGTCGCTGTCCTGAGTGGAGTCCATGGTTGCTGGCCTCGTGCCAGCTCGGCCCCTGCGGCAGAGCCTTGGTTCCTGCCTTCCCGGCTTGAGGGCCGGCGCTGAGGACGTCTTGCCCATTGCGGTCCCTATGGCCTTGACTCAGTCCCTGCTTCCGGCAGGCCGGCCCCCACCGGTCTCCTCGCCTTGAACTGGACTTTATCTTCAGAAGCAGGAAACTCGAGTTTGCCGTTCCTGCCCTGGATCCTCACCTCTCAGTGTAGTTTTGCCTCACCTTTGTCAGCAAGTCTACTCGGGCTTCCGTCTGCGGTCCTGGGATAACCGTGGGCTCGCGGGGAGACCGTCTCTGCCCCGCGTGCGCTGGGAGCGCAGCGAGCGGGGGGCCGGCGGGACAACTCGTGAATAGTGTGCGTGGGGAGCTCCCCCGGCGACGAGATCTGTCCCGGCGCCCGTCCTCTCCGAGCCCGGCTTCGGCCTCCCCGCGCGCTCTGCGGCCGCGGCTGCTTAACGGGTCGTGGCGTGTCTCTCTCCCGCCCCCAGAGACTCTTAGGTGACGTTGGTCCCACGGAGCTGCTTTTGGAGGCGGCGTGGCGTGGCGGTTGGAGCAGAGGGGGTCTGAGGGGGCTTGAGGGGGCTTAAGGGGGCTCGCGGTTCCCGAGCCCAGGGTCTCTGTTTGGGAGGAAGACTCGGGGATTCTTGTTGACGAGTCCCTCGAGTTTCCTGATGACTTTGTGTGGACTCGGTAAGCTCTGTGGCTCGGCTGGGGAGCCCAGCTGCCGCTGGCCCATTCTCAGGAGCCAGCCCGGGAACACACCTGCTGATTTTCGCGTACGAGTGCCGGGTAGCGAGTCTCTGATGTCGTAAGTGAGCCTCAGTAGACTTTTCAGCTTGTTTGCAAAGCATTAGGACCCACTCAGCCTGACAGGCCGGCCCAGAGGAAGCGTGGGGAGACTGGGACGGAGAGGAGCTCGCGGACAGAGGGCCCGGCCTGGGGGCCTCGGCGTCCGTTGAGCACGTTTAGCTCAGGTCAGCTTGTTTGAGAACAGTGGCCGCGGGAAGGCCTCGTTCGGCACGCGCGTTGGTTGGTGCCTCCGAGCCCGGTAGAAAGCGGATAAGACAGAGCGGGAGCAAAGAAGGGTCCGCTTGTGAAGCACCTGAGGAAGCCAGAAGCTTCCCGCCCGTCATCATATCTGCTCCCTGCGCTGACCTGCGCCCTAGATGCCGCGTTCCTCGCTGGCACGGGTTTCACCGTCAGGCGGTCACGTCACGTTGGAGTCTGGGTGTGAGCTCGGCCGTGTCCGTCTCCAGAACCTGCGTGCTCTCTCATCATCTTGTCTCTTGTCAAGCAATGATTTTTCACGCTGGGCTAACTGTGGATCGCTCCTTCGGGTCACGAGACCCTTTTTACTGACCCGGGGCTGATACTGATGTGAAGAAACTCCATTTAGCAGACTCAGTAGGGAGAACAGCCTTGCTTTCACTACGGGCGGGCGGTAGTGGTCAGTGTGTTGTCAAGCACCCAACACCCGTTGGTGCCCAGCCGTTGTGGCTGGTGCTGCAGACCTTCGGGATCAAGTAAATCCCTGCGTGGGAGGAGCTTTGCTCCTGCCTGGGAAGGGAGGACAGCAGCGAATTGACCGGAGAACTGGAAGGTGGTGCTGATCTCCACCATGCTTCCCAGGTGCCAGAACTGCACAGATTCCCAGTTGGCTGCTTAACAATTTTGTGCAGGAAAATTCCTGAAGGTGCAGATTCTTGGGACGTTCCCCGAGAGGTTGAGATTTAGGACTCTTTGCTAATGACGCGTTATGCCTCGATTAGCACACCGCTCCCTCGTGTTCACGACTGGCACGCACACGTTGTGGCTGTGAGTTGGTGGGTGAGAATCCAGCATGTTCTCTGGCAGAGGCTGGACTCCTGCCCACCCACCCAGATGAGACCCTCGCCCCCATACCACACTGCCCTCCCTTTGCTGTCTGAGGACTCCTTTATGCTAAAAAATTATTAGAAACAAAGAGCCATTGTTGGTAGGGTTTGTCTTTTGATAGTCACTATTCCTGGAAATCAAATTTCAGAGATTATTTATAATATATTTATAATTTCATTAACAGAAACTCACAGCCTCTTAAAAAAAAATTTTTTTTTTTGAAATAGATTTAGTGAGAAGAATGACATTTCACACTCGTGCACATCTTTTCAATGTCGCTTAGATGGGAGGTTGCTGGGTTCTCCTATCTGCTCCCGTATTCCGTCTGTTGTGGTTTCCTAGCTGAAGTATATGAAAAAGTCCAGCCTCAAACAGATGTGTAGTCGGAAGAGGAGGACCTCGCAGATCTGCACAGACTTTCCTGACTGGGCGCCAGGCGCCCCCCCCCCCCCCCCCCCCCCCCCGGCCCCGCTGGTGCTCAGAGCTCCTCGTGGCGGGTCGTGCTGCTGTTGGACACCCCCCGGGGCTGGTCTTTTCTCTACGGTGTTTCTTTGAGTTCCTCATTGGAGCGTCGAGGGCATTTTGTAACGTTTCTCCCTTTGAAGTCAGGAGCACCGTCATTAAGCGTTTGGGAAGACCTGCCCAGTTCGCTTTTTCTCGGGGAGGTGTTCCTCGTCCGCATCTCAGAGAAAAGTCCTGCTTTGCCGCCCGTTGTGGTGTCTGAAGGAGGTGATGTCTGCTTTTCTGGAGCAGAGTGGGGCTTCCTTCCAGGTGTTCCTGTGTGGGGGATGAGTGTGGCAGGCCGGCCGGGCTCGCGGCGGCTCCCGCTGGGTTTCCGCTGGAGTTGAGACCTTGGCGGCCGCCGAGCGCCTGGGGAGCATAGGCCTCTGGGGGCCAAGAACGGCCCTCAGTGAGAGGGCGCGGCCTCAGAGACATTTGCAACTGCTGGACTCACTTGAGCTCTTTGGGGACTGATGCCGTTTGAATGGGCAGGTTTTTGTGTTTATCGTGGCAGCGAGCTGACTTCTCGTGCTCATGTGTTCCTGTCTTTCATCCCTATGAGAAACTAGTGGCTTTGTCACCAAGACTGGGAACAAGTCGAGGCTGTCCAGTTTCATGCTGGAAGTCCTACTGATGCAGTCAGACAGGAAAAGGGAGTGTGTACGGTGGGAAGGAAGAAATAAAACTGCAGATGACACAATTGTCTCCGTGGAAAATTCCAGAGACTCAACCGGAGGAGTCTCAGAACTACTGAGCCGTCACGGCAGGCTTGTAGGACACGAGGTTGACGTGTACGAGTCAAGCACTGTCCTGTAACCAGCAGCGCGTGATTAGAATTTGAAATCGAAGACGCACCATTTACATGAGCAGGTGTACGTCTGGCAGATACGTGCAAGGTGCACGTGAGAAACACGACAAAACTGTGACGGGAGAAATCAGAGATGATCTAAATAAAGGCGGAGAGACCGTGTGTTCTTGGACGGAAAGACTCAGCGACGTCACCACTCCCTTCCTTTTAACTTGACTAACCCAGTTAAAGTCCCAGCACGTTCCTCTGCGGATGTGGGCCAGCCGAGTCTATTGTTCACGAGAAGCTGGAGACCTAGAGCAGCCGACATGGTGCCGAAGGAGAGGCACCAAGTCCGAGGGACGGCCACTCGATGCCAACATCCCCCACCAAGCACTAGCGCCCGGGACAGCGCGGTGTTGGGGAAAGAACAAGCCGGTCAGGGGAGGGGAGCAGGGAGCCCAGAAACCGACCCCGGGACACAGTCAGACGACCTGTGACAGGAGCAAAGATGGTCTCTTTAATGCGTGGCGCAGGGGCAACTGGGCATCCACATGCGGAAGATAAATCTAGACACAGACCTTGTGACAGAAGTGAGCCCAAGTGGATCACGGACCTAAAAGTAAAGTGCACACCTTTTACAGAAGTCCCGGAATCTGCCAGGAGCAAATCTGGCTGACCTTTGCTTTGGCGATGACTTTTTAGATATGAAATTGAAAGCATAATCCGTGAGAGGAGAGCTTGATAAGGTGAATTCAGTTGAAATTATCAACTTTTGTTCTGTGGAAGGAACTGTTAAGGGAGTAAAAAGATAAACCACAGACTAGGAGGGAATACCTCTGATAAGGGACTGTTATCCAAAACATGCAGAGAACTCTTAAAGCTCAACAGTAAGGAAACAACCCAGTTAACAGGCAGGAGATCTGAGCAGAAGCCAGGGGAGAACGCGTGTGGGAGGGCAGGCGCGCACGGGAACGTGCTCCACGTCGTGTGCCGTCAGGGAAACGGGGAGCAACACAGCAAGGAGAGGCCACCACCGCCTGTCAGAAGGGCCACGGCCCACAGCACGTCACCGCCGGGTGCTGGCGGGACGGGGAGCGGCGGGGACGCAGAATGCCGCGGCCGCTCCGAGAGGGACCCTGGTGTCTTACAAAACCGAGCGCGGTCTCGCCGTGCGGTCCTGCAGTCACGTCCCAAGATGTGAGAACGTGCGTGCTCGCAGACCTGCACGCGGAGGTTTGCAGCGGCTTTATCCGTGATTACCGAACCCGGGCAGCAACCGGACGCCCTTCAGTGGCTGGTGGACAACCGGGCTCCATCCGGGCGGTGGGGGTTTTACTCTGCCCCGGAAAGAAGGGAGCCGCGAAGCCAAGAACGACGCGGAGGAACCTTCGATCCAGGTTACTGCGTGAAGGAAGCCAGTCTGGAGAGGCCGCACCCTGGGTGATCCCAGCCGAGTGGCCTTCTGGGAAAGGCAGGGCCAGGGAGCCGGTAGAGGATGGGTGGGTGCCGTGGGGGGGTTGGCGGGGGATGCACAGGTGGGGTATCGTGGATTTGCAGGTCAGTGAAATGGTTCTTTATGACCCAGGTGGACAGGTCACATTGCACATCTGCCCCGATCTGTAGAAAAGTGAGCTCTCACGTCAACTATGGACTTTAGTTAATGCTGTGTCAGTGTTGGGAATCAGGTGGGAGGTCTGTGGGAACTTGGTAAGCTCTGCTCAGTTTTCTGTAAATCTACAACTGCCTGGGGCACCTGGGTGGCTCAGTTGAGTGTCCTTCTCTTGATCTCCCGGTGGTGAGATCGAGCCCCACGTCCGGCTCTGTCTGTGCTGAACGTGGAGCCTGCTTGGGTTTCTCTCTCTCTCTCTCTCTCTCTCTCTCTCTCTCTCTCTCTCTCTCTCTCTCTCTCCCTGTCTCTCTCTCTCTCTCTGTCTCTCTCTCTCCCTGTCTCTCTCTCTCTCTGTCTCTCTCTCTCTGTCTCTCCCCCCCTTTGCTTCTCTCCCTTGAGTGTTTACACTCCCACTCTCTCTCTCTAAAATAAAACAAAAATAAAACTGCCCTAAAATATAACGTCTATTAATCTAAAACAAAAGGAGACCAAGTAAGATGGGCCCAAAGAGCTGTCCCAGCGGTCAGACTCCTGGGACAAATGCACACGGATATCCTGTCTGCCTCGTCTTGTGCTCTCGGCAGCGTGGAGCCCAGAGGGCCGTGCGGAATCAGGAGGCGTGAGTCTGTGCTCTGTGGGAGTGGAGGCGTGTCCCTTCAGCAGCCTCTTACAAACACCCGACTCGCCTCTGGTGTTGTGAGTGCTTGTCTCAAGTGGGGTTTCGGATGGGGATCCTGGGCTCTCGTGACCGCCAGTTGCCGTTTCTTGAGCGATGAGCACGGCTGTCACGGTGTAACCTCAGGTCTGAGAGCCGGGCCAGGCGAAGGGAGCCCCTGGGGGAGTGAGGTTTGAGGGAGGGATGCATCCGGGCTGCTCTGTGGTCACCCCAGCCAGAGCAGCCAGAATGTTCCAGGCCACTGTTTGGGAGGGTGAGCAGGAGACCCGGGTGCTGTGCTCGGGGTCCCCAGGGACAGGGCTCAGCGGAGAAGATCTGAAACTTTGAATTTTAAATGGGTCTAAATTCCTTTTAGTTGGGCAGTCTCTGCCGTACCTTGTCTGCTTCTGTTGGAGAGCCGAGAATGTTTTTAGTATTACCTCGTTTCTATGCTCTGCTAATTTTATTATCTTCGCATATTTTTTTGCTGTAAATGTAACAGGTTTTATCATGTTTGAGCCGTATCTAATATAGCCTCTCATAAAAGCCAGAGGAACGAGGGGGTGTGCGCCTTGCGAGCCCTCAGAACGGCGGTCCCTTCCATCGGTAAGCATTTGTGCCCGGGCCTCTGTGGAGCCCTCCGGGAATGCCGTCGCCTGCGGCCCCACCACGGGCCGTGTCGTGCGCGCCTGGCCGGCCGTGGGGCCCCAGCACGAGCGGATGGCCCGTCTTCCCTTTCCGAAGCTCGCGGTGCCACGGGAGAGGACAGACGCGCCTCTAGCAGCCTGGGTTTGGGGAAAGGGGGAGTTCCGGGGGAGGGCTGGTGCACTCCGTGTCAGGCCTCGTGGCTCAAGGTGATGGGCTTCCCCGGCTGCTGACGGCCCCTCCACGTGCAGAGAATTGCCGCTTAGCCCCAGATGCCCCTCGGGAGGCAGCAAGGCGCGGCGGTGGGGAGGTGGCCCGGATCGCAGCTTGTCTCCGTTGGTCCCGAGTGTCCTCCGGCCCAGAGCGCAGCGGCTGCGGTGTGGGGAGCATCTGCATGCTGCCCGCGTGGTCAGTTGGGGGCCGCCCGGGCCCCCGAGCAGGGGACATCCCAGCTCCCCCAGCTGGTGTCCACCCTGGAGAGCTGCTCTGTATCCACCTGTGACTGTGTGTAATTCACTCTGTCGTATGTTCTAGTGTTCATTACAAAACACCTTCAAAAATTAGTTACTAGTTTCTCGTGAATAGGTACGGTCCTCCAGGAGAGTGCCGTGGTTAACAGGGGTCTGGGGGGCAGGACCGCAGCGTGTAGGCCACTCCGCAGGTCACGCCCCCTGGTGTGTTTGGTTTTCTCCTCGCACAGTCTGCGTCCTCTGTGATTGTCGCGGGCTCTGCCGGTGGCGGCGGGAGTTGTCTTCTGGCCCCCAGAGGGAGAGCCGGAGGCAGCCATGGCCAGCGGTCCCGATGCTCCTTGATCTGTCCGCCACGCCCTGTCTCGTGCTGGCCTCTGCTGGCCGTGTGGACGCCATCAGGCCTTCGACACGGGCAGCCCTGTGGAGCTCGTGGCCGGAGCTGACGTGTCCTTGTTCTGCTCGTGGAAGAGGCTCAGAGTTCCCAGCCACAGCAGGCATCGAGAGGGGCCGGCGTGTCTGGTTGGGTGGGCCGGGGGCACGCTGTGGGGTCTCAGGGATGGGAGTCGGGCTGGGCCTCGGGCAGAGGGTGTGGTGCCTGTGGAGGTCCACCTGCTGACACGGGGGGCTGCTTTGACCGAGGGGTCACTGAGGTGGCAGTGTCCTTTGCCCTCGGGGCACCTGCCTCTCGGTCTCCCGGGCCCGGGCTCGCCCACTCCTCTGCCGGGCCCCGATCGTCTGACGGGATGACGCGGTGAGGCCCCTGGGCCTGCCGCCCCCCACCTGTCTGTTGGTCCTCTGACGGTGGTGCTGCAGGCCGGACCCCGGGGGTGGCTGTCAGCCGAGCAGTGGGCTGCGGTGTGAGAGCCCCCCCGCCCCCGTCGCCCCCTGCAGCCCTTGCGAGGACCACCTCGTTCGAATGTGCAGAGACAACTCCGTTGGTTTCTCCGGCTGCGGGCAGAGCGAGCCCCGGGCCCCCCCAGGGTGTGTCCACTGTGCTTGTCTTTCTCTGTCAGGGAGACGCACATGTGGGCCTGGCCGTCCCTGCGGACCGGGGGCCTCTCCACCCCATGTGAGAGGAGGCCCTTGGGGCCTCACGTTCTGGAGTCCTGTGTACAGCCGGGCCTTGGGAGACCGTTTTCCGCAGCATCCTTGTCATCGGCCGGTGGCCCATCAAACGGCCACAGATGGGGTGTTGCGGACCCTGTGGCGGCGGGGCACGCGCATGTCCCGCAGAGAGAAATCTCTTGTGTTCTGTAGCTGTCCACACACAACCAGTGTGCACAGGCCCCGACCTGGAACACGGTGCTTCCCTGTCTGCTGCCTCTGCGAGGGGTCCTGCCAGGCCCGTCACAGAGACGATGCCACTCAGTCCAGGCTCTTGGCAGCTTTCGGGCCGAGTTCCCGCTGGCTGTGGGCCCAGAAAGGAGATCAGAGAGCTGGCTGCCCACAGATCGACTTTCACCCTCTGCAGGGGCCTCTCGCGTCAGCCTCCCCTGAAGGCTGCCGGGCGTGGGTGATGAGTCGTTTCTGCTCTGGCCGGGCCTTGTGGCCCCACTTGGCTCTCTCCGTATGGCCGGAGACACCTCTGAAGCACATACCTCTTGGGGCTGAGGCCATGAGAGAGAGGTTGTCCCTCTCTCGCTGGCACCTTCTGGTGTCTGCCCTCGCTCCCCACAAATTTACCCCCCGTGTGGCCAGTTGGGGGGTGCAGGTGGGGAAGGGAGAATGGATCCCCACACGTGTGAGGGCGGAGTGATTGCTGCCTCTGGGGACGGCGGCGGGTGGGCCTGGCCTGGCCTGGGGGGTGGGCTGTGGCCAGACTGGGCTGCAGGGCATGGGGAGGTCCAGGGGGAGCTGGACCCTCCCGCAGGGGGTTGATCCCAGCAGCTGCCCGGGCTCCTCCCCGAGTTCGGGGGACAGAGAGGTTTAGTGCCAGCCAGACAGCCCAGCTGATGGCACGGGGAGCTGATGGGTGCCCACTCGGGGGCTTCTGCTGGTCCCCGAGCCCGTGCCGGCCCAGGCCGCAGGCCCGACCCCCGGTGTGGTCTCTGATAGAGGTTAATGCTCTTCCGCGTGCAGGCGTGACCGGGGTGCCTCGGGCAGTGCTCTCCGTTAAGGACTCGTGATCTGCTGGCCTCCATCAGAGAGGTCTCTGTGGCCGTCCGAGCAGATCACCCCCAGCTGCTCTCAACTGTCATTTTCTCGAAGCAGCCTTCCTACTTTGTGCTCTTGCGAATCCTTTCTTGACGAGCAGGTTGTTTTGTGGGAGCCGAACCGTCTCGGTCTTTGACTGGCTTGTGCTTTTCTGCCTCCCGGCCGCCGGCCCCCCTAGTGACCGGTGTCGCATTCCAGACGGCAGCCTGGCCCCGGGACTCCGCAGCTGACCACTCTGCCAGTCTTAAGCAGAGCCCTCCGGTGTGACGAGAGGGCCCTCGGCTGCAGGACGTGGCTGAGCTCGCCGCTGACAAATGCGGTTCACTTACAGAAATGCGAAATAATTAGTCTGGGACCAGAGATGTATGAGGAATAGTTATCTGGCTTCACGGGAACCAAATTGATCTGGAACCGAGCTGGGGAATGCCTCGGACCAGATTCCGAATCTCAAGAATTGAAGCGGCCTCAGTGCGTTCTCGTATCCGCCCACCGAGGTTGAAATGCATTCTGTGTACCAGGCGCTCAGCGTGTGTCAGGAGCGTGGCGGCGTTCTTCGGGGTCACCCTCGTGGCGCCGGAGGTGGCCGCCAGCCTTGGTCTTCGGGCATGAGCCGCAGAGCCGAGGGCTCAAGGTCACGTAGCCAGTGCTCGGAGCCCGTCCGGAGCAGGTCCCACGCTGACCACTCTTGCCGTGTCCTGCTCTCTGGACCGCCGTTCCCAGGGCCAACAGTGCCCATGAGGACAATGGGGTTTGTGACCACCCAGCACCCCCAGACTTTGCTGTCCCCCAGCTCCGTGGGAATTTGGCGCTGAGACCCACAGCAAGCAGCCTGCTGGGTGGGCGTCTCCCCAGGGTGGAGTGGCTCGGCGAATGCGCCGTGGCATGTGGCGGTGTCCCCCGGGCCCTGACGCTGGCGGCGGTGTCCCCCGGGCCCTGACAGAGGGCTGCGGAGCGCCTTCTCCTGCTCCGGCTCCTCTCTGGGCGGCGGTGCTGCTGCCTCCCCGTGGTCTGGTCCCTGAACACTGTCCTGTCCCAGAACCACCTTGGCCGGCCCCCTTCTCTCTCCTTGCATCTTCCCCCCACCCCCCCACCCCCACCCCATGCACGGAGACCCGGCCACTGCCTGCCGGCCTGTCCTGTGTACTTTCCTGCCCCTGGCTTTGTCTTCTCGCTGCTCTCCACGTGGCTTTCTGCGTCTTCTTGCAGAGCCACCGGGGCCTCCCCTCCATACTCCCGGGGCCCCATCTGCGTGTCCTGTTACGCCATGCCATGGGCACATCTCCTGGGTGTTCCCACCTGGGACCAGGGGCCCACTCAGGTCTCACCACGGCACGTCAGATACCTGCGGGACTGAGAGACCCACGTGTGACTGACTGTGCAGGCCGTCCCCATGGGAGCGTTGGCGAGAGACCCTGGGGCAGGGCCTCAGATGTCCTGGTCCCACTTGTGTTTGTCCTTCCCCCGGGCTTGCCTCCGGAACGTGTGCGTCATTACTCGGATCGACGGCTGTGTTACAGGTCCCGAGCTTTAACTCGCCATTTGTTTGAAGTGCCCTGTTAGATGCACAGGAACACGCTTTATCAGCTGCGTCTCTGGCAGTGTGAGGCTGCTGTTACTTACCGCGAGGTGTGTGGTTTCTGGTGAGGCCGGAGCCAGGGGAGGGCGGCACGGTGGCCAGACGCCTGCCTCGCCAAGGCCACGTGTTTGATGTGGGGCTGACGTGCTGGTGTTTCACGACTTCCGTGCAGAAGCGACTTACTGCAGCCTGCTGTTTGCAAACCCGGGGCTGACAACATCAGCTGGTCCTTATCGCGCTTGGGCCTTCGGGGCAGAGCTGTGCTGCTCTGTGCCTCGCCTGGCGATGCCGGGAAGGGTCCACGCGTGGGGGAGTGGCCCGTGGTGGCTGTCCATCCTGCCGTGGGAGAGGCGGTCCCCGCGTATGTGTGTCTGGGAGGGCCTGGGTCTTCCTTTATCTGCAAAGGAAATTTGAATATGCCCTGCTTTTAGGTCTGGTCTCTTTTATTTTTGGTTCAGTGAACAGGGACCCTCTGTGAGTCGCTCTCTGGGGGAGTTTTTGGTCCCTGGGCCACACTTCTGTCCACTCTGGGCCAGGGCAAAGGGGGGCCGGGCCCCTCCACGGCCGAGGAGCCCGCTTACAGTGACCCACCAAGAGTCCTCGCGGGAGACCCCGGTCCCTGCTCCTCCCGCCCAGGCGGGAGCATCGTCCACTTGAAGGGGTTGGCCGGCCGCCACTGGCCCTTCTCATCTGCAGAACCACACATGTCAGCAGGTGGAGGGACAGCGGGCTGGGTACTAATTGGCTGCCTCCCACGAGCTGAGTGCTGGTTCACTTTTCAACAGACGCTTTGAGCTGACTTGTCAGGCAGGGAGTCTGTTTGCCTGAGATTTCCAGGCTGGACAAATGTCAGGAGTCTTTCTTGATAGTATCTCCTTAGTTTAAGAGGTGCCAGCGAAGGGCCCCAGGAAGCCAGTGGATGGAAACTGAGGCAGGACCCGTACCCAGCCTGGAGACGATGTGTCGAGGACTTGCTCGGCCTCCTCCCGCCTGGGTGAGAGGGTTGGCGAGTTATCTGCTCCCGTGTGGATGCTCTCAGGACCCGCACACTGGTTCCTCGCCGGGTAGGAGCCGAGTGAGCCGGACGGGTGCTTCCGCTCACGGGGACGGAGAGTGCAGGGTGGTTCACGCTACGTGTAGGCCATGTCGTCCAACTCAGGGCGTCTGATTGAACGGCTGAGGGAGGGCACCGTCACCGCTTTGCTCTCCCCAGCCGGCCTCTGCCCCGTTCTCTGTGAGTGTGCGAGGACTTGTGAAGGATGCCGAGCCCAGTTTCTCTGCATCGGGTGTGTGCTCGCATCTGCCCGCCACTGTCCCCCGGCCTTCCCCCTACGCCTGCCTCCCTGGGGCCCCCTGGCCTGGGCATGGCCGCCTTCCTCTTGCCGCCCGCCTCTCCCTTCCTCTCACACACCCCCCGCTTCAGGCCTCGCCCAGGGCGGGGCCTGGCCTCCCCTGCTCTCCGAACAGCTGCTGGGGGTTCTGAAGGGGAGGTGGCTGCTGCTCTCGGGACGACCCTCCAGGAGTTAGAGAAGCTTCTTCGGTCCGAGACCTGGGTCCGGAGCCTGGTCCTGCACCCGCGAGTCCCTGGTGCTGGGCTTGACCTGTGAGTCCCTCACCTGTGGGAGGTGGGCACCCGCAGCACCTCTCGGGGCCATGGGAGGGTTCGGGCGCTAATACACGTAAGGTGCTCAGCGGGGTGCCCCGCTCGCTTCATCTCATGTCAGCGTCGCAGGCATGGGGCTCTGCTGGGGCCTCCACAGCCGCGGTCCACGTCGCCATCAGCCTAGCCCTCTAGTGTGCGGGCCGTGGTCTGGGGCAGGTGGCACTGCCCCCAGCTTCTCTCTCCCCTCCCCCAGGCAGTCCGTGGCCGCTCCGCGTGGGGGGGCACCTCTGCTCTGGGGTGCCGCTGGACCGACCCAAGGGGGGCTGCTTTCCCTCTGGACTGGGCCTCCTGGACTCAGAGGTGGGGCCCTGCCAGCACCGTGTGCAGGGGCAGGGCCGCTGATGGTGCGCTCTCTCCTGGCAGCTACCCGCCGACTCTCTTCTGTCTTCCCAGGCCCGGAAGTTGCGGTAGACTGAGCTGTGCAGTGTCCAGGCCGGGACCGGGGCCCTTCTCCCCCCGCGTCGTGCGTGCGCCTCTCTACGTCTGTCTGTGCTTTAATGGAGGAGCACGCAGGGGCACTGACTTTCTTTAAGTAACTAAAAAGCTTTTGCCAGAGAAACAGAGGGTGCTGACTAGTTGGTGGCTTTATTTATTCATTTCTGGGCATGAATGGTAAACAGCTTTGCTTCTTGGCTCAGCGGGAACAGATTGGAAGCGTTTGCCTGATTGATTCCTTACCTGCAGGGACACGCGGCTGGAGGGGATCTATCGATTTGGCACCTCCTGCCAAACCCACTCTGAAATAGGCTTAATTACCTCAAGTCCAGCTCCTAGCGCCAGGTGTCTCCATAAATCTCCGCTCAGATTTGTCGCCCCGCTCGGGCTGCTGCCTCCCCTGGGACGGCCGTCTCTCCCCAGCGTGTGTCCCTGCAGGAGCCAGGCCCTGCTGGCCGCACCCCTGTCTGGTGCCCAGAGGGTCCTGGGGCCGCTGGGTGGGTGAGTCAGTCGTAAGAGAAGGAAGCCTGGCTGTGACCAGCCTGGGTGCCAGAGCGTGTCATCTCTGCGAGTGGCCGGGGAGTCGGTGTCGGTCACAGGACCGGGGGCAAAACCAGCGCCCCCCTGCTTCCCCACCCTGCCCGCTGGCCATTCGGCTGCCGGAGGCCTGGAACCTGTGGCCCGGGGTTTGTTACTGAGCTTCATTTCGTCCCATGCCGCCCTGGGCCGGCTCGGCGGACGGGGATGGCACGTCAGTGCCCCCTTGTTTGCTAGCTTACCCCTGTGGCCGGGGTGTGGTGGACACGGTCCCATGGGGATGGGGGGAGCGGGGCTGCTGGGGACGGAACAGGGACTGTCCCCTGCAGCAGCCTCTTGGTTGACGGATGTGGGGCTCTGGAGCGTGCGTCTGAGTGTACGTCTGTCTGTCCTTTACCGGCAGTGACTGCCGGTGTGTGCGGGCAGGACTCTGAGGCCCGCCCTGACCGGCCGGGGTGCTGCTGTCAGTGCCACAGCGACGTGCTGCCTCCTCGAGACGCTCGGCTGCCTCGCTCCCAGCCAGCCGGAGCAGGCGCGAGCCTGCCGGGTGTGTTCGGGGCTCCAGGACTCAGTGCCTGGAGTTTAGAGTTTTAAGTGGCGGTGATCCAACAGTTAGAACGTGCTGCTTGGGCTGTTTGGAGGTGCGGAGCAGGAGTGGACAGGTCGTGCACGGGCAGCGTGGAGTCTGTGCGCATCCGTGTGCTCTGTGCCCTGCTCCCATCACGGTTGGGTCCCGGCCCCAGCTGCTCTCGTGCCCCTGCTCCTGCCTCGTGCCAAGAAGACCCTGCTCCACCTTCTCTCAGTGATCGCGTCCGCGTGGCTGAAGGAGGACGGAGGAGGCCCGTGTCCACACCGGCACTCTGACCTCATCCTGGCGGTCCGGGGCTGCGGGAGAGATCAGTGTCCTGGTGCCCAGGAGGCCAAGCGGCCTGTCCACAGTCACACGCGACCAGGGCCCCCGAGACTCACTAGTGGCCGTCTGTCGGCCTCAACCAGGGCCGTTTAGTTGCACTGAGATGTTTGTGTATTTCTCAGTTAGTTGTTTAACGAGAAACAAACAGTAGAAATTACTCCTTATCGTCCCCCGTAAGCCTGTGGCGATCTACCCGCCAGGCTCGCCCACGAGGGCAATCGCTGTTAACAGCTTGGGGTTTTTTCCCAGAACTTTTCTCAGCTTTTCTCTGTGCGTGTATCCGTGGCCCTCCCTCCCGTCCCTGCCCCATCTGCCTCGTCTATCCGTGCGCACATCCGTGTGTCCCCGCAGCACGCCAGCGCCAGGCGGTCAGCCGCTGCCGGGGGTGGAGGTTCACGGCGCTCACGGGCAGTCAGGGAGGCGGGTGGAGGCACATGCCGGGCGCGGTGGCCCTTGCCGCCCGGGACTGCTCTGCCCGGTCCTTCCACGCGGCGCCAAGACGCTCACGCTGAGAAGCAGGAAGGTCCGCGAACCTGCTGGGCTTCCCGCGCGGGCCGTGAGGCTGTGCTGCTGGGAGCGCCAGGTGGGGGCGAGTGCTCCCAGGCTCCCCCGGCCCGAGGGGCGGTGTGTGGTTGTTCACAGCCCTCCTGTCTCCCTTGCAGCCGCCCGTGGACCCTCCGCGCTGGCAGGCCCATCGGCGTAGGGGTGGGTATCTGTGTCCACGTCCCCGCGGGGCCTACGCTCCACGCCGGAGGCCGCTCTGCTGCCCTTGCTGGGCTCCACCTCCGGTCTCTGTGCACAGTCGTGTGGGCAGGGCCGGACGAGTGAAGGACCTTGTCTGTGCACTGTCCCTGGAGGCCGCACAAACCGGGGCCATCTCGCCCGGGAGGCGTCGGGAGGCAGCTTCCGTTCAGGTTGAACGCCCGATGCGGCTTTGAGGTGGCGTCCTCCTCCACCTCTGTCCCTCCCCTTGCCTCCCCTCCCCGTCTCCAGCACATGCTCCTGTTTACAAATTTGGAATGATGTGCCGAGATAATTATAATGTCTTATGTGTTAGAAAAGTCTCGGCTTTGCGTTGTTGGGGAAACAGAGGGAGGGAGGACCCCGTATCATCAGGGGCGGGGGGAGGCCAAGCCAGGGTGCATGCAAGGAAGGTGGCAGGGGAGGCATCCGGCTCCTGCCATGCAATGGGGGGGGGGGGGGGGAGGGGAGGGGCGTCTGTCCATCCTGTAGGCGTCTCCCCCAGTCTCGGGCACGAGGGCCCCGTGGGCTGTCTGTCCACGTCTCAGGGATGGTTCTGGCAGCTGGCGGTGCTCCCTCGGGTCCTCCTGGTGTTTTGTGAGTTGTGTCGGTGCGCGGCCTCGGTGGACCACGGTCCTCTTTCGGAGGATGTGGTTTGTGGAGCTGATGTGTAGGTGGCACATGCCCCCGGGTGTGCGGACTGTACTTCCAGCCTGGGAGGAAGTCGTGGAGGGTTTTTCGCGGGGGCTGGGTGGCGGGGTGATGCGATCCGAAGTCTGCTTTATTGCAAAGTATCATGTAGTGTGATGTGCCGGATGGGTGATCGGAGTGGGAACAGGCCAGTGGAGATCGGGAGAGCGATGGCTGTTCCTGGGAGTGGACGTGCTGTCCGGATGTAGTCCCGGAGTTTGGTGTCAGATGGGGCCCGGCCGGGAGCACGGTACGGCGGGGGGAGGCTCTTGGACATCTAGCTTTGAGCTCCCGTGGTTCGGGGCACTGATCTGGAGAACTTGGGAGTAGGAACAGGAGTGCCGCAGGCCCTGGGGCTGTGCAGACCTGAGGTGCTTCTGTGGCCTTCCAGGAGAGACGCCCGGCGGGGATGGGAGGGCCCAGCTGGTGTCGGACCTGGACTAGAGAGTGGGGTGGGGACGCCTCAGGATTGTCCCTAGATGAGGTGGACGGACCTCTTAGAGGGGAACAGGGTGCCCCGCAGGTGAGTGGAGCATGGCTGTGGATGCTGCCAGGGAGAGGCTGTTGTCTCCGGAGGCGGGCGCGGGGCTCGCCTCCCTCCGCGGCACCCTGGGTTCCGGGCCACGTTGTCTCTCGGCTCGGACCACCTCCCAGATCTCCAGCCCTTGTCCCTCTTTTGAGCACCAGCCGCTGACTCCTGTGTGTGGGCCGGAGCTTGGCACTGTCCCCTTCCCACCAGGTCAGAGGTCCCAGGGAGCGTTGGCCGGGGCCAACCGTGACAGAGCCCGGGGTCCTGAACCAGAGAGCCTCTTTGGGCGGCATCTCGCAGCTCTGTCCCAAGCACGGCGGGTGTGTGCCCTGTGACAGCCCTGCCTCGCGCTGTGCTGGGGGCCGAGGAAAGCCCTTGCCCCGTGCCCGGGTGCCGCGCGGACTTCCGTCGGGAGTGATGGGAGATGGGCCCCAGGGGCGTGGGGGGCACGGCCTCGGGGCGGGAAGGGGGGCCACTCGTTCTGACCTTCAAGTAGGGGGAGGATGGCGACGGAAAGGAGGGGGAGTTGGATGGGAGAAGAGAGAAGCCGGGGGTGGGGGCACTGCCGTGGGAACCCCCTTCCTCGTAGACACGCCCCCTGGCCGGGGTCCTGGGCGCCCGGTGCACCTTGCAGCCCTGCGAACCCCCGGGTGTCCACGCAGAGGTTTGTGAAGCAGTTGGTTGGCCAGCAGCGTCTCCTCGAGGCTGGTTGCTGGAGAGCGGGCACGGGGAGTCTGGGGTCTTGACCAACGGCCCCCAGCCCTGGTCTGCAAAGAGCGCAGAGGAAAGACGCAGAACTGCGTGAAGAGGAAGCTTTCTCTTCTGAAAACAAGCTGCGATGCACACAGCAGTGGAGTGCCAGACGGCCTGTCTGCGGCCTTTGTTTAACCTATTTGGTCTGACGTGGGTTTGGGAAGGGGAGGGCCGCCGGGCTGCCGGGTGTGGGACAGAGCCTGCTTCCTAGAGGCCCCTGAGCACATGAGCAATAGATGCTGGTGAGGAGCAGGGGTGACGGGACGCACCTTCCAGAACCACCCAGCACGCACCTTTCCAGGGAAGGCGGAATCTGAGCAGGGCCGTGTGTTTGCACCGTGTCACGTGGTCCAGGAAGCCTGGGCTCTGAGGGTCTGTTAGGAGGGACAGGTTCTGTAGCGCTGGCTTGGGAGAGAGTAAGAAGGCGGGAGATATATGTCCCTGGTCCTCGGCCCCTGTGGACCCAGCAGCGCTCGTGCACATTTGGGGTCGTTTGATGTGTGTGCACTCCCGGGGTTCCTGTGGCTGTCCCACCTGTGACAGTCTGCTCACACGCAGTGAGAAGCCCTGCTCGTGAGGAGGGGGGGGGGGCCGGCCTCCACAGTGTGCGGGTCAGACTGGTTGGCCACGGCCACACCCTGTGTGTTGGGTGCAGGTCAAGTTCTGGGACCGGGCCCCAGCAAGGGTCGAGGTGTCTCTGTTCTCTGGCCCGTGGTTCAGTTCACTCCAGGCCAGGGACGGACAGGCCAGAAGCAGGCCGTTCAGTCCTGGCAGGCGCTCTGGTGTGGGTCTGTGCTGGGGGCCTAAGCAGGACTGTGGCGGGGGGGGGCAGGGGCTCTCGGAGTTGGGTGGTGTGGTCTTGCCCTGGTGTTTGGAAGCTGCCACCTACGGCCTGCTGGGAAGTGTGGGGGTGGGGGAGGAGGTGCCCCCAGGGGCTGCCGTGCACAGGGCTGGGGTGCTGAGCACCCTGGAATTCTTGGCGGGCTGGCACATAAAAATGAAATATTTTTCCCCAGAGGCCGTGGTGCCCCACTGGTAACCGGACGCTTCATGCTTAGGACCTGTCACTTGCTAATCCCCCTGCCCGTACTCGTCACAGGGCTGTCGCAGTGCGTCGTGAGTCCTGGAGGGCAGGCTGCACTGGTGTGTTAGCTGCACTGTGCTGAGCTGGCTCCTGCTAGTGTGGACAGGGGTTCGCTGGACCTTGGAAGGCACGTGGGGTGGGGGTAGGGTCCCCCGGGAGCCGTCAGACGTCAGCGGATAATGTTAAGTCCTTCCTGTGCGCGCAGAGAAGCAGCGTGTTGGGTCAAGAAGCAGCTGGTGTGCCAAGACTACGGGCCACTCTTCTGTCCCCAGGGGGTGGGGCGGCTGAAAGGGGTGTGTTTAGGGAGGGGATCTCCTGGTTCCCAGATGCGCCTCCTCCTCCAAGGCTCTTGTGCACGGCCCCATCCCCCATGGCGCTTTCCTGGGTCAGCCCCACGGTTCCTCTTCCCGGACCATCCAAAGTGTCGCCTGATTGACCACTCACTGCCTCCTGTCCCCCGAGGTGGGGTCCCGCCTCCTCCCGGCTGAGGCTGGGCACGTGGCTGCAGGGTTGGAGGCCTGGCCTGTGGCCTGATGGGCTGGGCTCACCACCTGAGTGTGTCGCGGGGTGGTTGAGAGCACTGCAGGCCCGCGTCCGGCCACGCGGCCCCCACCTTGCGTCTCTGGGTGTGAGCTGGGGCGAGCAGGTGGCCGCAGACAAGAAGATAAGTGCTGTAACCCGGTTGGTCTGTGGTGTTTCCTCTTTGCCACGGCCCTGGTTCTCAGCTCTTGGCTCAGCGCAGCCCCGGGACCGCTGCGCATCCTGTCCCGAGGGCGGGGACTTCTGGAAAGGGGCTCTGAATAAGGCAGGGGTGCACCCCGGAAACCTCTGTGTGGACCCTTGTGATTGTAAGGTCAGTGCCACCTGTTGGCCTCAGCGTACAGGGCAGCAGACCTTTTCTGTAAAGAGCCACAGATGGACACACGCAGGGCTCGTGGGGCACAGGGGCTCCGTCACCAGTGCTCAGCTCTGTCATTGGGGCACGGAAGCAACCGGAGACGGTGCGTGTTCTAACCCGCCTGGCCGTGTTCTGGGAGAACTTTGTTGACGGAGACAGGCTTTGGGCCAGGCTTGTCCCGTTGGGCCCTGTTGAAAAACCACCGTCCAAATCATAGAAGTGCCCAGCCTGGTGACGTGTCTGTCGTCTCTGTGATGCGGCTGGGGGGCAGCCCCGGAGACGGATGCCAGAAGCGGGTTGAGACGTGCCTCCCCACACGCCGTGTCTGCACGTCGCCCCTGCTGAGGACAGCGTGCGCCACTCACAGACCTGCGTTGTGCTGCGGGCGGGGGCTGGGCCTCCTGTACGAGATCCCCGGGGCTCTCCCAGCCTGAAGGCACACTGGCCTGGCATTTGGGTGGTGGTGCCATTGGGTCGTTCACCGTTTTATTTTTCATACGTGTGTTTTGTGCGTTCTTTGAAAAAACTTTAGTTTGAAATATCTTAGACTCACAGAAACGTTGCAGAACTCGTGCAGCGTTTGGTACGTCCCTCGCCCCCCTTCCGGCATCCTGCATCACCGCTGTATCGTGATTCACCACTACATAGTGAAGTGCTGGGACAGCGCCGGTCTCCCGCCGTGCGCTTCTCCCACCCGGGGCCCCCGGGCCCACGCCACGTGCGCTCCTGCCGCTCAGTGTCTTCCACCTGGGGCGGCCTCTCCGTCTCTCCTGGTCTTCACGAGGAGCACGCCTGGGTATTTTGTAGAACGTCCTGAGGTTGGGGCCTGAGTTTTCATCGTGATTCGATCGAGGGGATGCATTTTGGGGCAGAAAACCACAAAAGCCAGGCTGTGCCTTCGCAGAGCACGGTGGCGGGGCGCACGGTGGTGCCCACCTGTCCCGTCGGCCTTGATTGCGTGTCTTCGCGCCGCGAGGCTGGGGCGTTTCCTTCGTGATTAACAACTGCCTCGGGAGAGGCCTTTGGGTGTCAATAGCCTGTTTGCTCTCTGCGTCTTACTGACTCTGAGCGCTCATCGGAGCATCCTGTGCGCGGCACTTACTGCTGTGGTGCGACGGGGTGACTTGCTCTCCGTCCCGTTTCTTCCACGTTGATTAATGGGATTCTTAGGTAAGGAGTCGTGCCCTTCTCGGTTTAGCTCTACGGACTTGGGGACGTTTATGTCACTTTGGACGATAGAGAGCATCGCACTGATTTGTTTTGCCCAGAAGGTTTTAGCTCAGGTCACTGGGAGGTCTTTCTCTTGGCTCTTGTGCCTTTTTTTTGTTTTGTTTTGTTTTCAAGCTTGTTTATTTACTTACTTATTTGTTTAGAGAGTGAGTGGAGGAGGTGCAGAGAGAGAGGGAGAGAGAGAATCCCAAGCAGACTCTGCACTGTCGGCACAGAGCCAGACACGGGGCTCGATCTCACGCACCGTGAGATCATGACCCGAGCCGAAGTCGAGAGTCGGACACTTGACCGAGTGAGCCACCCAGGCGCCCTGGCTCTTGCGCCTTTCTGATCTGCCCTCGTCTTTGGGTGAGCATTTCTCTTCTTTCTGGGCCAGTAAGATGCTCTGACTCTCCCTGCCCCTTTTGGGAACCCACCACTCTTCCAAGGATCTCTGGTTCCTTTTGATGAAGCACGAGGGCCCGGGTGTGAGGCGTGCGCGTGCTCCTCCCGCCATGAGTGCCCCAAGCTGGTGAGCCCTGGAGCTGTGCACATACACACGTTGCGTTTAACTTTGTGTGTGCTGAAGAACCTGGCGTCCTCCCGCTATCCCTGTTGGGAGCCCAGCACCCCCAGGGTCACGCTCACCTCCGTGATTTCAGTGTGCTCCTTGATATATTGACAGGCTGGCGTCATTGCGTGCCGTCCGGTTCCTTCCTGGCTCAGCCTTGGAGCACGTGACGTCCCCGATCGCTGCCTGGGAATCCGCAGCGTGGGTTTGTATGGAGGCCTTCCCGTCTGTGGCCGCGGAGCGCCCCTCGGAGCACCGCCTCCCGCGGCTTGGGCCCTGCGTCCCTTGCTTCTCCGTACCCATCCCTGGTGCAGCCGGTCGCAGCCCACTCCATCTCCGCCCCCAGCCTGCTGAGGCACGGCCCACGCAGCCCCCAGACCTGCCTGGTGGCCGACCCTCCCCACGCCCCTCACCCTGTGTGCCCACCCCCTCCCCCCCCACCGAGCGCGTCCTGCCCCTGTAGCCTTGCCGTCTCCGGAGTGCTGTGGGAATAATCCTACAGCCTGTGGGCTCCTGGGTCTGGCTTCTTGCACGTATCGAAACACAGGCAAGAATCGGTGCTTTTGCACGAACCCCGGTTCGCCGCCCCGTCCGCCTGAGGTGTGCTCCACTGTGCACAGGGCCCATAGCTCACTCCTCCATTTCTCAGGTGGAGGACGTCTTTGTTGCCTTGGTGTTTGGTGCAATTGAATGAATTCCACACTGGCTGCGTGTGAAGGAGTTTTCTTTTCTCGGGACTGGATTTCTTTTCTCTGGGGGCGGGAGGCTGGCTCCCACCGTACGTGTAACTCGAGAAAGCGCCGACCGCTCTGCGCGTACCAGCCGCGTGTGACCTAGCCGGCCACTTGTGCCCTGCCTGCCCTCAGCCCTGGCGGTCCTGTGCTCTCAGCCGTTCTCGTGGGGCTGTGGGTGGTGCGCGGGGTGGTTTCCAGGGCTCGACCTCCCAGCCCCGCTGGCACGCGCTTCCGCTCCACATCTGTCTGTTCCTGCTGACGGTGGATTTGTGTAGCCTCCCTGAGGGCACCGAGTGGAGCCTGTTTCTTCCCTCGGACTTCCCACGTCCGCTTGCATTGGGTTCCTCCTCTTTTAATCCCTCGGAAGGTGAAGGCCTGTGGTCTCCCTTCCCTCTCCCCGTCCCTCCCTCTGCCCGCAGCCTCACTGATTTCTTTTCTCTTGGGACTGGAGGGAGACCCTGCCCCTGTCACGTGGGGCACAGCTCCTTGACCCGGGCCAGCACCAGGTGCCCGGCACCACGGGCTTGCGAGGTCATCCTGTCGTCCGGTGAGGGTGCTGCTGGCGCTGTGGAGGAGGGCTGCACTGAGCCCCGTCTGACTGGTGGGCTTGCCCGTGGCCGATGACGCCCCACCCTCGCCGCTGGGGTGGGGGTGGGGGGTGGGGTGCGGTGCACGTGGTGGACTCTCGAGGTGAGGTCTCTCCTTGCTGGTGTTTCCTCTCTGCCCCTCTTCTGTGTTCAAGTCACTTTCCCTCCAAGGACTTGGTCTTATTGTGCTGTAGGGACTTCACGTGAAAATTTTCTTTGCTTTTTTTTTTTTTTTTAATTCTTTTAAAAATGTTTTTTATTTTTGAGACAGAGACAGAGTGTGAGCGGGGGAGGGGCAGAGAGAGAGAGGGAGACCCAGAATCCGAAGCGGGCTCCAGGCTCCGAGCTGCCAGCACAGAGCCCAACGCGGGGCTCGAACTCACGGACCGCGAGATCATGACCTGAGCCGAAGTCGGACGCTTAACCGACTGGGTCACCCAGGTGCCCCTTTTCTCTGCCTTTTTATATTTTACTGTTTCCTGGTTGGGGTTCTGTCTCCCATTTGTGTGCAGGGCACCAGGGAGTGGGAGAGAGAAGGATCTCGGGGGCTTGCTGAGCCTCCTGGGGACGGTGTGAGGCGCACCGAGCGTCTCTCCCGCGGCGTGTCCTGAGGGCTTTGCCCAGGCTGGCGGCATGGAGGTCTTGATACAGACAGTTTACTGCTTGGTGAAACGTAGGGGAGAGCCCTGAAGCATCGTGATGGGCCGAAACGATGCATCCTTTGGCACAGTGAATTTTATTGGGGACACAGGAGAGACCTTTGCGACCAAACCGCTGCCTACGGTGAGAACGGAGGAGGGGCCCCGTCGCCCCGTCTGCCGCGCCGCGGTCCGAGTGGTGAGGACCGCCTCCCTGCTGTGCTGTGATGCTGAAAGTAAACTTTCCCGGACCGTGTTAGCAGGAGTAGAGCATCGCGTGAAAGGAGGGACCGTTGTGCTGCTCCCGGTCTCACGAAGCCCCCGCGGGGTCTGCCTGACGTTTGGGCACGGCTCCTGGCGGGTCGTCTGGACGCTGCACCGCGCGAATGGGGGCAGTCCCCGTCACGCGTTGGGGGCGCCTGCTGTGTGCGGGGCCCGGGGTACAGCACGGTCACTAACTCACAGTGTGGCAGCCAGACGAGGGTTTAGGATTATTTGGGGATTATTATTATTGGAGATTATTTTCTGGGGATGGGGTAAGGTGTTGGACTTGTGAATACTGTGTGCATTCAGGAAGCCTCACGAGAAAGGCTTTGGTTTATTAACACGGGGAATCTCCTGTTGCTTTTACGTCCGGAACAGACCATTTCTGGGACTGGAAAGGTGCCGCCTCGTGACCCTCACTGCCTATCTGTCCCCGGGCTTTGATGGCTCGTGGCTGTGCTGAGCCCCTGCTGGTGCCCCTGTCGTGGCCCTGACCCCGCACCATGGAACACGGCATGTTACTGTCGCTCACCCAGGACTTCTCATGTGTGTTCGGAAGTCCCCGGATGCATTCAAAGGAATAATTAGCGTATCCTGTAAGATATGAATCTTAATTCCTAAATTACATATTTAGCAGATGGTCCAAAATAGCACTTGTAATGGCAACATTCAATTAGTGAGTTTAAAAAATGTATATTATTGCAACACTCTCCGTGGGTTTTATTTAGAGGTTTCTAAATTTAGCGCTGTAAAAACACAGAAGTGTTGCAAACTATTTACACCCACGCTGCGGCAGTGAGCCTGTGCTAAACTTCCCACGCTCACCAGGACGAGGGGTGTCAGCGTCCAGAGGACGCGGTTCACCCGTGCTGTGCGCGGACAGCCCGGAGCAGGCTGCAGATGCTGTGGGGCTGGCCCTGTGTCCCTCGCCCCCGTGCCGCGCAGGCTTGTGAGTTCCTGCACAGCCGCTGGGACCCCCCATTTCTGACTGTCTTGGTGGGGCTTGACTTCACGTTTCACTCGTGTCGCATGGTCATAGAATCATTTTTCTGCACCCGATCCTGGGTGTGCCTCCGGTGGCCTCGTGCCAGGCGTAGACGTTCAGGGGCCTGCTCCGGTTCAGGAGCAAAGCTGGGCTCCCACCTTCAAGGGCTCCGTCCGGGTGGGTGTGAGGTGACGGGGTCTCCAGAGGCAGGCCTGCCCGCGGGGGCTGTGGGTGCAGGGAGTCCGGGGAGGCCCTGCCGAAGCCCCCTCCCGGGGATGCCTGTGGCCTGTGGACACAGGCCTGTGAAGGGGGAGTGGGGTCTGATTGGGCCACCTTTGCCGAGACCACTTCTCCCTGGAGACCGGAGCGTCCGGTCCGGCATCCCCCTCCTCCTGCTCTGTCCACACCGTGGGCGGAGTGCTGAGCCCAGGCGGTCACCAGCTGGAGCGCCTTTGTTGTTCCTGCTCTGAAAAGAGGAAAGTTTCCTACCCACTGGAAGGAACGAGAGCCCACGAGCCTCCCCCGGACCTGCCAACCCCTGGATCTCTCTGAAAAGCAGGCCTTCCTGGTAATCAAGTGTTTACAGAGGAGGGCTTTGTTCAGACCCTTCCTAGGGCTCTGTATGTTTAAACAAAGAGCTTTTTAGACCTAAACACAGATGTTCATTTGAAAATGAAAAATCAAATTACGCGGAACCAGCTTTTGAAAGTTACTGCCCTATAGCAAGTAAGACAAAGGCAAAGAAACACTGTGTTGTAAATTTCACTTAAATAACGCTTTATTTTAAATAAAGTTTTAAGCTAAAAAGGAGTCATTTGAAAGCCGCTCATCCTCCTCTGTCGTCCAATGGAACATCTGTGCTTCGTCGGAGGCTGTGAAAGACATGAATGAGAAGCTAACCGGCGGAGAGCTCTTTTTACCATAATTACACCTTGCTCATTTTGGAGGCACAAAGCAGGCATGAAACGCCAATTAAGCCTGCTATGTTAATGAGACGGAGCCTGAATGCCGGATTACAGCGGACACGAATCCCACCGGAACGGGTTTGATAGAGCCCCCGAGCTTGTTCTGTTTTAATAGAAACGTTATCGTATGTAATGAAACTCTCCAGCATTCGCTTCTACTTAAAAGTGATCCATTTTGGGGTTTTTGGTCAGCAGGTTTTAAAATAGGTGTAATCTGAACACCTGGAAGGGAGCCTTGTCCCCTGTGCTGCAGGTGGCCGGACAGGGCCTCTTGAAGGGCGCTGTGTCCCCCGCTCGCCGCGGGGCCGGCTCCTCCGTGGTGCTGGGCCCCCCGGGTGTTGCCCGTGGACGTAGCCCGAAGGCCGCAGGGACCCTCGACCGCGTCCCGGTCTGGGGTGGGTGGAGAGCCCCAGACGGCAGAGCGCCGGGCCGTCCAGCGGGTTCCCGGTGCCCGTGGAGGAGCTGCCGTGGCTCTGCGCCGTGGCTCCCCAGCTGCGACAGCCCAGCCCTCTGGCGGTTTCAAGTGGGAGCGCTTCCCGGCGCTGGCGCCTGTGCCTCCCTGAGTCTCGTCCTGAGACGGAACCGAGCTGGTGCCGAGGGTGAGAATGGCGTGGCGCGTCAGCTGTGTGACCCGCGCTTGTCTCGGGCAGCGAGCAGGGCAGGTCTGGGGCGCCGGCCCCTCCGTGGGGAGACAAGGAAGCAGTGAGCCAGCGGCACTCACAGCCGAGGGTCCCCCGCAGGGTGGGCAGAGCCCAGAGGGTGGGGAGGGGAGAGCGGCCCCAGTCCCAGCGCCTTGGCCACAGCGAAGGGCAGCCGTGGAAAGATGAGAAAAGCAGAGGGCCGGTTACTCTCTCCGTGAAGGCGGACCCGGGGAGTCGCCAAGGCCCCCGCGGGGAGCAGGGAGCCCCCTGGCCTCCTGTCTGCCTCCACCCACCCCGCAGCGGGGTCTGACTGACCCCGACTGCCCAGGGCCTGCTGGAGCCTCGTCGGGGACTGGCCCGCGGCCGTGGTGCAGCGCCGGGCCCCTGGTGCCCTGCTTCACCATAGTTTCCTCTGGCCGCCAGGGTTTGGGGCGCCCGGGCTGCTGGGCGCTGAGCAGCGATGGCCTTTGCGTGGAGTGCCTGTCCTCCGCAGGGTCCCTGCGTCGACCCCTTTGAGGATTCACTGTGGCGGTCCTTGGCTGGCTCGCTTCAGTTCCGGTCCCCACGCATCTCCACGCGTCCCATACACAGCTGGTGTGGGCCGGCCTGGGGGTCTCCACGGCAGCACCCTCTCGGGGGCGGGGGCTGGTGGCTCACTCCCTGGCGGGATCAGAGCCGGGCCTTGGCTTAGGGGGCTCGTGGGCCACGTCCGTCTGGCAGTGTGGGGTCACCCACGGCGCTTTGTCAACCCCCGGATGGGAGTAACTCGAGGCTTTTCTCTTACAGGCTGCAAACAGATGCTTCCACATTGTAGTTGAGGTGGCAGGCCTCCTGCCGTCTGGGGGCTGGGGGGGGGGGGCTGAGGAGGAGGGGTTTTCTTGGGAAGGCGTGTCCTGCGCCCTGTGTCTGCCTGTCCCTCGGCTTCCCTGACAGAGGAGCAGAGCGCTCTATCCACAGGGCTTACGCTAGGCCCGAGCGCTGGCCTCCAGGGCTCAGGCACAGCTGGGCAGGGGCCAGGCGCGTGTGTGGCGCCCTGAGGCATGGGAGGGAGACTAAGACAGCACTGCCCGTGGGGAGAGCCTAGGTGAGCCGACGCCTCTGGGGATGGAAGGAGAACGGATGGACAGGCGGACGCGGGGCTGCCGGGGCCAAGTGACGTGTTTTTCCAGGGAACCTCTCGTAGAGCCCACAGAGGGAGAGGCCTGGGCTTGTCCTGCGTCCCACCCGAGGGTACCGCTCCAGCACCCACACCGGCTGCCGGCTGCTTCAGAGCTAAGGCAGGCAGAGGGGAGGCAGTTGGCGTGTCGGCAGAGCTACGGGCGGTGGCCGCCTTGCGGGCTCGCTCCGGAACTCCTGTGGGCCTCCCGTGCAGGGCAGGGGTCCGCTCCGGGGTTCTGCAGCGTCTGTGCTAGTTGGGGGCGGGGGGGGGGGAGGGCCTTTCCCGGACTGTGTGTCCTCTCCCGTGTTCGGGGTGCGGGACGGGAGGAGAGAGGGCCTCTGACCCCACGGGGCCAAGCCGGGGCCAGTGGGGCTGGGTGGGAGTGCGGGTCTTGGGTTTTGACGCGGGCCGGGCGCCTTCGCTGCTGAGGCGGGCTGCTCTTGAGACCCTTTCTGGAGGGTTGTGTCTCTCTGGCATGCGACTGGGAGGTCCGGGTCCTGCCTTGTCGAGAGGGACAGGCCGCTGCCTGGGGGAGCCAGGGGGTTGTGGGGAGAAAGGGCTTCACCCTGTCTGGACTCCACCTCGTCAGGGTGACGTAGCGGCCTCAGGGCCACCCTGCTTGGCCTGAACCCCGTCCCGTCAGCAGAACTGCCCCCCCACTGCTGCTCTTGTCCCCACACCCCTTCTCCGTAGGGGCCCTTACTCTCTGTGGCATCTGAGCCCTGCTCTGACCTGGGGGGCCCACCTGCTGGCCCCCCGGTGCTCCCTGAGCTCGCCGAGGCCCTCTACGCTCACCACGCCCTGTTTTGTCCCTGTGCCTGGCTGGCCCCCTGTCACTGCCTTCTGTCCCCACTTGGTTAGGTTGGCCCCTGTGCTCTCGTCTTCTTCACGGTACTTAACGCCTGGCACCGGGGAGCACCCTCCTTGTTCGCACGAGACAAGCCCCGAGATGGGCCCGTGTCGTACTCTCAGGGAGGAGCCGCCCGGGGCTGTGGTGGCAGTAAGTCTCGGCACCGACGGCTTTGGGAAAGTGGCGGGTCCCTCCCTTGTTCCAGCGTCCGGCCTGGACAGGCAGGACCCTTCTGGTGGCTGTAGACAGACTGAGTCTCCTCGTGTTTCTGTGCCGGAGGCGGGCCGTCCCCTACCTGTGCTCCAGGAGGAGTCCTCTGGGTGGCATTTTAGGACTACGCGGACACCGGGCTCGGGGGGCCCCTGAGCTTGCCGTTTGCACCCCGCGTGGGCGGTGGAGGCGGGCCGCCCGAGGCCCCACGGCGGGGCTGGGTGATTTGTGTGCCGCGCCAACGCAGGCTCACCTGTGTTGGGATAATTACGGTGGGATTTGGTGGCTCTGTCTTCCCCACAGAAGGCCCTCAGTGTCAGAATGAAGCATGTAAGTATCAAACGGCTGTGTTTTCAGGTGAAGAATTTAATGAGGAGTAAATTCATTTAAACCAAAGAGCTGGCTTAAGGGGAACCGGCTCCACGAAAGCGTGTCGCGTGGCCCTCCTTGCCGCCGACATCTCATCTTTCCTCGTGCGAGCCCCGGCCCCTCCCCGGGGAGGGCCGCCTCCCGCAGGCAGCGGTGTGTGTGACGCGTGGCCTCAGGTCTAAAGCAGCGGTCTCCGCGGGCCGCACCGCGCGCGTCCTGGTCTGTCCTCCAGTCGGTGACGGCTCCCCTTGGAGAGGGCCGGGAGGGGCCTGCTGTCACCTGCTCTTCCTCCGGCCTGGCCCGCGTCAGTGACTTCAGTGACATACTGACTGTTGAGCGGTCGGGCTGGAGGGCTCTGGTCTTTACCCATCTGACTGGAGATGCTTCTGCTCGCGCAGCCGAAGGACTCAACGTCGTCTCCTCCTGCCCGGCGGCTTTCAGACACTGGCTACATGTGTCCTTCTCTGCTTGTTCTTGGGGACCTTTCCTCCCATGCCTGGGGGGCTGTCTTGCAGCTTGTGATGAGGACTCAGTGCACGGTGGCTCCCCTGTCCCGTGCCCTCCCCACCACGTCCCCAGAGTCCGGGACACCGTTGTGTGACTGTCAGCCTGTCCCGGGACGCTGGGGGACTCCTCGTCGTGTGGTTTGGTCTGCTGTGCGGCGTTAAGGGCTGTGCCCTCCCTGCACCTCCCTGTCTTTTCCTGACCCACAGTCCGCTGGGGGCGTAGGTGGTTTGCGGCTCCTGAGAACGTACCGGAGCTGCTGTGCTCATTCTGAGCCTCCGCGTGCACTGGGTGGTGGGCTCTCCCTGGGGGCTCCTTGCGGCGTCTGTTGTCTGATCACCGGGAACCCCACCTGTGTCCGATGGACGCGGGAGGGAGGTGTCCGGTGAGCTTTGTTTCTTCTTCCCCGTCCCTCGCATCGTCCTCCATTTATCGTCATTCAGGAGCGTGGTCACTGAGCGCTTCCGAGCACCATATGCTCGAGCGGCATGTCTGTGCCCTTCCGGAGTTGGTGATCGGCGGGGAGCCACTCGCTGTACCAGTGCTGAGGGGGACTAGCCTGGAACACCATGCAGGCGGGCAGGGGGCCCGCCTAGGCCAGGTGGGGGTTGTCAGGGGTGTTCCCCCCCCACCCCCGAGGAAGCGGGTGACCTTGACGTTGAGTAAGACTTAATCCACGTGTGGAGGGGTCTCTGGCCGAGGGCGCCGGGGGAGAACCAGGGGAGGGGAGGGCAGGGGAGAACCAGGTGTGGCCAAGGGCCAAGGCTGCAACGCTAGGTTCCCGGTGGCTGTGCACGTGGGGCCTGGAGTGTGACCCCGCGGTGTTGTCCTCACTCCCCTTGGCGATTCTGCCTTGTGTCCTGTGTTCCAGAAGAGGAGTCTGAGGCCCTGAGAGGACCACGTCGGAGGTGCAAGGCTCCGGGTGAACGGGGCCTTCCGGGCTCCCTCTGCTGCCTGCCCCATGCTGGGGAGGTGCCCCCCTTTCCTGCTGCCATCGAGCCATCAGGCATCGTGCTGGCTTGGGGCTGAGTGGCCCGGCAGACCAGCATCGGAACAGTTGCTCCCCTGGGCGGGCTGATGGGGAAGGCCGTCTGTGTTCTTCCTTGTCTCCCTGCACACGGCCGGGCGCTGTCTGGCCTTCAAGCGGCCCCCAGCGTGGACGGTCCTTCAGGGGCAGAGCCGTCTGCGTCTGCTGGACACGGTGGATGCGGGTCTCCCCTTGGTGGCGGGCTTCCGTGCTTCGAAGGACACCGTTCAAGTTGGCTACTTAAGACACCCGTAATTGGAAGGGGAGCCTTCTCAGTCCCTGACGGCAGAGGACTGTAAATCTTCTCTGATTAAAGGGAGCGAATTCCGAGGGTGGGAGAGAGGAGTTGGAAACAAATTGGCAGCACGACTCCCTTCCTTTTGCTGATGGGGAAAATGGTTAATTAGGTGATTTTTCTCTTCCTCTGACACGTGCAAATGAGGCTCTGTTAATAACTGAGCTGTTACGTAAATGGTAAAATTTTAACAGCGTGTCAACCTGTCAGGCGTGTCTGCAGACCCGAAGGTGAGCTTGTGGGAGAGACGCTCGCGGGCTCCTGCTCTGACGGCGGGAGCCCCTCCCGCGTGGGCCCCTCGTAAACCCCGGGGGCTCACTGCGGGCGGGGAGCCGCCCCCCGATCCGTCCTCTAGCCCCTCCGGGCCGCCCCGGCTACTGAAGACGCTAGCATGGCAGCAGCGGTCGCCAGGATGCAGGGAGGGCTCCTGCCTGCCGCTCGGGCCGGGTCCTGGTGCAGGACCCCGGGTGCCGGCCAGGCCCGGCGGCTGTTGTCGCCGTCCGGAAGCAGGCGCTTCCTTCTCGGGAGTGTTTGGCTGAGTCCTTGTCTTCAGTGTCTCATCCCCGCCAAAGAAGCCGGAGGCCAAGGCCCTGCTGCTCTCTTGCACGGGGCTGGGGGAGTCAGCGAGGACCCTGGCCTTGCTCAGGGGGGGTTTGTTGGCTTGCCCCCGCTTTCCCAGCCGGTCCTGGTCGAGGCACACTGGGCCACGTGCCGCAGCCTTGGTGAGGCCTCACGTCCATCTCCAGAACCTCAGCTGGTGCCTGGCGTTTGCTTTCTCTTCGTCCCAGACTCTTGCTAAGTCGTCAGTGACCCATGTCCCCCAAAGGGTCCTAGGCTGTGTATGGCTGGAAGGAAGCGTGTGGTCCCGCCCTGCAGGGAGCCCCCAGCCAGCGGAAGTAACCGTGTGAACTCCGAGGTCACCGGGACCACCTGTCACCAGGCCCTCATTGTCAGACGGCTCCACAGGGGGTGGCCCGTGGGGTCTGTGCCCCGTGGGACCTGTGGCCTCAGGACTGCCGACAGGACAGGACGTGCTGGCCGAGCCGGTTCCCATCTCGAGGCAAGGCAGGGAGGCCTTGAACGTGTCCGGTGGGTTGTGAAGGTCTTCCTCTGGCTCGGGTTCCCAGGGGCTTTGATACTTTCCTCCGGACGCGCTCTCCACTCTGCGCTCCTGCCTGGCCTCTGGGTGGTGCGTTATTAGTGCAGTGAGGACGGGTAGCTGTCTGGCTTGCAAATCTAAAATGAGATTTTACTTTTTAAGTAAAAAGAAAGGAAGTCTTGAATATTTGCAGCTGGGAGATAGCAGAGATGAGAAATGCTACTTATCTCTGCAGCACAAAAGGAGGCGAGAGAGGGGAGCTGAGTGCTGCTGAATACTGATGAGGCCGAGGCAGCCCCAGCCTCCGTGGGGAGGCCGCCCTTGCTGGCGAGCTCCGTGGGGACGTGGCCCGTGTTCCCAGCTGTGCTGTGGGCGGGAGGCACCTCAGGCCAGGGTGGGAAAGTCACCCTGACCCCGACTTGAACTTGCTGAGCTCCGGATGCCTTGTTTCCGTAGTCCTGCCCGGCCCCAACCGTGTGGTCCCCCCAGTGCACCATCTCCATTGCGGCCTCCGGGCCTGCCGTCCGTGTAGCCGCTCGGGAAGGTAGTGCGGCTCTCTTGGCCCGCGTGTTCTCATTCCCAGGGCCTGGAGCTCTGTGGCACACGCACGAGTCTGCACCGCTGCACGTGGTGCGTTCTTCCGTGTCCCCGTCCCCTCTTTGCACGAGCCGGGCAGGACCGCGCACACACGATGGCCTGCTGCCGTGTGACCGGCCCCCTCCTGTGCCGGGGTCACGGCCGCTGTACGCAGCCGGCTTCGGTCGGGCCCGGGCTGAGCGCCACACCTTGGTCTCAGCCTCCCTCCCTGCGGCCCTGGCCCCGAGTGTTCTCCCTGGACGGGCTCGCGTGTCAGGGTTAGGTTAGGGTAGACCGGTGTTCACCGAGCACCTTCAGTGGGTAGAGCCTGACTGACGAGGCCGTGCCGGGGTCTTCTGAGTTGACGCTGCTGGAGTGCACTTTCAGACCAAGGGTGACTCCGAGGAGGCAGAGCTGTGCGGCCCGGGGCCTGTTGTGCCAGGGGCTCCCCTGGGTCCTCGTCAGAGACCACGCTTGGACTCAGTCCCATCTGACTTCGTCCCTAGAGGCGCTGCATGCCCGCTGTGGCCTCGTGTTGCCGCCCTGCCTGGCACAGCCCCTGGGACCGTGTGGCTGGTCCACAGTGGGGTTTGGGAGTAGGAGTTCCCGTACCAGTGATCACTGCTGTGGCTGGTCGGGCCTGGTCCGCACAGCTGGTCTTGCTTCCAGCAGTCAACAGGGGGACCCCCATAAGGGGGCTGAGGAGACAGAGGCTCGGATGGAAAGCCCCGTGCCCAGAGTCATGCAGCCAGTCAGGGTTGGGGATGGGTAGGAGTTGGGAAGGGGCTGGAGCCCATGTTCGGACCCACGTGCGTTACCACGACTCTGTGCGCACGGCCCAGCCCTGGGCACGGAGGGGCTGGGCGGGCGCAGCCTGGGCCGGCCTGTGCCCTGGCCTCCGCCGTTGTGTTCCTTGGAGGGGCTCGAGTCAACTGGTCTGCCTTAAACAGACACCGGAAGGTTCTCCCGGCGGCCGCGGCCCTCTGCAGCGGAGGCCGCATCGCCTGACCCTGGCCTTAGCCCTTCTGTAGTCTGTGACGTCGCTGCCACTCCCCCCTGCCTCCTGCATGTAGCAAAGCAAGAAGCGGCAGTGGTGATTAGTGCCCTTGGGATCCCCAGGAGAGGCAACGGGCAGCAGAAGATTGCAAAACGCAAAACGTTGTGCAGAGCACGCAGTAGAAGACACGGCTCAGGGGAGGGAACACCGGGGCCCGAGTTCACATTTAGCCAGGGGGTTGCAGGTGCCTGGGGATCAGATCTCACACATTTTTCCCAGGTGGGGATGCTGTGGGGGTGGACGGCCACAGCTCACATGCTCGAGAGGGACTGGGTTTGCCCCCTGCCTGCCGCACAGGAAGACGCTTCCTTTACTTTCTCGGAGTCCTCGTTTTGGCCATCGAGGACCCCGGCGTCTTGGAGGCCGTCCTGGGGCCGCACACTTGTCGTGAGTGGCAGCTGCCTCCTCGTTTCTGCGTCCTCCAAGGTGATGTCACAGTCGGGTGCGCACCCTCTTGGGGTAGTTAGATGTAGGTGGCCCTGAGGTTTGCCACCCCCACCAGGCCCTTGCCACTGACACCCTCTCCCCTCTCCTCAGGAAACCACAGCCCTCCTGAGAGAAGACCCCGCCCCGCCTTACTGGGCGCTGGCCCGGCCTGTGCCGTGCGTACAGCCTGACCACAGGCGCCACGGCTTTCGCACAGGTCCTCCTCCTCGCTCCCCTCCCGGGGCGGTTCGTAACGTCCTGGCCACGCCGGCCCGGTCTGGGTGTGTGTGCGCATCCTCGCGTACCGTTCAGGCAGGCTTGACGGTGGTGCCCTGGAACCCGCGTCCTCGCCCTGCCAGGCCTCCCTGCCCTTCGTCCGTTCCGTCTGGTTTTTGTGGCGATGACCAGTGCTGTCCACATCTCCCCCGTCAGTCATCATCATGTTGTCTTTGCTTCTGTAAGCGAGGGCGGCCTCGGGCTGCAGCTGATCCCCGTCTGTCTCCGGCGGCGCGTGGACCCGCGCACCCTGCAGTTGAAGGAAGGGTGCACGTAGGAGAGGTACAAAATAGTTCTCTTTTAAGAAAAAAAAATAATTTTTTAAATGATTTTCCACTTTGAGGCATTAACTTTGTTTTCTTAACTTAAAAAAAAAACCGTAGCGTGTTTAAGAAACGCACACATTATCGGTGAGCAGTGTAACGAGCTCCCAGCAGGACGCCACTGTGCCCGGCGGCTCTGTCGGCTGGGCCTCCGACTTTGGCTCAGGTCACCATCTCCTTGTTTGTGGGTTCAAGCCCCATGTCGGGCCCTGTGCTGACAGATCAGAGCCTGGAGCCTGCTTCGGATTCTGTGTCTCCCTTCCTCCCCTCCACCCCCCCCCCATCAAAAATAAACAAACATTAAAAAAAAAAAGGCAGGAGGTCTCTGGTCCCCAAAGGCACCTCCTGCCCTTTCCAGTCCTCTGTCCTGTTTCTGGAAATCGCCAGCCTGGCTTCCGGCACTGGAGACGGGTCTTCCCTGTTTTCAGCGTTATCCGGGCGGGGTTGCGTGGATAGGCACGTGTGTGGTCCTGCACTGATGTGCAGCGTGAGAGTCACGCACGGAACGTGTACGTGTCCTCCTGTTGTCACCGCTCCGCGATGGTCCCTGGGTTTTAAACCGCTCTGCCTTTGGCGGGCGTTTGGGGGTTCTCAGCTTGGGTGTGCTGGTGAGGGTGCCGTGCTCGGGGCTGGGGGGTGACCGAGCCGTGGCATCAGTCTGTGGTCCCTGTGCTGTTGTTTGGGGGCCTCACTTGCTTCCTGTCTCCCCACCGTCCCGGCCGCAGGCACCACTGTGTCCTTGCGCCCGCTTCCCTTTCGTGTCGTTCGCTGTATACTTACGGACCCACAGGAGCTCAGATCCCCTGCGTGTGTTTACACGTGGCACACACATGTCCTCATCAAGCCCCGTTCATCAGGTTTTTCCTGTGCCGTGACGTCTTCTTGTGTCTTCCGTAAAGAAACTTTTGACTGCTCAGAAAAATGTTCTGTGTGTATTTGAAACAGCTGTATAATACTGCCTTTCACATTTGGGTCTGCTGTCCCCCTGAGGCTTGTGGCCCGGTTTCCAGGCGGGCAGTCGGTTGACCTGGTCATTGTTCCCTGCTGGACTGTTGTCATCATCTATACACGTTGGCTGTACGCGTGTGGGGCTGCTCTGTGAGTTGCTCAGTTTTTCCGTCCACCCGTTTCCTTCTGACGAGCATAGACAGAGGAGGAAGAGGCCGGGAGGAGGACAGACACGTGAAAGAGGCTGGACTGTGGGGGATTCTGGAAACCGTGGACGAGGGCGTGTCACAGAGCAGGGGTGACCAGTGAGTGGCTGCCACAGGTCGACCAGGTAAGACGACCATTTGGAAGTTCGCAGTGTGGAGTTCGTGGTCGCCGGGACAGTAGCGGGTTCTGTGGGGCCGCGGGGGAAGCCTGTGAGAGCGTGGGCAGAGCGGAGCCAGGCGGCCTGCGTGGTCTCTGCATCGGGAGGGGCCAGTTGGCGCGGTACCCGCGGGGTGCACGTGTAGACGACACCGGCTTGTTTGCGGATGCGTGTAGAGAGGGACGGCCTGGCGAGGGGCCCTGCTGGAACTGAGTGTGTCCCTGCCGACAGGCGGTGGCATCGGGGTCTGTCCTGGTGGGGATGTGGCCGGCAGGAAGTGATGCAGAGAGTGGGCGCAGGGGAGGGAAGACGTAGCTGTCCCGTTTCCTCAGCAGAATACGAAGCAGGACGCAGTGGCCAAGCCCGAGGTCGGTGGGCACGTGGTACAACTGCACCGGGTCGGTGGGGGGCACCAGGCAGCGAGGCCGCGTGCCCCGTCCAGCGGTACTCATCCATGCTGCTGCAGGGGTGCGGCAGACGTGGGGGTGCCAGCCGTGGGCGGCGTCAGCCCCACGGTGAAGGCGGGAAGAGTGGTCCTCGCCCCTGGTGCCGGACGTTTCCGCTGGATGAGGAGGGCCGAGGGGCGTCGACTCCGTGGTCTGCGGGCTGCAGGGACCGAGCAGGGTCCCGGTTCCCGGGAGGTCAGTCGGGCAGGCGCCAGACGGCACCTAGTGGGACCTGCCCGGCTGCAGGGTGGGTGTGCCGCTCGCCTCTCCGCTCGTTTTCTCGTCCCTGGGACGGCCTGACGTTTCCGTCCCTTCCCAGCTGACCGCGCTCTTCTTGGGGGGCCCACCCCTAGCCCCCTGGGCCCGCAGACCCGCCCAGCATTCCCGAGCTTTCCTTGGCCACCTCGTTCCGGTTTCCTTTGGCCAGCGCCCAGCGTCCCCGTCTTCTGGTGCCCGTGCCCTTGGTCGTGGACGTGCAGGGGGCGGAGGGGCTGGCCCTGGGCCGATTCTCCGCTGGTTGCCGGTCTGCCTTCGCCACGTGCTGGGAGTTAGGTTTGCACACCTGGAAGGAAGGAGGCGGGCCAGAGCGACGTCAGCACTTTGCTTGAATAACTTTTTTTGATTCTGATCACAGAAGGAATACATTGTCATTTACAACATTTGACAAAAACAAAGCACGACAAAATGAGAACAGCTGAGAATGAAGGTTTCCCACAATCCTCCCGTCAGTAAAACCAGTGTGGCCGTGCCGCTGGCTTAGATTCTTCTGGCGTGCGTGTACGGTGGGCGTTTCCCTGATGTCGTGTTTAGGAAGACGTCCTTTCGTGTGCCGTTTGGTTTGGGTCCTTTTCTTTCGTTGAACCTCACGCGAGTACTTTCCGTGTTACGTAGCCTTTTAAAACCTGACTCTTGGCTGTAAATGACTTTCTTTGTGAACACTCTTTCTCAGCCAAACTTACCGGTAGATCCTTTTTTTTCTTTTTCCGTTTTTCTGAATGACACCCTGCCTGACACACACGTCCCCAAATCTTTGTTTACATTGCTGATCATTTCCTTGGGAGAAGGTCTCAGAAGTGGATTGCTGTTGACGAAGCACGCACGTTTTCCCGTCCCATAATCCGTTGGCGCTGTTTTGACGCACGGGAATCGCGGTTTGTTGCGGCCGCGGCGGGAGGCTGGCGGGAGCCGCAGTCCTTCTCCGTCCCCCACGCGCCGCGGAACCTCGGCCGGTGTCCGTACCGTCAGAGGCTCACGTGCACACGGGAACAGGGACGACGCCGTCAGCGTGGCCGTGCTCCCCACCCTTGCTGGGCGTCCGCAGCGTCCCTGCCCCGGCGGCCGGCTTCCTGTTCCGGATCGGCTCGTTTGTGCCTCGCGGTCACACCGTTTCCACAGACCCTTCTCCTCGACAGGCGGAATCGTCTGGCCCTGCACTTGGACCTGTTCCAGGCTGTGGGACGGCGCCCTGTGGTCCGCGCAGGAGGGACTCGAGTGGGTGGCTTTTGGCGGCTGGCGCTCGGGCGCCCGTGCCTGGCTGGTCGCCTGTGCCCGGTGCTGTGGGCTGAGACACACGGCCCCGGCACGCACTGTGCCAGCTCCTGAAGGCGCCTTGCGCCGCCCCGGCCCCACGCGTAGACGTGGAGAGGGAGGGCCGGGGTGAACCTGGAAGTCCGGTTTCCGGGTGCACGGCCACCGTCGTGGCCCCACTCGTCTCAGACTCCAGTGGTCCGGTTTCGTCTCCGGCCCCATGCTCTAGCGCGCCCGTGACCTCAGCGTCCCGGCCGCTCCCTGCCTTGACTCCGGGCTCTCCGTTCCTGGCCCGCTTCGCTTTTGTCCTGAGGGCAGCTGAGGGTTGTGGGGGGCCCCTCGGGGGGAGGGGTTGATGGTGCCGGCCGCCGTGTGCGTTTGTCTCTAGCCATTTCCTGGCCTGTCTTCGTCCTGCCCTTGGTCACTGACCGGGCGGTTCGTCTGGCGGCCCTTGTCTCTACTCGCACCGTGACCGGGACTGTTTGTTCTGAGGCTGTGACCCAGGCGCCGCGGTGTCGGTACCGCTTCTGACCCTTTCCCTTTCCTGACCTCCCTTCCTCTTGCCTTTGGGTTTGGTGCGTGTCGGCGGCCTCCCTTCCTCCCCGTCAGGGGTCCCGGCCGGATGCAGCCCCACGGGGCAGGGCCCGCCCTCCCGGGTGGGAGTGTGACCCCCACAGGGCTCTGGTGGGGGGGGGCAGTCCTGTGTTAGGAGGGCGCCCGCGTCTCGTGGCCTGGCCAGAGCAGTCAGACATGCTGCTGACGTTAGTCGAACGTGCTTGTCGGCGTGGATTTTCAGTGGCACTTTCTCGAGGTGTCATTGACACGCGGTAAGATGCCGCGCCCGTCCTGCAGCCTGGCCTGTTCCTCCGAGCACGCGCGTGACGTGAAGGTGGGGTTCCCCGTCCACCCGCCTCGTCAGTGCCCACCCCACCGCAGGGGTCCCCCCCTTACCGCCCAGTGCAGTTCTGGTGGGACTCCGCCACGGCGTGCTCGTCCCTCTTCCCTTGGTCCGCGGCCGGCGTTTCCGTGCAGGTGTGGGCGAGCGCGCCCTCGGAACAGGATGGGGGAGTGATCGGGCGTGAACCGTGCTTGCGAAGTTGCCGGCTTGCCCCTCGCGTGCCCCCTCCTCGCCAGTCCCCTCCCCCCGTCCCCCGGTGCTCGCGTGCGCCTTCCTGACAACGGGCACCGTCTCACGCGCTTGCTGGCCGATCGGCCTTCCTGTGTGAAGCGCCCTCCATGTAGATGTGACTTACGTACTTTTCTCCCTATTTGCTCACAACCTTTATCCGTGTTTCTGTCTTTTTAAAAATTAATTTTTAGAGGAGCTTTTAATAGCTTGAGGAAATCAGCCCTTTGTCTGGAAATATGGTTTCCCACTTTGACATTTTCCCTCTATTTGCTTATGAAAATTTTCTGCAGACATTAATTTTTAATTGTTACCTAGTTGAGTACATCAGCCTTTTCTTTCAGTGCTTCTGTTTTGTTTTTGTGTTTGAACGAACGTGGAAAGGACATTCTGTTTTCCTCCAGTCTCCTTCCATGGTTCTGTCCTACGTCTGCAACCTCTGACCCTCGAGGCTGCCCTCTGGTCAGAGCACCGCACTCCAGAGCCCTTCCCAGTTGTCCGAACAACTGCGGACAACCAGCCTCTCCTCAGTCCTGGTCTCTCCGTTCGGACTTGTCAGTCCCGTGTCCTTACTTTGACGAGGATGGCACGGCCTGGCTATAGTTTCTGTGGCCGCGTGTGGCGTCTGCATGCCGGGTGGGCGGTCCCTTATTCATATCTTCCCGTGAACTTCAAGTTTGGTTTGTCTCGTTTCACATAAATGGAGTTTTAATTGGTATTGTCTTAAATATGGGCCGATTCAGGGAAGTCGGTCTCTTAATGATGGTGACTCTTCGATGTTGTGTCCTAGACCGTGCCTGTTGGTTTGTTTTCTTTAGAATTGCTTAACGTTTAAGGTTATCTTTTTTTTTTAATTTTTTAAATGTTTATTTTTGAGAGAGAGAGAGAGAGAGACAGAGCACAAGGAGGGGAGAGGGAGCAGCACACAGAGGGAGAGACAGAATCTGAAGCAGGCTCCAGGCTCTGAGCTGTCACACAGAGCCCGACACGGGGCTCTGAGCCTTGAGATCATGACCTGAGCCTAAGGCAAATGCTTAACTGGCTGAGCCACCCAGGCGCTCCTAAAGTTATCTCTGAACGGGGGCGCCTGGGTGGCTCAGTCAGTTGATTTCCGCTCAGGTCATGATCTCAGGGTTCGTGAGTTCAAGCTGCACATCAGGCTCCGCACTGACAGTGTGGAGCCTGCTTGGGATTCTCTCTGTCTCTCCCTCTCTCTGCTCCTTGCCTGCTCGTGCCCTCTCTCTTAAAATAAGTAAGTAAAATAAAATATAAAAACAAGATTATCTTCAAACGGATTTTTTACTGTTCCTTTCATCTTTTTTTGTTGCTTTAATTGGGGTGTTTTCTTTCGTCACGTCATCTAACCTTTCCCATCTGGTACGACACCGTGACAGTCCTAGCCAACCCGTGACCCGGGAAGCCCACTCCCTGCTCCGAACCGTGCCTGGGAGACGGGGGGCGTTGGCGCAGACACGCCTGATTGCCCGTCTCGGTTCTGCTCCATTCGGAGTCCGAGTCTTAGCCTTCCCAGGCTCGTTGTCTTTATTTTCCGATGGGGCAGCTGCTGGCGCCTCCCTGCCGGGACCGCCGGGAGCCCGCGGGAGCCCTCGGGTACGCATCAGCCAGTGCGGCACTGGCACCGACAGTCGCTGCCGTCCTCACCGTCGTGGTCACCTTCCTCTTCACCGTAGTGGCTTGAAAATACACGCTCGCTTCTGAACAGAATACCCTTTCCTGACAGTTGTGTGTTGGTACCAAGGACACAGCTTAGCTATCTGGCTCCGTCCTGACGGGCACGGCGTTCTCAGGCCCGTGCTGCACTCCTCCCCCGTCTTCCCCACCTCTGCCCGCCCAGCCCGTCCTTGAAGGCTCTGCCGAACTACGGTGGAGCCCTCCTCCCCTCCCTCTGTGTCTCTCGGCCACTTGGTGCCCGGCACCCCCTGGTCCCCATGCGAGCGACCGGGGTGGCCCTGGCCAGAGAGCTGCCGGCCTCTGCCCGGGGACCACGGCGGCCCCGTGTCTCCCCGTGGTGGTGGGCAGGCTTGAGAGGTGCAGGCTCCTTTATTTCTCTTCCTTGGAGGCCGTCACGAAGGCGCCGTCACGTGGGGCCCGTCACGTGGGGGCCCGTCCTGTGGGGGCCCGTCACGTGGGGCCGTTATGTAGGGACATGCCTTTGCCTCTGGTCTGCTCACCCTGCCAGGCCATCCGTCTGCTGCTGAGGGCAACAGGGGCAGGTGCTGTTGTGGCACCTGCCGGCGTGGCAGGACCGGGAAGCTGAGTGGAGGGTGTCCCCCGGAGCCACTCCCTTCTCCTGGGGCCGTTCCCGATGGATCCGGGGTGGTGCACCTGCGGCGAACTGGACACGACGGAGGCGCTGGCTCACCCGGGCACGCGCACGAGGCGGAGGAGCGCTCACCCGGGCCCCAGAGAGCCGACGCCACCCTTTGCCTCCAGCGTGGTGTTCCGGCTGCTGTTCCTCCTTTCCGGGCTGTTCCACACCGCGGTGCTGAGGGCTCTGGGCCTGGCAGCTCCTCTGCCGCTGGGTTGGCCCTGGCGCTTCCTGGGCCTGTGCGGGCGGACGCGGGGCGGGCGCGTGCCCCCCCCCCCCCCCCCCCCCCCCCCATCTCCCGGCCCCAGAGCGCCCTGGCCTCCACATCTGCCCTTCATTCCTTCAGAATGTCTCGCAGGCCGCCTCCGAGGCGTTGGGGGCCTCGCACGACCTCGCCCCCCCCGCAGCTCCCCGGCTGGGGGGGGTGGAGGGGGGGACCCGCCGCATGGCCTGCCGAGGTGCCGTGGGGACGTGGGCGCCGGGTCTCGCTCCGCCGGGCCGGGGCTGGGCTAGGGCCGGGCTGGTCAGAGTCCTTCCTGGGACGCGGCTCTGAGGGGAGAGCTGCAGGGCCCACGAGGAAGGGAGAGGCCCTGGACGCGAGGCTGCGGCAGGTCACTTCCCCATCCCCCCCAGGCAGGTGGTCACCGGGCGAGGGTGCCCCCACCTTCTGTCCTCAGGGACTGGTCTGGGTGGGCCCCGGAGGAGGGCCCGAGAGGGGCGGGTGCCGTCCGGCACCCACAGTCCTTGCCCTGTGGCCTGCCCTGCCTTGCGCTGCGGGGGGCGCTTCTTCCCCAAACTGCTTCTTGAGCACTTCCCGCTATTATCATGTGAATGGGACCTTTCTACCTCAAGAAGTTCGGCTCAGCCGCTCCTCCTTGTGTGCTTGTGTGGCTTTGGGATGCTAATCTAGTAGGCAGATGGCCACTTTGAGATCCATTTCCTGTGAAGGAATTGTGTAAAGGAAAGCACTTCTCTTTGTTGCCCGCCTGCTTCCTCCGCTCGCTGGGCGCCCGTGCCCTTGGGATTGCTGAGCCCCTCTCATCTGAAAGGCACCGGTGGTGTGTATGCGGGAGGGGGCCCCTCGGGAGGGAGCCTTCCCCGCGGGGGCCCCCTGTCAGGGTCTGTGGGACACGGGGCGAGCGAGGATGGCACCCGCACCGTGGTCCCAGAAGCGCGGGAGCCCTGCCCTCTGTCCGTGGGCGCATGAGCACACGAGCGCGGGCTCCTGCCTGGGCTCCTGCGTCTTTCGCGCCCCCGCCAGTGAGGTTCTGTCTGACTTCTCTGGCAGATCACGGTGTCACCCTGGCATCAGTCTGGGGAGTATCTCTCAGTGACGAGCCACGTGCGTGTGAGGACAGACTCCTTACTGGTGCCTTGTGGGCTTATCTGAGTGCCCACCGCTGCCCCTGAGACTCCCCTCGAATGCTTCCTCTCCTCAGATTTGTGTAAGAGGCTCGAGGTGGGGATGGCTGCCCTGTTGGTAGGTCGGGAAATTGAGGCACGGAGGCGTCTCTGACGCTCCTCACCGGTGTCTGTGGGGCGGATCACAAGTTACGTCACCAAGCGCGTCTCATTTAAGAGGGTCAGAGTCTCACAGAGCGTGTTCTCCTACCGCAGTGGAGTGGATTATTAGAAGTCATTGACGGGGGAATTTAGAAAAGTCACAAACGGGTGGACAGCAGACCACACATTGATACCCGGGAGTGGAAGAAGAGACACGGGAAGTGAGAGCAGCCGTGTGGCTAACTGGGCGCACACGTGGTGCAGAGCGCGGCCAGGAGGCAGCGTGAACAGTGCTCCGAGGGAGAAAACCCATGGCCCGCGGAAGGAAGGACGTGGTAAAATCACTGATGAAATAAATAGAGAACCGAAGAAAACAACAAAACGTCATTTGAGCAGAAGAAGAAAATGGACAAACTTTGAGCTGGACCAATGGAGCACACGTGCGTGAAGTCTCAGGAAAACCAGGAGAGAGAGGGTTGGGGACATCCTTACAGGCTTCACGGAGCCGGAAGGGACCACCAGAGAATGCGGTGAGGTATCTGTCATCCGCCAGCACATTATTCAAACTCGATGAAACGGACAAGGTCCTAGAGGATCACGAAGTGCCGGAACTGACGGAAAAGGAGTGGAAACTACAAATAGACGTAGTCAGCAGCCAGAGTACTTCCAGCAGAGAAAGTCCTGGAACCACGTGGCCTCACGGGTGAATTCTGCCTTACGTTTCAAGAGGGAACTCACACCGATCTTTCTCAAAGCGTTCCCAAACATACGAGGGGAAGAATCCCTCCGTAACTCATCTCACGGGGCTCAGACTTCACGCGCACACAGATGGCAGTTCTGGCGGGTCACGGCTGTGAATGCAGGAGCCGAAACCATAAACTCTCGGAAGAAGCATTACTGTCCTAAGTCTTTGTGACCTTGAACTCCGGAGGGGCTTCTTAAAGAAGATGCCAGAAGCACACAGTGCTTTGTTGAAACTAACGATGTAAATGCATCAAAGGATACTGTTAAGGAAGTGAAAAGTCAGCGCTCAGAATGGGAGCAGATATTTGCAAATCACGTATCTGGTGAGGATCTGGCACCCGGGAGGCATCAGGAATTCTCACAGCTCAACACCCAAAAGACGGGCAACTGAGCTTGAAAACGGACAGGGGCCTGAATAGACATTCCTGCAGAGACGACACAAAGGGATGTGGGAAGGTGCATCGCTAATCTCTAGGGGAACGGAGGCGAGGACAGCGGCGGTCAGTTACCCGGAGAACGGCAGGGGTTGGCGAAGGAGGTACGGGGGCCGGAACCGTCGGTGTAATGTGGTGCGGGCGGCGTGGAAGACGGTGTGCCTGGAACAGAGCAGCAGCGTTCAGGGCGGGTAGAGGCAGGAAGCGGCCCACGCGTCCTTCAGCAGGTAGATGGACTGAAATAAAGGGCTGCCTCTGGGCTTGGGAATATCATTCAGCCTTGAAAAGGAAGGGGATTCTGGTACAGGCCACGGGGTGGATGCCCTGTGGGATGAGCCAGACCAGAAGGAGCAGACACCGTGTGGTTCCATTAGTATGAGGTCCCGGGGGTCACGTCATCAAACCCTTGGGCACAGTGGGGCCAGGGGTCCGTGAGTAATGGGGACAGAGTCTCAGTGTGGAGAGACAGAACCTTCTGGAAACAGATGGTGAGAACGGCTGCACAGTAGCGTGAATGTGCTCGGTGCCCCTGAGCTGTTCACTTAGAAATGGTTAAAATTTTATGTCGTGTGTATTTTGCCGCAAAAACAAATGGCGAAGGACTTACGTAGACATTTGTACGAACGTCTAGCAGTCTCGTGAAGAGCACTGAAACAGCAGTGAGAACCCGCTTCCCCCCGCCGGGATGGCGAGGAAGACGACGGTATAGCGTTTGTAACAGTAAACCGGTCATGTACCGTTGCACGCAGGGTCCTTGTGGTATTAACGTAAAAAAGTAATAATAATAACGAACACTAACAAGCGTCGGTGGAGGCTGTGGGGAAACCGAGCCCGCACAGAGGGCACGGCGAGACGCTGCGGTGTGGCGGGACTCGGTCGCCCGAGTCCTCGGAGGGGTGAAAGTGGCGTCCTGTCCGTCCAGCGTGGCCGCCCTAGGTGTGCGCCCAGGGGATTGGAGACGCTAAGCATTACTGCTCACGGAAGCTGGGGAGCGGGCCGAAGACAGATAGCACAGTAAGCCGCCGGTGCGGCATCGCTCGGGGGCGAGGCACGGACGCACCTGGTACGGACAGACGGGACGGACCTCGGACACGTGGTGCTCACGTGGAGACAGGAGAGGCAGAGACGGTCCCGCCCTGTCGGGGTCCCCGAACGCGGACCGTCCACACCCGGTGAATCCTCACACGCGTAGGAGATTAGTGGGTGCTGTGGGGAGTGGGACTTCCGTTTGGGGTGAAGAGTCTTTTCGAATTCGTGTTCTGTTTGGGCCCTGTCGTCAATATACTGAAAACCACTGAATTGTTCAGTTTAACGTGGTTAAAATGGTGAATTTTATCCCAATGAGAAGCGAGTCAGTTATTCAACAGATGGTTTTGTAATGTGAATGCCTGAGAAAGCGAGTGAGGCTTGCTGGGAAGACGCTCCCCTTCTGTGGAAGTGGGGTGGGTGGGGACCCCCTGCGTGTGGCCGGTCATTGGCCAGGGCGTTTGGGGCTTCTGGTGTGGGCTCCGTGCGGGGGGGAGACAAGACCACGTGCTGGGACCTCGGGGCCACGTCAGGCAGGTCCCCTGCTCGAGGTCACGCCCTCGGTCCCTGTTTGCCGGCTCCTTCCTTCCTGCCCTGATGGCGCTCTCGGTGGCCTGGTGTGGGGGTGTGAGGTGAACTGCCCACTGCACGGCAGGAGTGAGCAGCAGCATCCCCACCCCTGGGCGCCCCTCGCTGTGGCCCTGGAGACTGGCCTCTCTACTGTGCCCTGACGACGGGCTCCCTGGGTGTCGCCCCTGCCCTCTGGGTGTTGTGGGCGAACCTCCCCCACCCCCGGCCCCCGCCCCGAGAACTGCGGTGACTGTCCGTCCTCATGGTCGGCCTGGCTCCTGTTCTGCTGGAATTTGAGAAAAGAAAAAGTGTTTGTAATTGCAGCGGGCCTTTATTTTTCTACGCTCTGTTCAGACACTTCCAGACTTTTGCTCTCAAGTCGTCTCGTCCGGTGTCGGGATTACTGCTGAGTGCCCAGCACACTGCCCCGTTACCCCGCCGCCCTCGCCGGCACCGTTCCTTCAGACCCGCCTGGGGCGGGCCGGCTGCAAGGTGACCCACAGTGATCACCCGGAAGTTTGGAAAGGCCTGTGTGTCGGCGAGTGGGTTCCTGTCTGAAGACCCCAACGAGGACGGGCTTCCGTGGCCCCCAGTCCTGTGCTGGCACGCTCCGGAGCCCCGATGCGGGTGGTCGTCCGGGCGCGCCTGGGGACCCCACGCCGGCCTGCCCTGGGGGCCCTTCCGCCCCGCCCAGCACCCCTCCCGCGGTGGGGCGGGGCCGTGCTCCCACGGGTCCGACAGGCACTGGCCCTTCCTTCTAAAGGTCATCTCTGTCTTAGTTGTTAAAGTTCAGGAGGAAATAAACTGCTTAGAGCTGGCATTTCTCAAGTGTCAGCTCCCCGGGCCCTGGAGCCTGGGGTGGGGAGGAGGTAGATTAACAAGTGAGCTGCTGTGTTGACACGGAGACAGCCGGGCAGACGCTTCCCTGTCCTGGCTCCGCGAAGAAATCGTGGAAGAGAAAGTAATGATGTTGTAAAAGCTCGTTTTCTCTTCTCGTTTCTGTTGTTTGGCATGGGAAATGCGGAGATGTTTATTAGTGGGGCGCCGGCCCTCAGAGAGCTTGTCGGTCTCGGGCACCTGGGTGTCACCGGGCGTGCCCGCGTGCGGCCCCCGGGCCCTTCATCCTTGACGGGGGAGCTCCTGCCCGGTGGGGAGACAGCGCCCCCCCCCCCCCCCCCGAGGGTGCCACACCTAACTGGGTATTGACTTGTGCTTTGGGTCGAGGACAGCAAAATCGATGGGAAAGCAAACGGGCAGGATGGGCTTTATTAATCAGGCACTGCCGGGCAGCTGGAAGGCGGCCGCTCCGCTCCTGGGCGCGTGGCTATCGATCGCCGGCTCGTCGGGAGCCTCGGCTTCGGAGCTGCCGGGGGGCTGCTGGCCGACGCCGGGGAGGGAGGTGGGCGAGAGTCTGCCGGCTCGTCCCCCGCCTCCCGTCCCGCCTCGGCTGGGCCTCTATTGGCCTCCGGCCCCCACAGACCCAGAGGAGGCCGGCGGGAGCCCCTCCCAGGGTGGCCGCACTCTCCCCCGCCAGGCTTCCTGCCTTCCCCAGCGTCAGTCCCCGGGGAGGCGGGGGCACACAGAGCCCCTGGGAAGGTGGGACCTCGTGCCCACGTAGCCCGACGTCAGAGCTGCCCTGGACACATCTGGAGCGGTCGCCCTCACACGGCGGGGCACGGTGGCCGTGGCTTTGGACTGGAGCCGCTCGGGTCCTTTTCGGAGGAGGGAGTTTGGGGGTCTTACAGGAAGGTGTGGAAGCGAGTGAGCGGGTGCCCAGTGATGAGTGAGGGGATGCCCCGGGGGTCGTCTCTGCAGGAAGGAGCGCAGCACGCACGGAGCTTGGGGCCAGCCGGGCCAGCAGCTGCGCTGGTGGGGAGCGCCTCGGGGGCGGCCTTCATCGCTGCTCACCTACAGCCTCGTGCTTTCCAAACCATAAATCCAGGGCAGTGAGTGGCCACCGGTGTCTGCAGAGGGCCAGACAGTCAGTGAACGGCTCCCTCTGCCCGTTTGGGCCACAGACACCACGTGGGTGAGCAGGTGTGGCTGTGTTGTGACAAAGCCTGATTTTCCAGAGGCAGGTGTGGATGGTAGTTGAGCACGGGGGTAGGAGCAGGGATGAGGCCCGGCCCCCCGGCCTGCTCGCTGTGGGACTCCTGCGTCTCCGGGCACTGTGCACGGGCCCTCGTCCTCGGGGACGCTGGGGCCGGGGTGACCTCGCGCACGTGGAAGCCTTCCCCAGGCCGGAGAGGCCAGAGCCAGGCGTCTCTGTGGCACTTGGGATGCAGCCCCGTGCTGCCCGACCGTCGGCTTGCTCTAATTATCTGTCCCCCATCGTTCTCCTCGGGCCTGTGGCCGTGCCAGCTGGGGCTCCAGGGCGCGGGGCACCGGGGTGGGTGGTGAGCTCGTTCCGCCGTGTGCCTGGCACCCTGGCCCTGGGGGACGCGGAGCTCGCCTCGCTTGGCCTCCCCACCCCCGTGAACTGGGGGCAGCCCTTTCCTGTGCGTTTACACGTCGGCAGCCGATGGGCTCCGTCACCTCGCTCACTGTGGTTGGGATCGAACTGAAACCGCAAGGGCAATTTTCCTTCTCGCGTCTCCGGGTCAGTCGAGTGTTCCCGGCGTGGCCTCCACGTGGGACGCACGGAAGCTCGCTCGGTTGGGGACTCCGACTGGACGAGACGCCAGGAGCGGCAGGCTCGTGCGAGCGGCGCCCTGGGAAGGGCTGGAGGCTGGGCCGCAGCCCCTGGCCTGCTCGTCCGTGGCTCCTCGGAGCGGCTCCGCGACGGCCTTTGCTTTCGTTGTTCTCTGGTTTCCTTTCTGCTGTTTGGTTTCTTTTTATTTTTCAGAGAAACGTGTATGACGCTTGGAGACACTTAGGATAGGAATTTGATGGCACACACAGCCAGCCGCGTGCGTGCCCGGCCCGGGCATTGAGGCGCGCCGGGCGGAGGCTCACCGCCGCCTCGCCGAGGCAGCCCCCTCGGTGAGTCTGAGCAGGACCGGCAGACTCTGTCGTCTGCTCCCTGCCTTCTCCCCTGCACGTGGCACGACCGCTGGGGCCTGTGGTTGCATTTCCGTCCCCAAGTCCTGCCCTTGCTGTGCCGGTCAGGGCTGGCCACGGCCGCGTGGTGGGAGGGCGCCCACGTGCAGACGGGGCTCCGGGTCTGAGTAGGAGCCCGGCTGGCTCGCCACGCCCCAGCTGTGCGACCCCTGCCCACTCACCAGGGGCACAGGGGCCCGACTGTGGCAGCACCCTTCCGTCTCTGATTCTCGAGGTCCGGCAAAGACCAGGCGTGCGTGCTGGGCCCGTGGCATGCCGGGTAGCCTGTCCGCTCAGGAGACAGGTCCCGGAGTTCCCACTTCTGCGGAGACCCTGGCTGCCACCTCCTCTGCTCTTGCCTCTCGTCCCACGTGGGGTAACATGGTGTGCGTCTCAGCCAGGGGTCTGCGGAGGAGGTCTCCCAGGGACCTGCAAGGCCGCACCCCTGCTTCTCCGCCCCAGCTGAACGCGGGGGGCAGGTGCTCCCAAGCGCCCCCGCCCCTGTGAAGGCAGGGACATGGCAGGGAAGTTCACACTTGCTTTGCACTTCGCACATGTGTCTCATTAGATTCCCTGTGGCCTGTGAGGCAGGGCAGAGATCAGTGGCTTCCTTCTTATCTGTCGGGAAACGGGAGGTCAGGCTTGGAGCTCCCGACCAGTCAGACGCCGAATGGGGTCATACCGGGCTTACTGCATCTCTCCAGCCGGGGGACTCCGGGGCCACATCTCTGCGTCTCTCTCGGAAGCCCCCGTTAGCGTCCCGCCCCGGCGAGTGCACTGGGGCCGGCAGTGGGCGGTGCTCTGTGCTGGCTTCCGGGCCTCTGGCCCACGGTTGCCTCTGGGAGAGTTTCTGCAGCCGGTACCCGTGCACCTCTGTGAGTTCATCGTCGCCCTCCCGAGCTGCCGCGCAGCCCCCTGCCAGGTCCCCACAGGCGCGGCTGCACCAAGGGTGCGCAGGGCTTGGGGCGCTCTCCTGTGGGGCGGTTCTGCGGGGGCATTCGTGAACGTGCGCGGTGCTCCTTCCCACAGCCCGTCCCTGTCTTCTGCTGGATGAGCCAGCTTCTAGAATGTTCGGCCTCTCAACATTCCCTGCTGAGCCTCGGTGGAACCAAGACCTTGGCCGCCTCCCCCTGGTGTGTCTGCAGCCCCCGCCAGGCCCTGTGCACTCTGGGGCCAGGCCTGTGTGTGCCCGTCCATCCTGGCTCGGCATGGGTGCCCGAATGCCCCAGACAGAAAACGGGCTCACTTGCTGGATGGCGGTTTGGCCCGAGCTGCGGCCCCGTGGGGTGCACGGGGCCTCGTGCAGTGAGCCGCTCAGGGCCCGGATTTACGGTCTGTAAACTGGAGAAGCTTAGAGAGCATATGTGTTAGTGGTTTGATCTGCGCTCCTTGGAGCTTGAAGGAAGAGGATGCTTTAGAGATTTTGCAAAATCGTGAATAAAATCTTGTTAACGTTTTCTTAGCTTTGCACAAAAGTGTACTTGCTAGAGACCAGCGTGCGCCTGCCGTCCTAGTTCACCCCCAGCAGGCTAGCTCGTGCTGCACTGCATGCTCTCGGGCACGTAATCGCGCGCCTGCCTGCGAACGCCGGTCCAAGTGCGCTGCTTAAAGGTTTGTTTTGAGCTTGGGTCTGGCGACGGCTTTTGGCGTGTTTGCGCCCTCCCGTGTTCCTGGGCCCACAACGGGCGCGACGCTGCATAGGGAATGGTCGTCCCTCCTGGATGGACAGCATCACCCCGTCCGGGTCCTTCCCAGAGGCGCGTGGTCGGGAGAGCACCGGCCGCGGAGGCGCGGCTGCAGGGGTCGTGTGGGGCCGGAGCCGGCATCCGAGGTCGTCTCCGAGAAGGTCATTAAAACGTCTCCTGCCGCTTCAGAGTGAGCCGGGTCCTCTGTTCCTTGAAAGTAGGCGTCCTCAGGTGAGGGTGACGGGAGGGGCCGCAACACGGAGACGGTTCTCAGAAGCTGAGACCTCGTCTCCCTCGGCAGACGCCCGCTCGGGAAGGCATTGATCGATAGGCATGTCCACTTCTCCTTCAAGCACTAAGCACTTCATTTTGAACCCCCAGAGGCTCGCGGAAATGCCAGTGACCCCAGAGTTCAACTTCAGCTTGGAAGGTAGTGGTTTAATGTTTTATGAGTATTCTCCTTTGCTTCCCAAGAAAGGCTGAGGTGGACCGGAGAGGACAGCCCGACGAGAAGGGTCAGCCGGCGGGCACTAGTGTCTCGCGTCGGGCCGCGGGCTCGTTGCGCATGTGGGGTCCCTCTCTGCCTTTCTGCTTGTGGGGGCGGGGCGGGGCAGTCTGCCGGCAGCTGACTTGAACAACTCACTTGGGGAACTTTGGCCAGGATTTGTGGAAACGTCAGGAAAGCGCGCTCCTCTGGGAGGCCGGCCCTTCTTGGTGCCTGAGGGCCTCGCTATCCTTCGCCCTCTGTCCTGCGAGGCCAGGATCCCCGCCCCAGGGCTGGCCCCTTGAGTGTGTGGCTCACCGTTGCTCTGTCTCCGTGGGGTTTATATGCAGAAGTGTGTCTGTCCTGACTCCTTGTCCCCAACCTGTCCTCTCCTCTCCCCTCCCCTCCCCTCCCCTCCCCTCCCCTCCCCTCCCCTTCTTTCCTGCTGAATGGACGCCTACATGGGGAGGGGGTCTGTACTTCCCATCTCCCAGAGCTGTGCCCTCGGCCCCCGAACCCTGCCCTGCGTGCGAGGCAGTGACACACCTGGGTGTTGGCTCCCTGACAGTCATGTGCCTGTTGCGGGGACTGAGTTGTGTGCGTGGACTCCCGCCCCTTTGCCCCACGCTCTCCTTTGCGGGGGTGGGGCGCTCCAGCAGCACCCCGCACACGTCTGACCTGGTAGGTTGGAGAGCACCCGCCTTTTCCCTCGCTGCTTCCCCACGGCGGCTGCTCCATGACATCAGGGCTCTCTCTTCTCATCTCAGCTCCAGCGTGACAGGCAGCGACAACGACCTTTCACGCCACATTTTCTCGGTTGACATGAGCCACATGGTTTCTGTGCCCCATCGGCGCACGGCCCCGCGAGGTCAGGCTCATGCTGGTCCATGCGTTTGAGAACGGCCGGTGCCTCCGGGCTATCGATGGTCCTGGACAAGCCTCTGTGGAGTGCGCCCCCTGTGATGCCTTGAAGATGAGTGTGACTTGTACTTCCGTGTCCGAAACGCTTGAGCGCGGACGAAGCCTGAAGGGCCAGCAGCCCTGAGTATGGAGCGAGTCCCTTGGCCAAGGGCAAGGGCTGGGGATACGCTCAGCTGCTCGCCCAGTGCTGACTCTGCAGGGTCATGTGTCCTCTGCCCTGTTCCTTCCGGAACATCCTGGTTCCCTGGAAGGCATTTCACCATTGGGACAGGCAGTTTCTCTTTGTTTTTGCCTGCTTGCTTGCTTGCTTGCTTGCTTGCTTGCTTTCTTTCTTTCTTTCTTTCTTTCTTTCTTTCTTTCTTTCTTTCTTTCTTTCTTTCATGTGTATTTATTTTTGAGATAGCGCGAGCTGGGAAGGGACAGAGAGAGGTGGGGGGACAGAGGATCCGAAGCAGACTCCACGCTGTCAGCACAGAGCCCAACTCAGGGCTCAAATCCATGAACCGTGAGATCATGACCTGAGCCAAAGTCGGACGCCTAACCGACTGAGCCGCGCAGGTGCCCCTGAGGCAGGTTCCCTTTCTGACTGGGAACCTGACTGGCCAGGTTCCCTTTCTGACTGCCAGCCTGGGCCCCGTTGCCTTCCCATTGCCTCTCGGCCGATGCGATGTGTCTGTGACATCCAGGACTGGGCAGCGGGCCCCACCAGGTACTGGGGGCTGAAGCCCTCTTGTGATTTAAGGGGGGATTTAAGCACGCGGAGCTGGCAGCCAGCAGACTAAGACGTGGGCGTCCTGTGCCCCGGCTTGCCTCTTGGCTGCTACCCGCTCTTGCTGGGGAACTTTCTGGTTTGACCCCCTCATGGATGTGTGGGCATCATGCTCCTACGTGGGGGGACCCGGGGCTTCTCAGACTCCCCCAAGGCCGTCCCCACCAAGCCTGTGCTCAGGGCGGCTTGTCCGTGGCTCCTTATCCCTGAGCTTGGCTGGACGGCGGCTCGGCCTTGCGTGTATGAGCGAGGGGACGCTGCCGGTCTTGTAGTTACATTGCCGGTTGTCAGAACGCTGTTTCAAGGCACTCGTGAGCTCCCACCTGGGTCCCGTGGATCTGGAGTTGATCTCAGTTCTCGATTATTAACTTGGCCTGTGCACAGCGTCAAGTTGAATCAGAACTGAAAATAGCCTCTTAACGGGCCGGTTTCAAATGACTGTTTTTACCTGTCTTTTGTCTTACTTCACGTCTTTGCGGGGCACCAAGAGGAGTCAGGTGCGGCCGGTCACCGTTCCCTTGAACCCTTGAGCTACTGACGGGGGTTCCCGCGCTGGGCCGGCCCAGCCTCCTACCCGCTCCCTCTGTGACTCATGCGCACGCTCAGACTGAACTACGAGATGAGAGCAGAAACCGCACACTCGTGCGGGAGGGAAGTGGGCTTGGCGCACGCCGCCTCCGAAGACAGCGTCCACCGCCGTCCCCGGGAAGTGAGGTTTCCTTCAGGTCGTGGGGTCAAAGCGGAAAGGACGCGGTGGGAGGCCAGGTGTGACGTGAGCCCACGGGCGCCCTCCCCGGCGTGGCCCCGGCTCACCGTGCCGCCTGCGTGAGCGCCACGTGCGTCAGCTCTCAGCACATCCTGAAGACACCGTGTTTCTGCATTTCCTTCGGAAGAGGTGCCTCCCGGCCCTGCGGGGTCCGGGGACGCCTCCCCTCGCGGCCCCTCCCCTGGTCATCGTCTCCTCCGTCAGGCCGCGGGGACGGCCACCCTGCGTGCAGAATCGCGAGGCTGTGTGGTCTCGGGAGTCGGGTTGTCCACGAGCGCTGGGTGCCGGCTGCCGTTTGCTGTTTAGGAACAGGTCAGGAGCAGAGGGCGGCCCCGGGCAGGACTGAGGGGCCAAGCGCGTTTTGGGGCACAGGCCGGGCTCTGAAGGTGCTTCGGGGCTGGGCCAGGGAGTCGGGTGTTAGCCTGTGGGTGGTCAGGAGCCCGGAGCCCTGACCTGGGCCCCCCTGCTGTCATCTGCCCCCTGAAGGGACGACTCGCATGGGGCTCCGGTGGGACCCACGGGCAAGGTCCGCGTGCCGGGGGTCTGGCCTGTGGGGGGGGAGGGGGAGCCGCTGCGGGGCACCCCGGCCGTTGTCGGAGCCCCGCTGGCGTCCGGCGGGGCAGCGCTGGGGGAGCGGGCCCCACCTCCGGGTGGCGGGGGCTCCCCCACACCCGCGGCACATCTGGCTGCTGTGATCCGGATGGAAGTGCTTGCCGGTAATTTAGCTCATTCAGAAGTGCTGTCTCCCCGGAGCGCTGCGCTGCTGACAATTTTTCCCATTGTGTGTGGGGTTGAGTCCCCCCCTCCCCCCGCTGCCTGCCGTGTTCTGGGATCACCCTGGGTGTCTCTTTGAAATCCAGAAACTCCTGAAAAGCTCTAAGTAGCTATTCACGAGTAAGGAAATGGCAGCGTGCCGGTTGCACGTGCGGCTCTATTTTGGGACCTACGTGACGGGCTCGTCCTGGTCCCGGGGGGCCGTGGCGGGGGCGCCATCCTGCGGGCCAGGCCTCACTGCTCTGCCCTGTCTCCTTTCCCCGCAGCGCCCGTGGGCTGGAGAAGGTCCGGCAGCAGCTCCAGGAGGAGGTCCGCCAGGCCAGCGGCCAGCTGCTGGAGGAGAGGAAGAGGCGGGAGACACAGGAGGCCCTGGCCCGGAGACTCCAGAAGCGGGTCCTGCTGCTGACGAAGGTACGGGGCCGGGCGGGGGCCCGCCGTCCCGGCCTCTGCTCCCCTGGCCGGCGGCCGCCAGCCCGTCCCCACCACGTCCAGGCTTCCCGAGATCGCCGCCAGCCCGAGGGCGGTTTTAACTGCGGTGAGGCGCGTCCGGCTCCTCGGGCCATCGGGCTCGTGTGCGGCTGCCTGGGGTCCCCTTAGAAGGTGTCCGCCTCCCTGCGGAGTCGGGGCTTCGTCAGGCTGTGCCTCCGTCCCGCCATGCTCGCGGGGTTCTTGAATCACAGCAAAGACTTCTCCAGACCCCGGAGGTCCCTCTGGGACTTGGAGGGCCCAGGTGTGGGTCCCCTTCTGGACGGCCGTCCGGCGACCTAGCGCTCCCGGTGAGGGGCGGGGCGGCCGGGGCCGCACGCTGACCCGGGGTCACCCCTTCCCTGGGCCAGGGGCGAGAGCAGCCTTCCCCTCCTTCAGTGACCAGATCCCGGTGGGTCTGTGGCCCGTGGTCTGGACTGAGAACTCTCACCGGGGCCGAGATGCGCTGGGCCTCGTGTGTGGGGCGGGCTCTCTCTGACCGTCCTGTGCCTGCAGAGCTTCCCATGTTGGCTGGACGGAGCCCGCTGGAGCGCGGATCAGGGTTTTCTGTGGGACGGCGTCATTTAAATGCTGCTGTGAATGCTGAAGTTTCAGAAGACGGGGAGGAGAGAACCTGCGTCTGTCCCCACACGCTCTCCAGGCACGGACGGGGTGTCCAGCTTGCTGGACAAAAACCCCTCCCGCCTGCGCCCGACCCGGCCTCGTGTGGGCCGCGTGGGCCGGTGTCAGGCCACGAGGGCCCAGATTGTTTCTAATGAAAACCGAGGCTCTTTGGCTCTGGGGCCACCTGGTTATGAAGGTTTTAGGGGATAAGTCGTATTTCAGCTGCTAAGCGCCCGCCATTTTGTGGCTTCTCCAGCACGTTCCTTGCCGTGCCGTGGTGTCCCTCGAGAGCCTTGGCATCCCTCGGGGCCCTGGGTCCAGGGCTTCCCAGGTCAGGCTCAGCCGAGCTCTGCACACAGGCCCTGGGTACCACACCTGTCATCCTGGCTCTGCAGGCGGCCACCCCCACAGCCTGGGCTGCCTCTGGCAGAGACGAGGACGCGGTCCCGTGGCCTTGGTGCTTGTGGACGGTTACGGGCAGGGGTTTGGAGCCGCCTTCTCGTGCCCCCACCTCCTCCCTCCCTTCCCCAGCACGTACTGCGTGCCACCAGGTCACCTGCACAGGTTCTGGGTCACGGCCCTTCTAGTGCCTGTAGTCTAGCCGGACGGGCAGGAGGGACACACGCGCACACGCCAACCGTGATGGGATTTTCGTGGGAGCGGAAGCCACCGCTGAGCCGCGGCCCGAGGGCTCGGTTTGAGAGGGGCACTCGCAGAATTTGGCTCCGTGGAAAACGGGGGGATGGGCAGGAACACGGGCAGAGGGAGCTGGGGCAGGAGGCACAGCCGCCGGGAGGGCACATCCACGGCACAGCTGCCTCGGCACGTCAGGGCTGCGTGGGCTGTCTGTGCCTGACTTGCTGTGAGCGAGAGGCCAGGACGGGCTGCGGTCCGTGACGTGGGAAGCACGGGCTTTTCCAGGGTGACGGGCAGGGGACCTTAACCTGTGACCTTGGAGAAGGCGCTCGGTCCCTCTGCGTCCCCATTTTCCCATCCCCGGGACGAGCAGTGGTGCCATGCACCGAAGCGGCCCCGGGTGCCCGCCAGACGGGCTCCGCGGGGACAGCGCTCACGAGAGTCACAGCGAGGAGATGGAGTGGAAGTTCCCGAGGCACGTCCACCCGGGCCCGCCGCACCCTCCAGCACGCCCCCGCCCGGCACCCACCCAGAGGAAGGGAATCCGGTGCGTGGCACGGACGTCTGCACCCCCCTGACGCAGCATCGCTCATGGCCACGCGGCCCCGGTGCCCGTCAGCGCTGGGCGGGGGAAGGAGGCGCCGGGTAGGTGCCCGACGGGTTATCGTTGAGCCACGGGAGAGAAGGAAACCCCGCCCGTGTGTGACACCACGGGCGGGCCTGGAGGACACCGCCGAGCGACACGACACAGCGAATCTTTGGACACGGGGAGCAGGTTGGTGGCTGCCAGAGACAGGCTGGATGTGGACGAAATGGGGGTGGGGGGGACGAGGGACGGACCTCCAGATGCGATACGAGTTCTAAAGGGAAAACATGAGCCACGGGTGCAGAGCATCCCCTCTTTGTGGGGGGCCCCGGGTCACCCGTGCCGTGGGAAAGCAGCCCCCCATCCTGGACCAGGGGTGCCCTGCGTGTGAGGCCGCGTGGGAGTGCTGTCGCACGTGGGCAGTGGAGTGTGCGGCCGTCTTAGGAAAGGAGGCTTCTCGAGGGTTCGTGGAGGGCGTCCGGGGTGAGGCTGGTTGGGCAGGTCGGCGGTCACCCTGGTGGAGCTTTGCCGGTGGTGGGTGCGTGTGGCTCATTCCGTCCTCCTCCAGGGCCTCGGGAACGGCGGGCCGCCGGTGGCCTGAGCCGTGGGGCACGGCCTGGAGCGCCTTGTCTGCCGCCTGCCCGTCCCGCATGTGCACCGCTCAGAACCACAGCTGGGGCACAGTGTCCCGCCTGGATGTGCGCACGGGCTGCGTCTCTGTTCCCCGTCGGTCCGGAAGGCACCTTCTCCAACCCTCCCCTGGGGACAGCCCCTTCTTACCCCAGGCTCCCGTGGCGCCTTGGCCACAGGGTGTTGTGGCTGGTCCAGCGGTCTTAGCGGGGAGCCTATGACTGCCGCTGTGCGTGCAGGGGGGCGTGTGGAGCTCCATCTTCGGGGCTGTCTGGCCAGTGTCGTGGCGAGCTCTCGCGGCTTCCGTCCCGTTTCGTGTCCAGCTGGGTGGGTGACTGCTGTTCCCGTGGGTCTTGCTGATGGGGTCTTACTTGATTTCAAACCATTCGTGTTTTTATTTTTAATAAAACTTATTTTCTGGAATAGTCTGTGATTTAGACCAAAATGGTCTTGGAACGGTCGTCACTGCTCAGGGACCAGGCCTGACCAGGGCCGTTGACTGAAGTCTGTGTCGTCCTCCTGTTTGCTTCATTGCCCCTCAGCCCTTTCTCTGTCTCGGACCCCCCCCACGGTGGGTCGTCACCTCTCCTCGGGCCATGACAGTTCTCGGACTCCTTGCGTGGATGAGTCCACCGCCAGGAGTGTGGCGCGGGCGTCCCGTGGCAGGTGCTGGACGGGGTGTGTCCGAGGCTTTCCTCCCAGGCCCCCGGGGGACGGGGCAGCCCTGCAGGGAAGGGCCCCGGCCGTAGCCTGACTTCCCCGTGTGGACGCTGGCCTTGCTTACCCGGCTGTGCCGGGTCAGCCGGGTCTCTCCCTCCACGGTGCACGGCCACACCTGGGGGCTGGGGGTCACGCCCCTCCTAGAGGGCGCAGTAGCTCCATTCTGGACTCTTCTGCGTGAGGTTCGACTCTGCTTTCCGTTTATCCGTTAATTTGGACACTTAGGCATATCAGGCGGGCTCCCGGGGATGTGTTGTAGGTTTGGGTTTTACCGCCGTGCTGCTTGAATTTGTCCCATTGGCCGCCGGGAGCTCTTTCAGTTGTCAGTGTGGGGGTGTACCCCCCCCCACTTCCCTGCTGTCGGGGGCCGCCAGGTGCCCTGGGCTCATCCAGGTGTGTCCCACCCACCCCGGCGCCAGCCGCCGCTCCAGGACCCCATCCCCTTCCCTGGAGAACGGCGTCAGGATCCGCGAGCCGCGTGAGTGCGCTGCTTCTCCGTGGCCCTCTCAGCCCGCAGGGCCGGGAAGCGTGTGTCCCAACTCACGTGTGCGCACGCGTCTGTGAATATTTCCCCGTGTTTCTTCCCCGAGCTCTCATGAACCAGACGCGTGTTCCCATGGACGTGCCCGCCCCCAGCCCACAGCACGCGGGTCATCCCAGCCCCTCTCCTGCCACCCTGACCCCCGACTCCCACCCCCCACCCCCCACGACCCCTCACCCAGCGTGTTAGCCCCGGGTGATGACTTTGTATCTTCAGCTTTTTGTTTTTGTTCAGTAATCGTAGATCGCTGGGAGTTGCGAGGATAGCACAGGAGGGTCCCTTAACCCGTCACACGGTTTCCCCGGTGATGACGTGGCATGTAATTTTGGTGCCACGCTCTGATCCTGGTGCACGTGTATGTAGATCCGCGTGGGCACCCCCGCCCTCAGGGTGCCAGACGGCCTCCCCTGCAGGTGCGGTCACACCCTCCCCTCCTGCACCCTGGCACGGCAGCTGCTCATCTGTTTTCTGTCCTCAAAGTTCTGTCCTTTCAAGAACGTGGTCAGCATGGAATCATACAGCGCGTGGCCCTTTGAGACTGGCTTTTCCCCTCGGCGTGTGGCCCTCGTCCACCTGGGTCGCACTTGGGTCAGCATGTGGTCCTTCTTTGTTGTCGAGCGGGACTCTGCACCGCTCAGGGCGTTTCGTAGTTTCCAGGTTTTGCTGTCACAGATACAGCTGCTCGAAGTGATGGCCCACAGGTTTCGTGCGGACCTGAGTGTTCATCTCTCGGGGTGGGTGCCCAGCAGGGCGCTCGTGGAACCCTGCAGCGTGGCCCCCTGGGAGTCCCCGACCCCCGCGCCCGTGTCTCCAGGGATGGGCTGCTCCTCGCTGGGCCGGAGGTGGTGGCTGGGGCTCCCACTTGGTCTGCAGGCGGGGGACCGTGGCGTCGCCAGGCGAGCCAAGTTCTTCCTTATGAGGAGCCCGTGTTCGCCAGTTTTCCGTGGCTGCTGTGGTGGTACCGTAGCCGTGGCAGTGGGACTGGCACGAGTGTGTCATCTGGCAGTTGTGGGCAGGCCCGGCCGCGCCCTGGGCCCCAGACCCCACCAGCCCGCGGCAGGTACCGGCCTCACCCTTGCCAGCCGCCGGGAGAGTTTATGCCCAGGCTCGCTGGGCTTGTCGTGGAACTCGGTCGTGTGGTTGTAGGACCATGGGTCCATGCCAGCTGTCCTCACCGCTGGCGCCGGCTCGCGTTCTTGCTCGCGCTCTCCCTGCAGTCCCTCCAGCAACAGGCCGTTGATGTCCTGTCACGGTTCACGTCTCGGCGGCTTCCTTTCCCGGCTGCGCTGGCGAAGCTCCCTGCTTCTCAGAGCTCACGCGGCTTGGCCGGCATGGGCGGTGTGGTCCCGTAGTTTTAGGGTCCCTGACGTAATTCCATCTGCAGAAACCTCCTGGCCTGGCCTGCCACGCGTGCGGTCAAGGGCGGGAGGTGCTGTAGACGCCAAGACTCGGAGGTTCAGGCGCCTACCAGGTCGGCACCCTGCCCGATGCGGGGAGTGGGCCTGTGCGGCGGGCCGGGGTGGGCTGGAGGGCTGTGCCACCCGGAAGGGGCACCCCAGCCGCTGGAGCCTGAGAGAAGCCGGCGTCACTCACACGAACGTCCTGTGGGTTTGCAAAGTACTCTTACTTCTGTGTGTTGGAGGGGGCGGTGGGGCAGCTCAGGGAAGCAGTCCCTTGCGGGGGCCGGTGCGTCCTGCGTTCACAGCGAGTGAGTCCCCTGGGACGGTCTGCACGCTGCCTGTCGATAGGAGAAAACGTGGAGCGCTTCGGAGACTTCCTGTTGCCGGGCACAGCGGCCATGCCCTGTACCCCTGATTCCGTAGGTGTCCTGCTGAGCGAGCACCACACCCTCTCTGTTTGCCGAGATCACTGGGGTTCTCCCTGACACGCGTGAATCCCTGGGGGAGTCCCCGTCCACACAGGTGCCTCATGACGGTGCTGGGAGGTGTGACCCCCTCCATGCTCAGACCGCGCCCCGCCTTTGTGAGTAGGAAGCACCCAGCTTCCTTCTCGGGCATTTTCTGTTCCGCAAGGTCACCGCTCGGGTTCCGAGGCAGGAAATTTCCATTCTTCCTGTCTCAGCAGGTTGGAAGCCAGTGGCACTTCCTGGCCTAATTCAGTCTTCACCCTGACCCGCTGCGCTCACCGGCCTTGCTGAGTTAGGGCGAGAGTGGGTATTGATTGCCTTGCGCTGACTGATGGCTTATACTGACTGTCGCTCGAAGGCACGTTCCCGATGGGTCGATACCAATCTCCTGCACAGCCCCGGGCCCGGCTCACGGGGACCCGCCTCGCCAGCCAGCGGGGTGATGAGGCTGTTCATCAGGCCCGACTGTGCAGGGGCGCGGCCAGCCTGCTGCTCCCTGCTCGGTGCCGGGTGCACGTCCACCTTCACCTTCGAGTGACCTGGGCTCCGCAGCGTGTCAGATGCTAGCCCGGCGGCCCCTGTTCAGATGCTTCCTCGTCAGGGCACCTCTGGGGTGTTTTGGTTGCTGGCCTTTCCCTGTCCTTGCCCGTCCCCCGGGACAGAGTGGTGTGTGTGGTGCCCCTGCCACATGGCGGGGCCGCAGCGTGGGCTCTGGGCTCCCGTGTCCACCGAGGGCCCTGCTTGTGTGTTTGACATTTCGGTACGCAGTGCTTGGAGTGCGCGGTTTTATTTTGAGACCTTATTAAGCGGCTCTCGTCTAAGGGTTTAATTGTTACT